>NW_027507903.1:220446408-221026408 GCF_037356315.1 Lithobates pipiens | reverse complement strand
TTTGACATATGTTCCCGTGAGCACTGCCCAGCCCCCCATTACATTTGTTTGACAATCCCTTGCCTATTAGCCTAGTAAATGGCCATTACTGTTTTTTACCATTCACTCCTCTCAAAAGGGTTCCAATTTGGCACCCAAACTTCAGAAAAGTTTGCTGGACCCAACTCAAGCCAAGCACAAGTTGTTTAGTTCATACCTACTCTACACAAAAATAAAAGGTAACATGGTATTCATATCAGTAAAGTATTGCATTGTAAACCTATTTTAATTTGAAGATATTCTAAATTTGCAAAAAAAAAAAAAAAAAAAACTGTAAAAGAGGAACATAAAATCATTTGAACCATAGAGCATTATATTAACCACTTGCCGACCACCGCACGACGATGTGCGTCCTATTTTTGAAGAGGGATATCTCGGTAACGGCAGCAGCTGCTGCCACAACCGAGATATCCATCTCTTCAGGCGGCGGTCGGCTGTAGGATAACGGTGGTCTCTGCGGCAGATTCGCCGCGAGATCACGGCTATTGGCGGCGGGAGAGGTGCCACCCCCCCTCCCGCCGCCCTCCCGCACCTTCCGCCGCTTACCGGAGCCGTCGGTAGCGGCGGAGGTGATCGGGTCCTTTCATCTGCTGGGCATAGAGACAAGTGAGGCTAAGATGGCCCCCACTCGTCTCTATACCATAGGAGGGCGGAAGCGACGTCAAAACGTCACTTCCGCCCATACCTCTTAAAGTTATATTTTTTTTAAATGTCAGATTTTCTTTCTTTTTTTTTTTTTTTTGCATTTTAGCCCAAATATGAGATCTGAGGACTTTTTGACCCCAGATCTCATATTTAAGAGGACCTGTCATGCTTTTTTCTATTACAAGGGATGTTTACATTCCTTGTAATAGGAATAAAAGTGATCCATTTTTTTTTTTAAAACAGTGTAAAAATAAATAAAATCAATTAAAATAAATAAGAAAATTTTTTTTTTTTAAAACACCCCGTCACGACGAGCTTGCGCACAGAAGCGAGCGCATACGTGAGTAGCGCCCGCATATGAAAACGGTGGTCAAACTACACATGTGAGGTATCGCCACGATCGGTAGAGTGAGAGCAATAATTCTAGCCCTAGACCTCCTCTGTAACGCAAAAAATGCAACCTGTAGAATTTTTTAAATTTCGCTTATGGAGATTTTTTAGGCTAAAAGTTTGACGCCATTCCACGAGCGGGCGCAATTTTGAAGCCGTACATGTTGGGTATCAATTTACTCGGCGTACCATTATCTTTCACAATATAAAAAAAAATTGGGCTAATTTTACTGTTGTCTTATTTTTTTATTCAAAAAAGTGATTTTTTTCCAAAAAAAGTGCGCTTGTAAGACCGCTGCGCAAATACGGTGTGAAAAAAAGTATTTCAATGACCGCCATTTTATTCTCTAGGGTGTTAGAAAAAAACAATATAAAATGTTTGGGGGTTCTAAGTAATTTTCTAGCAAAAAAAACTGTTTTAAACATGTAAACACCAAGTCTGAAAAAGAGGCCTGGTCCTTAAGTGGTCAATGCATCTTTTTCAAATCAAATAAAGAAGATTGGCAGTAAAAGTACATTTTCCATTTTTATAAAGCAAATTTATATATTTCAATTATCAGTTGTATCAGGTCTGAATTTTCTTTCAATCTACTGTAAGTAAGTATTATCAAATATCCTGCCATTGTGACTGTTGATATATTGAGTTAAAACTTGACATCCATAGAGGGCTCTTGAGCCGTTCAGATGTTTAATATTTCTGTAATGAATAATGATCCAGTGTCCAGAGTGGGAACACTATCTATCACCTTCTGTTGATGGTTATCCTAAACCATTCATTAGGCCCTGTCATGCCAAAAGCTATTTTTCAAACAGAAGCACCTCAAGTGTAGCATTTGCTTTTAGGTTACATCTTATATAAAAGGTTCAATATTCCTTTTTAGTAATAGCCTGTCACAAAAAATAATAAACCACGTAGGGTTATTTAATGGCAAAGGCCAGTATAATTACAGAGGATTTTTTATTTCGGGAACTAGTCTTGCAGGACTGCTCCAGGCTGATTAAGATGAAAAAATTATTGTAAGCTTGAAATGTTAAAAAAAAATATATAATCATATACAGTTTCACTGGGTTGAAGAGATAAAACAGAGAGAATAAAGAGATAAAAAAGAAGCGTATAGGAGCAGACTTAGAAGCTTTAGAACTAGGATGTTTTTGAAAACGGACTAGCCCAGGCAGCCTATTCCATCTGTATGTCCTGTATATCATTAAACTTTCAGGCCACATTGACAAAAAATATTATTTCTGTTGCTTTTTATTCTGCAGGGGTCATGCACATTCTCAGGTAAAATAATAATTATAAAAATGTATATATAAATATAGCTAGAAGGGCCATTACACTTGTTGTTGCCCAGCCTACAATGCCAAGCACTCCACACATTTTGTCCATGTTACTGTGAATGAAAGTGTTTATCTGGCCATCATTACACCCTTTTTGTTATGTTGGAAAGTAGTTTGACATTTGTTTTAAAAAAATGCCACCATCATCTAGGAAAACATATGGCAGTGGAAGGGACTCAGAGATTTCCCTCCAGACATAGATCATGTCAGTGTTAAAGTAACACATTTTCTGGATTTCTTACTGTGTAGTCTCACACTGGCACTGACCAGTGAAGTATCTGGTACAATCAGGAACAGTACCTTTCCTTTGTGACTTGGAGGGGGAGATTTACTAAAACTGGTGCTCTTAGAATGTGGTGCAACTGTGCATAGTAACCAATCAGTTTCTAATTTCAACTTGTTCAATTAAGCTTTGACAATAAAGCTGAGTTCACACTGCTCCGACATGGAAGTCGGACGATTTTTGATCCACCGTTGCTCTACGACCTCATGTCCGACTTTCATGCGACTTCAATGGATGTGATCTGACTTTGAGCCAAACATACCAGGCTCTCTGAACCTGTTACAAATTTTGAGGGTGAACCCTATGCCAAAATAAAAGAAAAAAACAACAAGCCTCTCCCCCTCTCCTGTACCATACTGGGCCACATGCCCTCAACATGGGGGGGTGCATGTTGATGGGGAAAAGGGTCTGGTATGGATTTTGGAGTGACCCCATGGCTTTTTATGATGTGCACTAGCTGCCAACATTGCTCTGTAAAATCCCTAGCTACAAGTGGCACATGTACAGGAGGGGGGAGACAGAGAACAGCAGGATCCACCAGGTTTTTTTGCAGAATACAGAAAACAAACCCCATTGTGAATGAGTGAATATGATCAGTTTTTTAGTACACCATTTAGACCCCTTTCCCACTGGGGCACTTTGCAGGCGCTACAGCGCTAAAAATAGCACCTACAAAGCGCCCAGAAATAGCCAAAGAGCTTTCACACTGGAGCGGAGCGCTGGCAGGACGGTAAAAAAAGTCCTGCTAGCAGCATCTTTGGAAGGTGAGGTGTGTATACCGTTCCTCCACCACTCCTGCAGCAGCGCTTTTCGGTGGTTTTAACCCTTTCTCGGCCGCTAGCAGGGGGGTAAAACCACCCTTCTAGTGGCAAAATACCACTGCTAAAACTACGGTAAGGTGGCGCTAAAAATAGCGCTGTTTTACCGCCGGCACCCACAACGCCCCACCGCCCCAGTGTGAAAGGGGTCTTAGTGATAGTTTTTAATTATGTGAGTTTAGGGAGATTTTAATGGATGTATGTTTGTATAATTGTGGATTTCAGAAACCTCCAACCTAAGCTTAGTCTACAGCTGAAATCTGAGTGACAAGAATGGGCTGAACTGAATAACATTAATCAAATAAAAGGAGGCTTAATAATTAGAACAATGCAACGACAATATGAAAAGTAAACGTTATCAGCCAGTAATGTTTAGGTTTATTGTCATACAATCATCTAATATGCTTACTGCATATATTTTGATCTCATAGAGGTGCACCATCACACCTACTACATGGACCAAAACATTTAGAATTTGTTCCTATAAGGGCTCTTTAGTTATTTTCATTCCTTGTACCAATGCACCTCTTCATACAACTGCACTATTCTATTAACACTTCATACATTTTTCACTCCGACTTTTGTGCTTTATAACAGACAGACTCTGTGATCTAGGCATAACAGATGATCTCTCCCACACCCTTTTCCCACCTTTCCTTATTACCGTCAGTCATTTTCTCTTTACCTCACTGACATATATTGCTGTATCTTCCTCATCATCTGTCCGGTAGCAGACAGTTAAGCCCAGTCTATCCTGGCTATTCAGCCGGCACAGTTCCACCTCCTGTAAGAAAAAGGTATAAAAAAAAAATCCTTATTAAACAGTGAACCTCCTATGTTCTTCAAAGCACTGTAACTCTTTGGATCATGATAGATAATTTGTCTTTTTATATATTTTATTAAAACAGACATTTTTAAATATAAAATGTTTACTTTTTGCGGCACGTAGCCTTTTAAGGTCATTATCATTATACTCTACATTTTTAGAGTCAGCTATATTCAGATTACATAAAGCGTTAAAACAATATTTCACACAAAGGAGTAATTATATCAGACACCTTAGTTCTGACTATTAATTTGTGTCTGTCTCCACTGTAAAGTGATTGTTATCTCAGCCAAAATATAACATAATTGAAAAATCCAAGGAAATAATTGTCTTTGTCAATGTAAATATCATGCATAGATTTTATAAAAGATTAACAAACCCTTTGCAAGATATTTGATTTGCTTGTAAGAAACAGGAACCTAAAAATTACCCCACTGTCTATGTGCAACTGTATATTATTAGATCAAAAAGGGTGATCTGAAAGGTTCAAGGATTTTAAAAGCACCAGTGTAATGTAAATTAATACTGTAAACTGAATTCATACACATGTGACAGTAATATAACATACTGGAGATGCTATTGTCTATAACAAAGGCAAACCTTGTCTTCCATTGTTCAAGTGGAAGTAAATCCATCGATTTAAACAGTTAAAAAAAAAAGGCATGCCGGGAATGCTAACTACACATTGGCTGTGCTCTCAGCCAAACTATCAAACCATCCAATGGCTGGTGTCATAACGAATCACATGTGCAGCACCATAGCAATGAAGATTAAACAGAGGCAAAGATGGCAGCTTCCCTGGCTGAAAACAATAGGAGAGTTTACTTCCACTTTAAGACTGACTTATGGTTGAACCATTCATCTAGGCAAAGCGCAGACAATCTCCATATTAGTTACTTAGTTATTAATTAAATATTACAATATTTTCTTTTCAGTTCAAAATAAATGTAACTAAATCGGTATATAAAAAAAAATACGTAAAAAATGTTGTAGGCAAAAGCATCAGAGGGAATTTGGGGTTGATTCTAGATGGGCAGTGTACAAAGTTCCCAACTTGTTTGTTGGAAAGGAGATACAGAGCACAATTGTTGGGGATGTAGGGCCTGACTGCAAAAAGAAACATGGAAAGGGGACTACAGAAAGTCTTGCCCCACCTCTGAGCTCATACTTAAACCAGCAAGGTCCACACACCAAGTTTCATTAGAAGCAACCCATTTGGCATTCTCAGGCCCAATGTTATCTTTTATATTCTCATTGAGCTGCAGTGAAAAACTACAAAAACCACCACATAGGCATGTAAACAATACAATGTAACTGCAGATGTCAACAAGACAAAATTCCTGGTTGTAGAAGATAGTAATTAGAAAAAAATTAGATGCCCACGCTCTTTAAAATAAAGATCTTATGTTTAACATTGTTACCGCCAGTTCTCCTTCATTCTGTTGTTTGTTTGGCCTTAGTGTGGGATTTCGGACAAACTTCGATGGAGAAACCTTGTGTCTTAAGCCCCATATACACTATCAGATTTTCTGCTGATTTTGTAGTGCAAGGGCCTGCCTGATTGCATACACATGAAACTCCTAAGGTTTGACTTCATATAAATCTGCAGGAAAAAACAGCAGAAAATCTGGTTGTGTGTATGGGGCTTTACATGTGCAACATTAGGCATTAGCATGGCTTCTCATTCATTTATTAGAACTATGCCTACATTTGGAACTGATCTTCATACATCAGAGATGTAGCTTTACTTCATGTTAAAGCGGAGGTCCACCCTAAAATGGACCTCCGCTCATCGGAATCCCCCCCCTCCAGCGCCACAATCGGCACCTTTCAGGGGGGAGGGGGGTGCAGTTACCTGGATAATCCAGGTAACTGCACCCACTTCCGGGCTAGCTCTCTGCGGAAAGGGGCGTACGTTACGCCCCTTTCCGCAAGCGCCCGCCCCCTTCAGCAAGTGCCCCGCTGCCTGCTGGGAAACACACAGCTCCCAGAGGCAGCGGGGACCGTCCGGATTGCGCCGCGTGGCTCGCGCATGTGCAGTAGGGAACCGGGAAATTAAGCCGAAAGGCTCCATTTCCTGATTCCCATACCCAAGATGGCGGCGGCAGGACCCGACAGACGAGCGAGTGATCGGCTTCGGGTGCCGACATCGCGGGCGCGCTGGACAGGTAAGTGTCACTATTTAAAAGTCAGCAGCTGCAGTATTTGTAGCTGCTGGCTTTTAAAAAAAAAAAAAAAACACGGAGTCCCGGTGGACTCCTGCTTTAAAGCATTAGTTTGTTTATTATCACATTAAATCTTATTAATTAAAGATAAGAAGTGCACATTTGAAACAGCTCAAAATAACGCCCAAACAAGACTGCACAACAGTAAATTGGTTCAATTTGTTGAAAGCCTTTCAATCTCAAATAAAATTGGATTGCCTTGTGTTTCATCACTTATCAGTGATGACAGGCTGAGAATGGCACGACTTTTTGAATGAAGAGAGAAGGGACAAATCAGAATTGATGTCAACCTAGAACCAGTAGTTATGGCTCACAGAGCAGTAAAAAGATGTTGTGTTTATCAATTCTATGTGCTAGATGAAGTTAATGCTCTGGCCACAGAACTGGAACATGTATTATTTTTCAATCCCAACATTGGCATATCAGATGACAGGTATGTTCTTTGGGGAAAATACATTACTTTATATTAAACTAAAAAGATATAAATGAAGGAATACGTGAGATCTATATTTTATTTCATGCGTACTCATAATGCCCATAAGAACCTTAGAATTAGCATGTTCTGTAAAACTTGGTAGCATATGTATAAAGCAGATGATGTTCACTGCTTTCTTACTGCTGAACACTCATCAGAATGTATATTCTGAAAACCATTCATCATTTGCCCCTTCAATGAGCAATCCAGGTCTTAATATTATTATTACAGCAAATTTTATATTTTACTGGCCCTGATTGTCAAATGGTAAATCAATAATTTTTTCATGGATTTAGCCTCAGGAAGACCTGCCTTGCAGGCTCCTACTTCTTTACTGACATTTATTTTAAGCACTGTAGTCTTAAAATCCTAATAAGCAAAACAAGTCCTCTTGAATCCACACCAGGAAGCTTTACATAGCCAACATAAATATAAGGCAAATGTTTTTGAATACAAGAATGTGCTCGGATTGAAGCACATTTTATAACTATGCCCCTAGGAGTTGTTGTGCGTAATCTAAGGTTGTAACTTTCACAAGACCAACGGCGTAGTAATACTTAGAGCGTTTGTAAAAACCATATATATATATATATTTTTAAATACCAAACTTACCTGCTCTGTGCAATAGTATTGCACAAAGCAGCCCCAAAACTCCTCTTCTGGGGTCCTCTGCTGGCACTTTCAGCTCCTCTTCTTTTCTCTGAACCCCTATAGGAAGTCACTTCCTATGGTGGTACACCTGTGGGCTCTCTAGCAAGCCAGGTTGTGTGTGTCTATAGCACAGCTTGGCCCCACCGCCCTCCCTCCTCACAGCATTTGATTGAGCCAATAACTCCCTCCGCTGTCTCTGGGCCTGTGAGAAAGGAGAGAGAGAACCAGCGCTACTGCAGACAGGCACAGCACTGGATCAATACAGGACACAGGTAAGTATTTGAAGGGGTGGAGGGTAATGCGATATGATACAAAACTTTTGGCTTTAGAACCACTTTAAACTCTTGCCAGAAGTTGCAGTGATTAGAGGCCCTGGCACCTGCTGCTTTGAGCTGCATTCAGTGTCAACAATAATACGTTCACAAACAATTTTATGTTTGTAATTGTGATCCTTGCTGAATTCCCCATATATTAGGATCTAAATATATGTTAACAAGAGTGCCTCAGTTCAAGCTGTTAAAATGAAAGGAAACTTGTACTTTTAAAACAAGAGTGTTGCCATTGTTGCTCTCTTCATAAAATGCTGGTTGTCAGGTTGTTGCATCAGAGGAGCCGAGGTGAGTATATATCCTCTTTAAATTGCCCTGTCCGTAGAAGCTCATAGTCACCTTTCCTTACTCTACTGGTGCTTCATTTAGCCAGCGGGAGTGTGGAGAGGAATCTCTGTATAAACTCCAAGTCTTGGAGGACTCACTATTTGTTCACATGTGGCATATCATCATGCACCAGTGTTGCCAAGTTAAAGGAAAAGAGTGATTGACATCCTCACCATACCCAACATAGGCCAAAGTTATTTACTCCAGAGTGTAATGGAGCTGTGGAGGAGAAATCAGAAGATTACTATGTGCTACTGGGGAGGGCTAAAGTGAGCTGATTAATTTGCTACTTCACTCTCTCAAAGCAATTTTCTATAAAAGGGTTGGGGCAATAACATGGACATATGGCTGTGTATTTGGTTGTACAGTATATACAGCACTGTGCAAAAGTTTTAGGCAGGTGCAGAAAATGCTGTAAATTAGGAATGCTTTCAGAAATAGAAGTTTTATGCCCCGTACACACGATCGGTCTTTCCGACAACAAAACCGTGAATTTTTGTTTGAAGGATGTTGGCTCCAACTTGTCTTGCATACACATGGTCACACAAATGTTGGCCAACAATTACGAACATAGTTACATAGAAGTACATGATATCTACATTACGAACGCTAGTTATATCTCCAGCTCGTACTTGATTCCGTGTATGTGTGGACTTTTGTCTGATGGACCTGTGTACACATAATTGGAAAGTCTGACAATAAACATTTGTTGGCGGAAAACTTGAGAACCTGCTAGCCAACATTTGTCGGAAAGGTTCAATGGAGCATACACGCGGTCGGACTTCCTGCCATCAAGCTCACATCCAACATTTGTTGTCGGAAAATTAGGTTTTGGGCACGCGGCATAAGTAGTTTATTTTTAGAAATTAACAAAATATAAAGTAAATGAACAGAAGAAAAACCCAAATCAAATCAGGCAGGGGGGGGGGGAGGTGTATGAGTGACTCCCATATTTATTCTGCAGCAGGACAATGACTCCAAACATACTGTCAATGTCATTAGTAGCTATCTTCCGAGTAAAGAAAAACAAGGCATTCCGGAAGTGATGGTTTAGCCCCCACACATAGTCCTGATCTTCACATCATCTAGTCTGTCTGGAATTACATGAAGAGACAGATAGATTTGAGGCAGCCTCCATCCACAGAGGATCTGAGGTTATTTCTCCAAGATGTTTGGAACAACCTACCTGCTGAGTTCCACACAAGAACTGTGTGCAAGTGTACCTAAAATAATTGATGCTGGTTTGAAGCCAAAGGGTGGTTTCTTTTATCTGCTCACTATGCATTTTGTAAATGGATAAAAATAAACAATTAATATACAGTGCCTTGTAAAAGTATTCACCCCCTTGGCATTTTTCCTGTTTTGTTGCCTCACAACCTGGAATTAACATGGATTGTTTGAGGATTTGCATCATTTAATTTACAGAACATGCCCACAACTTTGAAGATTAAAAAAAAAAAAAAAATCATTGTGAAGCAAACAACAAATATGACAAAATAACAGAAAAAGTAAATGTGCATAACTATTCACCCCCTCTAAAGTCAATACTTTGTAGAGCCACCTTTTTGCGGCTCTCACAGCTCCAAGTTGCTTTGGATTAGTCTCTATGAGCTTGCTACATCTTACCACTGGGATTTTTGCCCATTCCTCCTTTCAAAACTGCTCCAGCTCCATCAAGTTGAGGCCAAAAAGTTAAATTTTAGTCACATTAGACCAGAGCACCTTTCTCTATACATTTTGAGAGTCTCCCGCATGCCTTTTCGCAAACTCGAAATGTGAAAATTAGCCATTTTGTTTTTTGCTGAAAGTAATGTCTTTCTCCTGGCCACTCTGCTATAAAGCCCAACTCTATGGAGACTATGGCTTATTGTCGTCCTATATACATATACTCCAGTCTCTGCTGTGGAACTCTGCAGCTCCTCCAGGGTTACTTTAGGTCTCTGTACTGCCTTTCTGATTAATGTCCTACTTGCCCAGTCTGTGAGTTTTGGTGTGCAGCCATCTCTTGGTAGGTTTGCTGTCGTGCCATGTTCTTTCCATTTGGTTATGATAGATTTGGGATCATCAAAAATGTGGATTTTTTTAATGATCTAACCTACTTCTCAATAACATTGTCCCTTACTTGTTTGGAGAGTTATTTGGTCTTCATGGCAGCGTTTGGTTAGTGGTGCCAGTCTCTGGGGCCTTTCAAAAGGTGTGTATATGTAATGACAGATCATGTGACACTTAGATTGCACACAGGTGGACATGATTACACTAATTATGTGATTTTTGAAGGTAATTGGTTGCCCCGGAGCTTTTTTGGGGGCTTAACAGAATGGCAGTTATCCATTTTTTATTTCTGAAATAGTTTTATGTATATATTTTTCTAATTTTACTTCACCAACTTAGACTGTTGTGTTCTGATCCATCACATATAATTCAGATTAAAAAAACATTGAACTAAAGGCTGTAATGTAACAAAATAGGCAAAAAGCCAAGGTGGTGAATACTTTTGCAAGGCACTGTATATAGTTATATTTTTGAAAGCATTCTTACTTTACAGCATTTCTTCACACTTGCCTAAAACATTTACACAGTACTGTATTTCTGAATGTTTAGTTGGCTGCATTATGCAGAAAGGAATAGTTTGCATACAATATGTACTTCCTGGATTCTTTTAGGATCGTTACATAGATTTTTATTTCTTTGCAAAGAATTTACCAAAAAGGATTAGGCAGAACATAAACTTTAAGATAGCAACGAGGAAAATATTTTACAATATGTTAAACAATATGACATGCATCATACAAAGTAATGTTAATTTACTGATACAGACTATGCAGAATTAACCTCCCTGTTGGTATTCCCGAGTGCGGCTTGGGGTAGATTTTCAGTACCAAAAGCAGTAACCCTGAGCCAGGGATCACATCACAGGATCCAGGCACAGCTTCCTGACCTTGTCCCCAGGATCCTGCAATGTCTCCCTGCAGTGTGCGATGGCTGTGTCTCCGCTCGATTCATCACAGAGCCAAGCTCCGTTCCCTGCGAGTGTTGCAACGCACGGGAACGGACCACGGCGCCAAATTCAAAACTGACACACACACTATACCTACAGTACATAATCAGATTACATTGCTGTATGAAATAATTTCACATCCCTTTTGTCCCTGATGGTTTCTCCCGTGCTCTGCATGCAGTTTTATATTATAAATACTGTTCTTTCTGCCTGAAAACTGGAGATTGTCCATAGCAACCAAAACTGTCCCTTTACATCAAAAGTAGTTTTAGACCAGCTAGAAAACATCAATAATAAATTAGAATCACTCGCAGAATTGAGCGATAGTGATTTGTGGGGAAATTCGTCATCAAGTAATGACAGTGACAATTCTGCAACTGAGCAAATTTCAGTGTTTTTGATCTGATTACATTATTGAATACGTTTTATTATAATTATATTATTATTTGTTATAATTATTTATAGTTAGTTATAATATTATATTATGATTTCGTTTTTCAAACATTACCATACCCGGGATGTCTACTAGATTCTTTTTGGACAGATTTAAGTGAGTTATTCCTAAGAATGGCCTACAATATTAAACGCCAAATTTCTATGCAAAAGAATTGTACCGCTTTGAGCATCAAAAATCGAAAATAATCATACCGCCAGGGAGGTTAAATCATTTTTAATTAGCCGATAGTGGCATATTTGGAACCCAAACAAAGTGCTGTAAAGGCTTACTGTGATTCTATTATACAACTGCATCTCTGTGTCAGCTACTGTCAGTCAGTGAATTTGCTACAGGATACAGACATCTGACAGCAAATTAATGATTGCTGAAGAGTAATTAGCAGACAATAGGGGTCACTGGAAATCTGCCTGGGAATTGCTAGAGCCATAATATGTATATCTACTGATAGCATGGGTTCATATCAGATTAAAAGGTAAATTATATTTTTACTATCAATCAATATAAATCTGCCATTAAAGGCTTACTAAATGTTAAATGAAGTGAAATCATCACATATTTTATGGTCCAGTTAACAAGATACCGTATATACTCGAGTATAAGCCGAGATTTTCAGCCTCTTTTTTGAGGCTGAAAGTGCCCCCCTCGGCTTATACTCGAGTCATCGCTGTCTGCCCGCTCGATCAGCGTGTCGAGCAGACAGACAGCGGCCATTCTGATTCAAAAGCCGCGCCTCCGGCTCCGCCTTCGCCTGTGATAGGCGGAACACTGAATTTCCCAGCAGCCTGTGTTCCGCCTATCACGGACGTCGTATCATCCTCGTACTACGGACGAGGATGATACGACGTCTGTGATAGGCGGAACACAGGCTGCTGGGAAATTCAGTGTTCCGCCTATCACAGGCGAAGGAGGAGGCGCGGCTTTTGAATTTTACAATGGCCGCCGACGAAGAGGGCACGGGACGGAGGCAAGGCAAGGCACGGCACGGGACGGCACGGGACGGGACGGGACGGGACGGGACGGGACGAAGGCAAGGCACGACACGGGACGGAGGCTCGGGACAAAGGCTCGGGACACAGGTAGGCTGGACACACACACACACACACACACACACACACACACACACACACACACACACACACACACACGGATGGATGGATACACACACACACAGGGATGGATGGATGGATACACACACACACAGGGATGGATGGATGGATGGAGACACACACACACAGGGATGGATGGATGGATGGATGGAGACACACACACACAGGGATGGATGGATGGATGGATGGAGACACACACACACAGGGATGGATGGATGGATGGATGGACACACACAGGGATGGATGGACGGACACACAGGGATGGACGGACACACAGGGACGGACGGACACACAGGGATGGACGGACACACACACAGGGATGGACAGGCATGTCTCACCCTCGGCTTATACACGAGTCAATAAGTTTGCCAGTTTTTTTGGGGGTAAATTGGGGGCCTCGGCTTATATTCGGGTCGGCCTATACTCGAGTATATACGGTAAGTAGATTTTTATAAGCCTTAATCTGATCAATTTTTATCTTTGAATAATATATTTTATATGGAAACTATACCTTCATTTAAAATATCTAAGCATGTTACAGTACAGTATTAACACAAATTGTTATGTACGCTAATTGTTAAAGGAGCAGGATGCATTTAGTTTCAGATATAGTGGACTACTGCCAGTAGTTTGCATGTCACCTTACTGATAACAGTATTTTAGTACAGCTCATGTCCCATAAAACTGTAAGCTTTAAGACGGCCATATGTGAAGCAATTTTCTTTCCTGCAAACACATCATTGTTGAATGGGGAATCCCTCCTGCAGAGTCATTGTGTTCTCCCAGCGGGGGGGGGGGGGGGGGGTGATGGGTATGCAGTGATTACTGCTAGTGGCTATAATAGCTGCTAGCAATAATCTCTAAGCCGGGCAAGATCCGATGTACGTTGGCAGAATGGCACAGGCAGACATATTGGCATACAGGTACGTCCATTTCTTATGCCGCCTTGCCATCGCGTGTGCGCCGCCGGCGGCGCACCTGCATACTGGTCAGGACCCCCGTGAGTCCGGTCGCGGGTCCTGCGGACTCGAACGCAGCGTGGATACCCGTGATCACGGGGAGGCTGAATGGGGAGATACCGTTGTAAACAGCATCTCCCCGTTCTGCCTAGCAACAAGTGACACTGATCTCTGCTCCATGTGATTGGAGTAGAGATCAGTGTTCACTAACACAAAGCCCAACCCCCCACAGTTAATAACACGCCCCTAGGAACACTTAACCCCTACACTGCCACCCCCTGCTTCCCCCCTTCACTGCCAGTGTTATTTACACAGGAATCAGTGCATTTGTATAGCACTGATTGCTGTATAAATGACAATGGTCCCAAAAATGTGTCAAAAATGTCCAATGTGTCTGCCATAATGTTGCAGCCACAATAAAAATCTCTGATCGCCACCATTACTAGTAACAAAAATTATTAATAAAACTATCCCCTATTTTGTAAACGCTATAACTATTGCACAAACCAATCAATAATCACTTATTGTGATTTTTTTTTTACCAAAAATATGTAGAAGAATACGTATTGGCTTTAACTGGGGGAACAAAAAATGTTTTATATATTTTTGGGGGATATTTATTATAACAAAAAGTAAAAAATAATGCGTTTTTTTTCAAAATTGTCACTCTTTTTTTGTTTATAGCGCAAACAATAAAAACTGCAGGAGTGATCAAATACTACCAAAAGAAAGCTCTATTTGTGTGAAAAAAAGGACGTCAATTTTGTTTGGGAGCCACTTTGCATGTCAGTTAAAGCGACGCAGTGCCGAATCGCAAAAAGTGGCCTGGTCTTAAGCCAGCAAAATGGTCCGGTCTGAAAGGGAGGTCAGTCAGCACATATAATGTCTCAAATTCCAGCTCCAGACGACCAGATGTGAAAAACGGGTGTCTCCTATCTGCAGATTCCACAGCTCAGGTGATCAGTCACCGCAAACTTCCCAAATATTTGCCAGCGTGAAGGCTCATGCAAAATAAAAAGTGCTCCGAATCGTGTAATATCTTTTAACATCAAATTTTTTTTTCTTTATTGCATAAAGTCAGATGCTGTAAGAAGGACTCCACCAAATCTCCAATGTACAGATAGCGTTTAAAATACAAACAGTGTTGAAAACGAAAAATAAAATTGCTAGCAGATAAAAAAAACTGTATGTGGTTTTAAATTGCAATAGCACAAGCGCAGGACGTGTGGACGTGGCTACACGTTTCGTCACAGGTCTGACATCATCAGGGGTCCGCTGGCTGTAGACCTTCAAGATAGTAGGACTATAATTGTGTACAAAATAAAATGGTCTTTAAAGATGTATTATGAGTTCCTAATTGATTCAGTGAGAGCCACTGTTTTCTTTGTAATAGCAAAGCATTGAACTGTTTATTAACAATGGCAAAATAAAATCTCACAGCCCATGTAAAACATGGCAGAAAGAGGTTACTTCGGATTAAAGCATTGTCAGACTTTTTTAATTGAAGAAGTATTATAAATACACTACAACACACACTACATTATAACACTGTACAATTATTTTGATGTATTAATTACAATCACATAATATTTTTTTTTATAACAGTAGTCTTATTATGCTATACAGTATTCAGGATCCTTGATTCCAAGACATTAAAAAAAGAATAGGACCTTCAAAAGAGCCAGTGAGAAATTAATACCTTTCCTAGTTAAAATTGACCTGAATGCCAAAAAGTGAATGTTTGATATGTCATAAGGGAACTTTTTTTAAGCTATGTTCACTCACGTGGCTAGGGGGCAGTAAAACCAGGTGGTTGAGTCACATTTTGACTGCCCCCCACCCCCCTTCAACTGCCCACCTAAACCTGTGTATGCAGCTGTTCCGGGCTATATACATACATCAGCTGCAACCCTGTGTTCCATGGCAGTGGCTAAAATTAAACAGCCTGTCATATTCAGGGGACATTTCCCCAGCCAAACATGACTAATGCAAATTTATGCGGCTGCACCACAACCACCCTGTGGTCATGTCCAACAGATGCAATTGATTCAAGGTAGTGCGGCATTTACAGGGTTAAATTAGGCTGTGAAGTTGTGACATGATACCTTCTTCACCAGGCCCTGTGAAAAGTGATTTGATGTATTTATTGGGAAGGGGCTTGATTATTCACAAGCTATTCAGAAGCTTGATGTAGACAGCCCTTGTCTAGGACCTTCCCTGTAATGCGTTTTACCCTTAGGGCTTAGTCGATTAATTATTCCTCCATTAGTCATCAAATCACCAATTATCAGGAGGCAGCTTCCATTTAAAGTAGCAACATATGATAATGAGGTCTGATGGACCCCAAACTGTATTGGTAAAAAGTCATACTGAACACAATGCCACCCTCATTTCTCCACATTTTGCAAGTCAGTGGCAAAAAAGAACAGATTTAATTCTTATGTATGTCCTGGACAGCCAATGAAAGTGACACATTTTGAAAAGCATATTTAACAGAACACATCAAGCTTTAAGACACATTTAATGAAAAAAAACAGGAGTACCATAAACCACAATTAAAACAGTCCACACGGGGGGCGTGGCCAAGCGCATGGAGGAGAAGGACGCGTGAGAGCTCAGCTCCCGCTCCACCGTTCCCATCGGCACACAGCGCCGCTGCCTCGGGCTTCCCCGAACATCCCCATGAGCAGGAGAGGAGCCCCACACACCCCCCGCACCTCGGGGACCCAAAAACCGGGGGACATCGATCGTTTTTTCCCCGCAAGAGGACCGACTAACAAGGCCGCGCCGGAATCCAAGATGGCGGCGACCCGCTCGGCGGCAGCACAGGCAGCTCATACTGCCTCTAAGGTACAGGCCTCCTGGCCCTCTTCACCTCCGTCCTCCCCAGGGTGCCCTGAGGTGCGGGATGGGAGCCCAGAGAGCCCAGCACCCTCCAGAAGCCCTTCTCCAGCCTCTGGCAAGCAGAGCAGAGGCTGGGATATGGAAAGCTATATTAAGGCTCTCCCCACTAAAGGTGACATTGAAGCTTATATTACCAGACTAGAGAGGTCCTATAAGAGAGAACTTAAGGATCTGCGCCAGGACATTGGTCAGCATTTTGAGGACATTGAGCTCCATGCTGAGGAATCTGCGAATAGACTCAGGGAACATGATCATATTTTACAGCAACATACTAACCAGATTCAGCCCTTATTCTATGTCGTTGATGACCAGGAAAATAGAAGTCGCCGTAACAATATCCGCATCCGCGGTATCCCTGAAACGATTGAAAACAAGGATCTGTTATCGGCTACCACCACCATGTTTAACCGATTGCTGAATAAACCTAAGGAATCGCCGATTGAGATCGATAGGATTCATAGATCTCTTGGCCCTCGCAATCCTAACCCAGATCACCCCAGAGACGTTATTTGCCGCGTCCATTTCTTCAACATTAAAGCTGAAATAATGCAAGCCGCGCGTGCACAGGACTCCATCTTGTTCAACGGCACGCCTGTCATGCTCCTGACGGATCTTTCTAAGCAAACGTTGCTGATGCGGAAGGCCCTGAAGCCGGTCACAGACGCTCTGCATGCCAAACAGATCAAGTATCGCTGGGGGTTCCCGTTTCACCTTTTCGCCTCCCATGATGGTAAATCTGCCACATTCCGCATGCTAGGGGACTTGCCCAACTTCCTTGGCACTTTTGAACTGCCCCAAATAAGGATCCCGGACTGGCCCCTGACTGCCTTTACCCCTGGCCTGCCCAGCACCTCTGCCTGGGTGAAGCAAACCAAGAAGAAGAGGTCCCGCTCCCGCACCACCAAATCTCCTCCAGGATGAACACTTTCAGTCCCACTTGACAGTGGGTGTCTAACCTCTACGTTCTTTACTGCTGCCTTTTTGGACTCCTGGTTCCCGGGTCGTCCCTTTACATCCTCTGGCCTGAATGTCAAACATTTGATCTTTTTTTTTTTCTTTTTTCAGGGTGTCTGTTCGGTTTACATGTTTTTATACTGAGCCCACTATCTTTGATCCCCTGGCTTGATGTAATGTGCCTTTCAAACGTTAGTGGGCGGTTGTCCGCCCTATGGCTTTGCTATCTGTTCTCTATGGCGCACACCATCTGTCATTTGTATTTTTAGGCGCTGTGTGCTGTTCATCTGTTTAGCATTTATTACAGTTTATTACAGTTGGGGCGGAGCCCCTGAGTTTATCTTACCCACGTTCCCCCACGATAGGGTGTACAAAGTCTTTAGTGACTTTGTTTCTGTTTTATTCTTTAGCCTTTCTTTTTGTAGTGTCTATCACTTTTACCCCCATATGGACACTAGAGGGAGTATTCTCCCTATAATTTTACATCTTCTGCTATCTAGCGAACACCGACTCATGCTGTTACAGGACCATTGTTCACACTTTTACCTGCACTACGTTTCCCTAGCCTCTCTAGGGCCTCATATTTCCTCTGTCCTACCTCAGCGCTCTGACCTTCTTCTCCTCTCTCCTCCCTTGATCTCCTTCGCTTCTCCTCTCTTCCTCACCCCTGCAGCACAGCTCTTTTCCACACTCTTCTGCTTAGCCGCACTTCATGCACCCAAATATCATGCCACATACCTCCGTACAACATGTCTGCTGGGATAGATCTTAAGTTTTCCTCTCTTAATTGTAGAGGATTTAACACTCCTGAAAAGCGTAGACAGATTTTACGTCACTTTCATAAGGCCGGCTTGAAAGTTCTCTTATTACAGGAGACTCACTTTAGGACTGATAAGGTACCTTCTATCCCAGATAGACATTACACTACATGGTTTCACAGCACGAACCCTCTTGCCTGCTCCAGAGGGGTCTCGATTGCTTTTCATAGCTCTTTTACTCCACAAGTGCTTGCAAGCGACATAGACCCTAATGGAAGGTTTTTATTTTTAAAATTGCAATGTTTTGAAAATGTGTTGACTATTGCCAATGTTTATCTCCCCAATCAGAATCAACTCCAATTCCTGTGCTCCATGACCGCTCGCCTCAAATCTTTCAGAACCACTAATCTGATCCTAGGGGGCGATCTGAATGTTCCTCTTGTGCCGAGACTCGACTCTTCTACTGGTAAGTCTCACCTGTCACCCACCTCGTTGTCCAGACTCAGGGCCACCTTAGCGGACGTGACATTAGTAGACGCATGGAGACTGCTACACCCCTCTGACAGGGATTACACCTATTACTCCCCAGCACATAATTCTTATAGTAGGATTGATTACATTCTCCTCAGCCAAAACCTCTTGGACTTTGCCCCTCACTGCGAGATCGGGTTGCGGCTATGGTCGGATCATGCTCCGGTACACTTGACCCTAGGGAACCTCCCTCGCTGCCCCCGTCGCGGCGCATGGAGGCTGAACGACAATTTGCTGACAGATACATTATGCATTTATGAGGTGTCTCAAGCCATCACGGACTTCACTACTGATCATGCCCATGATGAGACTAGCAACATGACCAAATGGGAGGCCCTGAAATGCGTCATTCGCGGTGTTTTTATAAAACACGGCTCCAGGTTGAAGCGAGCGCGCACGGACGATATACGTCGACTCTTCTCCCTGATAGCATCCCTGGAAGCCTCGCATAAACGCACCCTAGAACCGCGAACCCTTACGGAACTCTCTAACGCGCGTCGGGACCTGCTTCAAATCTTCTCGGCCAAATCATTGAACGCGTTTCACAAGGGCCATCACATTCACTACTCACAGGCGAACAAATGTGGATGGCATCTCGCGCGCGTTCTCCGCCCCAGACTGAGGAAGCAACACATCCCCTACCTTTTCTCCTCTGCCCAGCAGAAGAGGTTCCGGAATTCGGAGATTGTCTCGGAGTTCCGGGACTTCTATTCCTCACTTTACAATCTCCCCTCCCCGAGTACTCCTTCCTCCTCCGCCACATCACCCGATTTGTCGCAATATATTCAGGACACGGCCTTACCTACCATTTCCTCTGTTGTTAGTTCTAACCTAGAGTTGCCCCTGACTACGCATGACTTCCTTATAGCAATAAAAGGTCTGAAGAATGGTAAAAGCCCTGGGCCCGACGGATATTCTCCGCTATTTTATAAGAAATTTGCTCACCAACTTGCCCCGCTTATGGCCAAGACATTCGAGGAGATAGATGACGCACATCCCCTTTCCCAGCAGATTCTCCAGGCCCAAATAGTGGTCATACCCAAACCAGGGAAGGATCACACACAGTGTGGAAATTATAGGCCTATATCCCTATTAAACGTGGACCTCAAACTCTATTCTAAAATCCTGGCAACACGCCTAGCTCCCCTGCTCCCCTCTATCATTCATGGTGACCAAGTGGGCTTTGTCCTAGGCAGCGAACCCAGGGACAACACCACTAAAACCCTACACCTTATCTCGTATGCCAAATCACACAATATCCCCACTTGTCTTTTAGCTTGCGATGCCGAAAAGGCGTTCGATCGGGTGAACTGGATGTTTCTCCAGGCCTCCCTGCAGCAAATAGGTTTGGGTCCACGAATGCTCACCAAAATTATGGCTCTTTACAAGAATCCATCTG
Organism: Lithobates pipiens; assembly: GCF_037356315.1. Classification (NCBI taxonomy): domain Eukaryota; kingdom Metazoa; phylum Chordata; class Amphibia; order Anura; family Ranidae; genus Lithobates; species Lithobates pipiens. The sequence goes on along the minus strand of NW_027507903.1, from coordinate 221,005,996 downwards.
CCAGGGTCCTGGCTAACGGGGAAACGTCGGAGGCTTTTGGGATCCGGAACGGCACCAGACAGGGGTGCCCCCTATCGCCTCTTTTGTTTGCAATTACTGTCGAACATTTGGCTCAAGCCATCAGAAATAATCATTCTATTCATGGGATCGACACCCCTTCGGCTCCCCGTAAGCTATCTCTCTACGCAGATGATTTACTATTGTATGTCACTCGACCCCGTCTTAGCCTCCCTGCCATACTCGAGGAGCTTGATCGGTTTGGAGCTTATAGTAATTTCAAACTGAATCTGCACAAAACGGAAGCTTTAAATGTATCTTTATCACCGACTGACCTAAAATTTGTTCAGCAACGCTTCTCCTTTAAGTGGCAATCTCGTTCGATCAAATATCTCGGTACGGAGATCCCTGCTAACTTTCATGACGTGTACGCTCTAAACTTTAGCCCTTTGTTGACCTCCATTAAGCGCTCTCTTGAGAATTGGCACACTCTCAAGCTCTCATGGTGGGGGAGAATGAGTGTTATTAAAATGGATATCCTTCCGAGGGCGTTATATCTGTTCCAGACTCTTCCCATCCTTCTACCGACATCCTTTTTTTTAGCTTTGCGAGCCATGGTGGGCAGGTTTGTGTGGCAACACCACCCCTCTAGACTTAAACATAAGGTTTTAAATGCCCCCAAACTCAGAGGGGGAGCAGGCCTCCCTGATTTCCGACTGTACCACACATCCGCGATACTATCCCGACTCTTGGACTGGTTCCCGAGACCTCGCATTAAACCCTCCACCTTAATTGAACAAGACATGGTCCCGGTGGACCTACGGGCCCTAATGTGGGGGCATCACGCCGGGTTCCGGATGATGCAGGGGATCTCCCCTCTGACAAGGGCGGCTCTCACATTGTGGTATGTTAAGGCTGTCCCTTATGCTCTGTCCACAGATCCTGGTCCATTAACCCCCCTATTCGATAATCCGGTCCTCCCGGCCCTTGCTGCTAAGCAACATTGTGGGAACTATACCCGTGAACATTGGCCCACAGCCAATCAATTCGTTCATCCTACTACTGGTCATTTCCGCCCCCCTCCACATCCCCAGTCCAATGTAAAGACTGACTGGCTCACTACTATCTCGCTGACCCAGATTTGCAGAGATCTCCATCTCTCCGGTAATACACATAGACCGCTCACACCATTTGAGGATCTCTGCAGTCTGGCTCAAACCCCAAGACATACCCTGTCGTTCATCTATAAAGATGTCCAAACCCGATTGTATGCTACTCTCCCTGCATTCACAGACAACTGGTCTAGAGACCTGCACTTAGAGATCTCCCCCGCACAGTGGTCTACCTCCTTTACCCATACGCATCAATCCTCCAGGTCAGGGTTTACACAGGAGAAGAATTATAAACTACTTTCGAGGTGGTACAGGGTCCCGGTCTCGGTACACAGGATGTTTCCATCAAGCACTGATGTGTGTTGGCGCTGTCACGGAGCACAGGGATCATACGTTCATATTTGGTGGGAGTGTGATGGAATACGCCCTTTTTGGGGTAAGATTTTTGCGATTTATAATGACATGTATCAGACCTCTTTGCCTCCATCGCCTCTGTCTGCACTTTTATCTATTCTCCCTGGGTCGATATGGTTGCAGAAATGCAGTCTCCTGAGCTTTTTTCTCTCAGCGGCTCGTCATGCCATCTCCCTATACTGGAAAAAAGACTCCACCCCCCCTGTTTCAGCGTGGGTGGATATCCTTAATGACACTATGCTCATGGAGGAATTGCAGGCGAAGGCGGATGACGCTTATGAAAGGTTTACCATGTTGTGGTCCATCTGGCGACACCACTCGCAGACGGAATTATTCCTTAACAACCTTACATTCTCATGAGCAGGCTGCCTGCCGTGATTGGATGGAGGAGGGTGTCGTTATTTTGACCATCGGTGGCCTAGCGGCCAAACCTTAATTGATTACCGCTAACTTTTGTGCTAAACATTTCTGATGTGAAGTGAGTGCATAACAATAATGCGTAATTTGTACATGTTTGTTTCTATTAATGTGAATGCTGTGCTTCCCCCTGTTCTTCCCCACCCTACTCTTCTCTCTTTCTACTCTTAATGGCTTTCTTTGCCTCCCCCCTTGCCCCTTCTCTCCTTTTCCCTGATGTACCCGCTTCTTCTGCTTCCCCCCCCCCTTTTTTTCTTCATCCTGTTTATATTGCTGTGCCTTATTTGATGTCAAGGCGATGTATATGATGCAATTGCCTGTTTACAAATATGTTATTTTTTCCTGTCTGGCACACAATAAAAATATATTCAACCATAAAACAGTCCACACTAAAAGCGGAGCTGTTATAAACTCCATTCGAAAAAGTCCTCAAAAGGCTCCTAATGCAGCCCTGACGTAAATAGCCAAAAACAGTCTGGGGAATGGTTGGGAAAAATACACATTTTGAGTCTGTTTTTCTTTGTTTTTTTAACTAGCAGAGCAAATTCAATTCATATTTCATTATCCCTGCTTTTACCTTTTAAAAAAGTGGCCACACAAATGTATAAAAAGATACCAATAAGGTAGACATTAAACATGTCTATACTACAAGGTCCAGAAGGTGAATAAAATCTACTAAGAAAAATATGCATGCAATTGTTTTCATATTTGGTCTCTACAGAGTCATAATTTCATTCTGTTAAAATGGTTGTAAAGCCTGCTTGTGCTCCTAAATGATGGGGCACGCTAGCAGCCACTGATATGCATGCGATATGCTTTTTTATTTTATTGTTAAATACTTTCTCTCTCATGTAAGTGGAGGTCACGTGTCCTTTTTTCTTTTCTCACCTGCAGTACAGCTTGGTCTGGGGGCAGGGCTAAGTTAGAGAAGGTCCTATGTGCTGTGATTTCCCATCAGCTTTTACAGGCTCTCCTCCAAGCCGCGTAAAGCCAAGTGAAGCTGTCAGTCAGGAATCGCGTCCACTCACGATCATATCCTCGACTGACAGTTCCAATCCACTTTGCACAGCCTGTGGGGAAGGTATGAAAAAGCTGAGGGGACCCCTCAGGATACGTGACCTGTTGTGGCTTAGCTCCACCCCCAGCCTTGCATAGTAATTTGGGAATATCCTTCACAGTAAGCTGTGTCTTACATAGCAGAAAGGGAACATCTCACAGATCTCACAGATCGTTGCCACCACACTATTAGTGTCACAGGCTGCACAAGAAATTAAGTAATAAATAAAGGACACAGACACATTACAATAATTACTAGGAAGTGTTTCCTTTTTTTTTCTACTGTGGTTAGTGACACTTTAAACAATTTGTTGGTCATCAGATTGTAAAAATCTTGTCAGGTGGAAATATAGATGCATGTACAATGATTGAAAATAAGGGTGCCTTACACAGCAGAAAGGGAACATGCACAGTGTGGTGACAACAGTGCAGCAGCTCTATAAGCTCACAGATCGTTGCCACCGCACTATTAGTGTTGCGGGCTGCACAGGAAATTAAGTAATAAATAAAGTTGTTAGAGCTAAACAAAGGGCACAGTCACATTACAAAGTTGACTAGGAAGGGTTACCTTTTTTTTCTACTGTGGTTAGTGACATTTTAAATAAATTGTTGGTCATCAGATTTAAAAACCTTGGAAATATAGATGTATGTAGAACGATTGGCAATAAGGGTGTGTCTTCTGAGCATAATAAAATGTTCCAGCACACCAATCAACACACCCCTCAGACCCATTAAATGGGTGTCATCAGATCTCAGACACCTTTACATGGGCAAAAAAAATGCAGTTGCATTTGGCAACTGTAACTCTTGTTTATCATCCAAACTGGGAAAGAATGCTATGAGTTATTTTATGAGAGCCAGTGACTCTGATATATCAGACTGAACTTACTTGGTAAGATAACTGAACTCAATATGAAAACAAAGACCAGGCACGTTGTATCTTTCCCTTTTGATTCCATTATTTTTGTTGTTTTAAGTTTTAATTTGCCATACCAATAAATACATACAGAGACTGCCAGCACATCACTGGATTACACAACAGGTAGATGTATCAATATGAACACATGTAAAAATCATTGTATGTTTCAACAATCTAAAATAAGTATAGCAGTTATATAACTATATACCAATAGTTTTTTACTATATTTAGCATCATGAATGTACAGCATTGTTACAATCCATAAACATCTGCAGTGTTTTGAAAACTGAACCTCAGTAGAATATCTCAGATTTCCAAGTTCTCCACTATATATCATCCAATACTACAGCACATACATTATTTCAGGCTAACCTAATTTCCACTATCATGGTCACATAAACTGTTAATTTAATGCTGCTCTTTATCAATATCTACCTCCAGTAAGGTTTCTCGTGAATCCACCCATTTAGACCAGATTTTCCCCAAATATTTTAGGTCATCCTCTAGATGCGTAAATAAATGTATACATTAGTAAATCTGCATTAATTAGTGATTTGCAGGTTGTAATACTAATACATTCAGAGTGTATCCACTGTAAGTTTCCTTGCATAGAAAAGGATCAATCTAAAGAAACAACGGTGGAAGTATCCATTCCCTCATTGCAATTACTCCCAAAAGGCAGAGGATTGCAAATATTAGGGATATTAAATGCGTCATATGTGCAATGAAATTAGTGACCTGCAACCAAAGGGACTGAATTATATTACATGTCCACACTGTATGTATAAAGGTAATTACAACAAGGAGGAATACAATACAATAGCATCAATGCAAAAAACCTACTGCATAAATGATGTATTCCAGAAATATGCATCTCAGGACTTGTTTGTGTTCACTGCAATCATTATACCAAGACTTAAGCCCCGTACACACGAGAGGACTTATGTCCGACAGACTTCCGAAGGAGTTCTGTCGGAGTTCTGCCGGAGTTCCGACAGAGTTCTGACGGACTTTTCGGCTGAGCGGACTTGACCACACACAATCACACTAAACTCCGACGGATTTGAACGTGATGACGTACGGCTGGATTCGAATAAGGAAGTTCATAGCCAGTAGCCAATAGCTGCCCTAGCGTCGGTTTTAGTCCGTCGGAATAGCATACACACGAGCAAATTTTTCGAAGGGACCGGGTCTGGCGGAGTTCCTTTGGAAAAATTTGAAGCATGTTCCATATTCTAAAGTCCTTCAGACTTTGGCGAGTCAAAAGTCCGTTGCAGCCCACACACGATCGAATAGTCTGACGGAATCAGTCCGTCGGACTTTGGATGTTGAAAAGTCCGCTCGTGTGTACGGGGCTTAACCGCTCCTGTTTCTCAAATGCCTTTTTTAAATGTTGTTGTTTAAAGCTTCAAACCAGGAAATAATAATAAATAAAAAAAGAAGAGAAAAGGGGAGATGAAATTAAGTGTGGAAAAAGGGAGGAGGAGAGGGTTATTACCTTTGCTCTGCTTAAACATGGCACAGTGTTGTATCCTGAGAAAATTAGATACATCCCAACCTGCAATTGGGAAGCCAAGGGTGTCTGATCTTTATAGAAGAAATATGGAATTCCAAATCTGCCAATACTTCTCCTCTTGGCCATTCATTACCATAGTAATATTTTAGTTTGCTAGACTTTTGCCATTCTGGCCTCTCAGTGCATTTTTCTGGGGCTGATCATTTTTCTACATCGATGCAATGCAGACTTTCTTGGTAGATAGGGGTACATCCTGTGTCATGAATCTGCAGTACTGTTTCATGCCCTGTCTGTCTACTTACTTCTCTGGTCTGTGTCTCTGTTTTAGGCACTATATGTTTAAAGTGGTTGTAAACCCTTACAAACCACTTTGAGCTACAGGTAAGCCTAGATTAAGGCTTACCTGTAGGTCCAAGAAATATCTCCCAAACCTATACGGTTTAGGAGATATTTGCCTGAAGACGGGCACCGCTGTCTACGGTGCATGCGCACTGAGCACTGAGCGTGGCATCCTCGATGACGAAGATGCCGTGCAATGCCGCGCGTCTCGGCTCCCGTGCGCATTCGTGGGAGTGACGTCATCGCGGCTTCCCCGAATGAAAGCGGCGGAGCTGCGAGACCCCACCGAGAAGATGGATGTGCCGAACTACAGGGGACAGCGGTGACTTCGCTGGCTCCTGTGTCAGGTAAGTGACACATAATGGGCTACTATGCGATGCATAGTAGTCCATTATGCTTTGCCTTTGCAGGGAATGAAAGAGGAAGTAAACTCATCAGGGTTTACTTCCTCTTTAAGTAATCTTCTCTCAGCATGGCTCCACCCCAGCCTCTAACAGTAAACACTATTTAACCCTGCGCACTGCAAGCCAGCCTTGCCGAGCAAATATTGTGTGAAGGTTTCCCTGGGTGTTTCCGTGTGCTCTACTTTTGATTTCAGTGTACCAACTTTGGCTTGTTCTCCTGACCATCCCTATCTGCTTGTTTTCCTGACCTTCGGCTCATTCTCCTGACCATCCCTGTCTGCTCATTGCCCCGACCTTCAGCTCGTTCTTCTTAGCATCCTTGTCTGCTTGTGTTTCGACCTTTGGCTTGTCCTCCTTACTGTTCCTTGTTGCACTGGACTGCTGCTTCCTCTCCATCCACCAAAACCAACCACGAGTCTGAGCTGGGAGACCCTGGAGACCGTGACCTGGAGTCAGCTGCAGCCAAGTCTATCCTCACCATCAGAGGCTCTGGTGAAAACCTGCTGGCTCTTAAGCCCCATACACACTATCATATTTTCTGCAGATTTTTTCCTTCAGATTTACCAAAACCATTTAATATGAGGTCACACCTTAGGAGTTTTAATTTGTATGCAATCAGGCAGGCCATTGCACTACATGGTTTTGGTAAATCTGAAGACAAAAATCTGCAGAAAATCAGATAGTGTGTATGGGGCTTAAGACTCCGCACCCTGGGGAATTGTATGCTCTAGCCCCCTGTCCAGGACCGTGGCTGTGACCCTGTGCAGCTGCTTCTCAGAACCATCGACCCTCAGCAGTCATCCATTGGGTCCACAACCTCCATAGTCCCTCCCAGTATTGTCCTCTTTAGTTTCAATGGTTTTCCAGCCCAGATAAACTTTAGGAACCAAGTTTGAAGGTCTTTCAGAAACCCCGTAGGGAGTTTCACCTGGAGTGCCTGGCATAAATACAGGAGACATGGCATCACATAATGTTGTACCGGCCAAACCATGTGAAAATGTAAACCATTGCTGGAAGTATAATTTGAACGTTCTTCTTAGCAGACTAAAATTTAACTCAAAGACACAAGCAGGTTACTGTGGATATTTGTTTCCAGATAGCAGATGTGGGAGTTGGTCCATTTAAAATGAAAATGAGTGCAGATCTTCCTCTAATTACAGTAATCTGTGAGAGCATCGGGGTCATTGGCTCATGCTACTGTCAATCAAATCATGTTTGGGGGAAGGGGGTCTGCCCGAGCCACGCTGTGTGTGTCAACAGATGCACACCGTCTGGCTTGGACCTGTAAGGACGAGGTTTCTGGCCGCTTTGTGCAATACCAGTCCATAGGGCAGGTACGTATAACAAATGTATTATTTTAATAAAAAAAATATGTTTTACAATAGTTTTTAGCTGATTTTCTTAATGATCTAATTAGAAATTAAAAGAGTTTTTGCCTCTGTAGGGTGATACTGCATGTTAAACGTTGTTACATTCCTATCATTGCATTGCAGTGAGTAATACAGACATTTCTTTTAAAATGTCAGAAATGCAACAGCAAATGCTGTGCATTTCTGTTAAATTTCTGTTCTGTTAAACACAGGGTGGCAGCTATGATGTGTGAGTTTGTGTGTGTGTGTGTCAAAGGTTAACTGCAGTGTAACTCTGTATATTCACCATTAAAGTGTTACTAAACCTACAACAGTAAAATCAGTGTGTATATGCAGAAAAGCATGCTTTTTATACTCACTGTGGAACCTAAAGGGGTAATCCTCTGCAATGTGTGAAAAGACTGTGTGATACTGTCTTCTCTGATACCTCCCTTCTTCCACTGTCCCCAATCCATCCTGATAAGGCAGAGCCACATGCTCAGTTTGGTATGCATTGCTAGAGCGTTATTTTTTTCTTGGGAGAGTGCATGTAATTTGCACAGCACCCATCAGCACTGTCCAGATAGGGGGTCAGGGGTCCTGCAGCCTTATAGGACAGTCCGAGCAGAATGAAAACTCCTCCTATAAGCTTTAACCAGACACCGATATAGGTCACAAGACTGATATATACTGCTGATGAGAAGGTATTTAGCAGTTTATAGTTAATAAAATATTTTCCATGTTCTGTGTACTGTGGGAGACCAGATATAGTGAAGGCAGGGTCATGGGTTTAGTAACACTGTAACTAACTGAAATGGCACCAGCTGAACCATCAACAAAAAAAATCCAAGCATAACATTATCATGTAAACCTGTTGAGGGGGTCACCTATTATTCACCACAGTGTATATAATACAGGGTCCATACAGCCCCAGTGATTGTAAAGTAATTTACGCAGAATCAGAACAAGTATCACAGTTGTAAAGGTTCGTGTTTTTTCACCTTAATGCATCCTAGGCATATACGAGGCTGACAAAATGTGCAACCCATTTCATTCCTTCCAGTTGTCATTGAGGAATATTCAACTGTTTAGTGAAGAGGACAATTTTCAGTGCATATATTGACTTCCATCCACCTTGCTTGATGCAATACCCCCGGGGATCCTGAAAATGAAGTTAATTCTAGGTACAGGAGCGAGAGTTGTAATAACTCTTTGTAGTCTTCTCTTGGATGACTTCCCTCTTTTAGGACATTTTGGATGTAGTTAACCATTTTCACACGTTGTTCTTCTAGAAAGCCTTGAACTGAACTTTCTTCATCCAGCATTGTTGTATATGACTTCTTATTAAGTGAAGCCTACAGACATTGCTTTGATAAAAGTGATCAATGTGTGCAACCCCTAAATATTATCCAATCTTATTGAAATTTAGCATATATATTGTAGCGATGACACTTTGGACAAAGTGTCTGTCATGTACAAATTAGTTTTTTGCCTCAGAACAGTAAAGGGGTTCTGAGGGTTAATTGTGTAGGTGTAACTTTGACATCAGTTTGGCTTTGCTGTTTTGGCTGGGCCTGTCATGTGCACAGTTAAGTGCACATGACAGGCTCAGAACCAGGCCTGGTTGGACATTTTGGGTATCAGCTTCCTCTGAGCCAATCAGTGGGTGCGCCGGGCCCCACTGAGGAGTCTGAGGAAGGGTACTTAAGATGCTGAAGTCACGTGTTCTAGGTTCGTTCGTGAGGCCTTAGAGGTCTGTTCCTGATTCTGGACCGGGGTAGCCCCGTGAAGGGTCCCAGTCACGGGAGCGTTCATCGCTCCGCAACATGCTTCAGTTGGTTAGCCCCAATAGACCCGCCTGGTCTAGGGTAGGGATCCATCTGTTCCCGAGTCTTGGAACTGGCTGGTCCGAGGCGCAGTAACTGAGGGAGGATTCAAGGCGTCCGGGTGTGCTCTCGGCTTGGAGGGGCACTGCAGCTCGTGTAAGTGACCGGGGGGAGGACTCTTTGGAGGAGGGCCAACAAGCTGGCATCCTGAGAAGTGCCTGGTTGCTGAGTTGTCAAGGACACTGACGGACTCACGCTTTTTCCAGTACTGCCAAGGAGACAGAGAACGTTCCAGGTACTGAGGAAAAAGGTTCCTGTTCACTTCTGTTACTAGTTACTCAAGGTCAAAGATTTCACAAGTTCTGGATCAAAGTGCTGACTGCCATAATCTCTGGCTAGAGGTTTGTTAAGCCTTGAAGCACCCAGCTGCGAGTGGCTACTCTCTGGGTGGTATTAGAGACTTTCTGATATGAGTTTCTTCACCCCTGCCCTCTGTTCCCATACGAGACTATGTTGTTGGATGTTACTCCTGCAAATAAAAACCTTTTCTAAAGGACTTTTATGGCGTCAGCGTCCAAATTTGTTGGGTACTAACTTTGGGAACCCCTAGACGTGGAAGAACCAGCCAAGCGGAGGTAACCGGTAAGCCCAAAAGGTAAGGCCGCCCTGCTAAGGGTTATGGCCGCTACAATATCTTTTACATCACTGAGACTCGGGGTGTAAGCAAAGTCATATGAAAATCACATCTTTGGAAAAATGAAACACCCTAGCCAACATATAAGCTCAGGCCCTTTGTAAAGATCCATATACTGTATGTTAAGTAATAAGCACATACATTCACCTTATTAGGTACACCTGTTCAATTGCTTGGTAACATAAATTGCTAATCAGACAACAGAATGGCAGCAACTCAATGCATTTAGGCATCTAGATGTGGTGAAGACAACTTGCTGAAGTTCAAACCGAGCATCAGAATGGGGAAGAAAGGGGATTTAAGTGACTTTAAATGTGGCATGGTTTTTGATGCCAGATAGTATTGGGATTTTTTACACACAGCCATCTCTAGGGTTTACAGAGAATGGTCCGAAAAAAAAAAAATATCCAGTGAGTGGAAGTTGCGTGGGCAAAAATCCCTATGCCGATTATCATCTCTGAACGCACAACACATCAAACCTTGAAGCAGAGGAGCTATAGCAGCATAAGACCACACCTGGTGCCACTCCTGTCAGCTAGGAACCAGAAACTGAGGCTACAAGTCTCACCAAAATTGGACAATATAAGATTGGAAAAATGTTGCCTGGTCTGAGTGTTGATTTCAGCTGCAACATTCAGATGTTAGGGTCAGAATTTGGCGTAAACAACAGGAAAGCATGAATCCATTCTGTCTTGTATCAACCGTGCAGGCTGGCGCTGGTGGTGTAATGGTGTGGTAGATGTTTTCTTGGAACACTTTGGGCCCCTTAGCACCAATTGAGCATTGTTTAAATGCCACGGCCTACCTGAGTATTTTTGCTGACCATGTCCATCCCTTTATGACTACAGTGTACCCATCTTTGGATGGCTACTTCCAGGAGGATAATGCACCATGTCAGAAAGCTTAAATCATCTCACCACTGGTTTCTGGAGATGGGGTTACCACTGCTCCTGGTAGGTCTGCTGAAACAAAAAGGTTTTTCCTCCAGAAAATGAAGAGCCCCAGGTGCTGGCTATGGCATATAGCAAATCAAGGTGAGTAGAAAATTCTGGATAGCCACACTCCAAATGAAATTTCTCGTGCCTTTATTAGAACATCAGGATCACACTGTACATGTCACAGCAAAGTAATACAGAACCAAAAACAGCTGACACGTTTCACACTAAACGTAGTGCTTACTCATAGCAATGAGTACCCAAATACCTGTCTTCAGCCCATCGGAGTACCCGAGTACCTGTCACCAGCCCATCGGAGTAACCGAGTACCTGTCTCCAGCCCATCAGAGTACCTGAGTACCTATTTGCAGCCCATGCCTCATATAATACAAATTGGGGTGTTTGCTTTCCAAAATGGGGTCATTTTGTGAGTAATTTCATTGTCCTGGTGCTCCAGGACCTTCAAAATGTGATAGGTAGGAATGAAATGAGATATGTAATTTATGCTCCTAGAACACCTGAAGGTACTACTTCAATGTTGGGCCTCTGTATATGGGCAGACTGTGTAAAAGTCTCGCCCATGTGGTATCGCCATACTCGGGAAGCGTAGCTAAATGTGTTTTGCGGTTTAATTTTTGATATATACATGCTATGTGTTACAAATATCTTATAAATTGACAACATTGTGCAAAAAAAAATAAGTTCCCATTTTCTTTCCACGTTTTCTGAAGACTTGTGGAAAAAAATGAACTGTTCAAAAGACTCATTATGCCTCATAGATTATACGTTGGGGTGTTTGCTTTCCAAAATGGGGTCATTTTGTGGGTAATTCCACTGTCCTGGTGCTCCAGGGACTTCACAAATGTAATAGGTCGTTAGGAAATTAGAGGTGTAATTTATGCTCCTAGAACCCCTGATGTGCTCCCTGCATGTTGGACCTCTCTGTGTGGCCAGGCTGTGTAAAAGTCCCACACATGTGGTATTGCCATACTCGGGAGGAGTAGCAGAATGTATTTTGGGGTGTAATTGGAAGTATGCATATGATGTGTGTGAGAAATAATTTATTATGACAATTTTGTGGAAAAAATAAATTCTTTATTTTCCCAAGAATTGTGGGAAAAAAATTACAACTTCAAAAAACTCACCATACCTCTTACTAAATACCTTGGGCTGTCTAATTTTCAAAAATGGGTCAATTGGGGGGTACTTTACTGACCTGACACTTCAGAGCCTCAAGAAATGAGATAGGCCGTCAATGCATCAGGTGTGATCAGATGTGATCAATTTTCAATGATTTGCACCATAGCTTGTAGACTCTATAACTTTCAAAGAGACTAAATAATATCTACTAAGTTGGGTTATTTTTACCAAAGAGATGTAGCCGTATACATTTTGGCCCAAATTTATGAACAAAAATTACTTATTGTTTTTTCTTTCAACATTTTCGCTCTTTTTTCACTTATGTCGCAAAAAATGAAAAACCCAGTGGTGATTAAATACCACCAAAAGAAAGCTCTATTTGTATGAAAAAAAGGATAAAAATGTTGTTTGGGTACAGTGTTGTATGACTGAGTAATTGGCATTCAAACTGTGAGAGCACTGAAAGCTAAAAATTGGTATTGGAAGGAAGGGTGTATAAATGCCCTGTATTGAAGTGTTTAAATACATGCATGCATCCCTAGTTTGCACTCTTGTCATGTGATATAGTGTTTCCCATGCATTTTTCATCATCGGTTCCTCTATTATAGATATCTATGTGCAGGGCTGCTGTTAGAAATAACAGGGTCCCTCCCATAGAGCCTACCTGACAGGTCCCCCCCTGCCAGAAGTGAATGAGGACATAGATTTATAAGTCCCTTTCTCTGCAGCCTGAATGAATTGGAAGCGATCTGAGGCTTCCTGCTCATTCACAAACTGAAGCATAGTAAAGACAGTGAATGGAAACAGGAGTGATTGGTATCGATCACTTACTGTGTTCATTCAGGAATGGAAGGGGCCAATAAATTATATGTTCTCCAGCCTCTCCCCCACGCTCTCCATCCTGAAACGTCCCCCTGTGTGCCTGCAGCAGCTGTCGGCAGGAGAGGCAAGGATTGAAGCCGGCAGCATCGCAGGGGAAAGGGGCACATGAGGGCCAGGACAGCAGATGGAATGGGCACAAGTGCTAGAACCAATTCCCCTGCAGTGAAGCTGGAGGAAGAAAGAAAAGGAGAAACTGGCAGCAATGCGGTAGGAGACAGAAGAGGATCAGTGTCTGCAATAAGATAGTACAGTCAGCCCTGCTGCTCAGCAGGTCCCTGGGTCCCCCTTTTGAACTGATGGGGCCCAGACCCAGTACAGGAGGGCTGGCTGTACTGCCTTATCAGTGGCTCCGTCCATGTGACATAGTTCAGTTACTAATTACTCAACTTTATTTTTCGGAGATTAGTAAAAAAATGCAAGATTTGAGCGCAGGTTTGGCAAAACTGCTATTATGTGTTCTTACACAGCCCAGTTACCATCTCGATAAATACTATAGAACTGATATCTTAACTCAGAAATGTTTTACTTCTTCCAAGTTTTTCATATGCATTTCTGGTAGCTGCTACCGAGGTAAGGTCCTATACACAAATATGTAATCTGTAGCCTTGGCCCATGATTATGACCTGTTAATATTGATGTTTCATAGAATGAACTAGGAGGGCTTAAGGCTTTGAGCCCAGCAGCATGGGCATGCGGTCGCCCATCCCTTTATTAATAAGAGAATAGAGGCAATAGTGTAAACATTTAGGGCTATATACAGGTTAATGTATTTGGGTTAATGTCACTTTAAGAGAATGGCAAATTGGGCTGGGGACGGGGTTAAGGCTCACAAGGCTATTGGTGATATCCCAAATGGTCATGTGACCCATGGGGAATGTTCTGGAAAAGGGCTTATTATATATAGGACTCTCTCACAGGTGCACTCACACCTGTTCCCAACCAGGCAGTGAAGGTGCAACAAGCTCAGTGAAGGTGAAAACAGGCTCCTGAAGTACTTCAGTTATGGCTATGAAAACCTTAATGAGGCAAGTGTTCGAGAAAGCTGGGGATAAAGGTGGAAAAGAATGACTTAGAAAATGCCTGGCTTTGGAAGAGAATGATAATGAGCAAAGTGTTTTGGCTGAGGTAAATTCAGTACAGTATCCGGTGGTATTCCCCTGTAGTCAGAGGTAGAACAGCTGTTAATGACATTCAAAACCGCCGGACCCGCTGCCATGAACCGTCTCCGCAGCCGCCGGTGTCACAGGACAGAGAAGACAGCAGCACAGCATGGCTGGAAGAACCAGCAGCCATTATGCAGCGTTAGGTCAGCTTGAGAGAAAAGAAATAGAGGAGGGTCCGGTCCCCGTCACCGCCCAGAGGCAGTGCTGGGTGGGCTAGAGGAGAGTCAGTTATACAGAGGCAGTGTCTGCGGTTGTAAGTGAGGAGAAACAAACTCTGCCCAGTGTATTATTACCAGAGCATGAGGCTGCAAGCAGTGTGAGTATCACAGACATCCCGCGGATGGCCACTGGAGGCAACAGAGAGCAGCATTATGCTGTTTCAGATATAACAAATGCTCCAGCGGCCCCTGGCGGTATAGGTGAGTTAGTACACACACTTAATAGCGTTATGGAATCCATTAACAGATTAGCTGACACTATGAATACACCTGCAATTTAAAATAGTAATTATGGTAATGTATCGTCTAATCAAAATAGACATTCTGTCAGCTTAGGCAATATAGGTAATGTTAATAATAATCAGTCAGCTAATGTTAATTCGCAATATCTATTACCAGCTGAGATTAATATATCTAGTGCATCGCTACCAGAAGTGTGCTTTAAAGAGACATTACCATGTGAGATCTCGCTGTTAGGTTACCACCTTTCTCCTCAGAAAAAGGAAAAAATATGGAAATGTCAATTCGTAGATATTCTGTTGCTTATTCCATTAAAAAAAAGGAATTTGTCAACAGAAATGACAAATAATCAGATGAGAAAGATGAGGGTGATAGGAGAAGACCTGTGGCAAGGTCTTTTAATAATTGGTGGCAGTCATTTGCAATATACTCCAGTGTGCTAGGTGAGAAGCACCCGGAGTATTGCAGCGGGCTGTTTCAACACATGGAGCATGTGCTAGAAGCCTATAAAAGTTTCATAGGTCTAGGATGGTTTCAATATGATGAGGCACTTAGAAAAAATTATCAATCTACCTATCATTGAAGTGGGGCAATAAGGACGTCGGGTTGTGGCTTAACCTGATGGTGGGTTTCATTAGGCTGCAGCCACAATCTACAGTGTCCCCTTATAAAAGGGTATACTGCAGGGATATGCAATTAGCGGACCTCCAGCTGTTGCAAAACTTCAAGTCCCATCATGCCTCTGCCACTGGGTGTCATGCTTGTGGCTGTCAGAGTCTTGCTATGCCTCATGGGACTTGTAGTTCTGCAACAGCTGGAGGTCCGCTAATTGCATATCCCTGGTATACTGCTTACAATGAGAACCAGTATAAATGGGGGGGGGGGGGGGGGGGTGTGCAAGTATAAGCATGAGTGCTCGAATTGTTCTGGACCCCACCCTTTGATCAGGTGTTTCAAAAAGGAATTCCAATATTCAAAGCTCCCAGAGGGATATTTATGCAAAAAGCTCACACCCCAGTGAAACTAGCAAGTATGCAGCAATGGTTGGACATATATCCAGACTTTGAGACAGCCAAGTTCCTAATTGAAGGTCAGTGGATACTTACACACACATTGTTAAAGAGATGTTAATTAAGGAAGGTAGGATAGCGGATCCATTTGATTCCCCTCCTTTCTCACCGTTTAGGATATTGCCCTTAGGCATCATACCCCAAAAAAAAAAAAAAAGAACCAAATACCTTTCGCCTAATCCACCATTTGTCATTCCCAAAAAGTAGCTTGTTAAATGATGAACTAGATGCCATCAGTATCATATTGCACGTTTGAAGAGGCTATTCAGCAAATTAGGAAGTTTGGGAAAGGTGCGTTGCTTGCGAAAGCAGACATAAAGGTGGCTTTCAGGCTGCTACCAATTGGCAGTAGCTTTCAACTCCTTGGGTATGTATTTTGAGGGCAAATACTACTTAGATATGTGCCTCCCTATGGGATGTGCCATATCTTGTGCATATTTTGTAAAATTTGCAACCTTTCTCCAATGGGTTGTGGCTTTTCAATCTGGCTACCAAGGTATATTACATTACCTGGACGACTTTTTATTCATTGGTCCAGCGCAATTTCCTGTCTGTTATTTTATGTTACATCTGTTTAGTGCGGTAGTGCATCATTTCAGTATCCCACTAGCTAGCGAGAAAACTGTTTTTCCTTCCTCAATTATAGAATACCTAGGTGTCAAGATTGACACTGTTAATCTGATATTTTAGCTACCTGAATCTGAAATCTTTAAGATTAAAGCTTTAATTTCAGTGTTGATTAGGCATAAAAAAGTGTTATTAAAAGAACTCCAATCTTTATTAGGCCTTCTGGCATTCGCGACAAGGATTATGGCAGTTGGCAGAATCTTCTCGCGGCGCTTGTACTTGGCCATGTCAGGAATGAAATCACCATTTTCCCACATCAGATTGACAGTTGACCTCAAGGAGTTGACCTCAAGGAGGACCTGTCAGTTTGGTTTAAATCCTTTCATATATACAACGGCAGATCATTTTTTCAGGAACAATTTGTGTCCTCATCCGACCTTGAGCTATATACAGATGCTGCAGGCTCATATGAATTCGCAGCTATTTGGAAGACTCACTGGTGCTGTGGTGAGTAGCCTGTGAGTTGGGAGACGAATAAAGTCACCAAAAGCATAGTAGTGTGGGAGCTTTTCCCTTTAGTGGTTGCGATAGAAATATGGGGTTAGCTATTTGCAAATAAAAGAATCCTGATTAATTCGGATAATAAAGGGGTCATATATGCTGTGAATTGTTTGTCAGCCAAATCTATACAAGTGGTCAAATTACTAAGATACTTAGTGTTTCTTTGTCTTAAATTTAATATTTGGTTAAAGGCCAGGCACGTCCCAGGGAAGGAGAATCAAATTGCGGATGCATTATCTCGATTTCAGGTATACCGATTTCGCCAACTCCTGCAGAATGCGGACAAGGAAGGTAATGTGTGTCCAGAAAAATCTGTGGAGCCTAATTTAGAGGTTCTTACAAATGCGATAAGACACTCTGTGGCAGAAAATACAACCGCATGGTATAGGCGGTGTAATTTTGCTATGGAAATGGATATACAATTTGAGTCACATTTCCAAAATCATGGCGGGTTTATCTTTTTTCTTCAAATTAACAAAATTACGGCTATATTATTTAATACTGCGTTTGTACTAGCCTTTTTTGGGGCTCTCAGAATATCTGAGTTGCTGCCAAAAAACAAAAAAGAGAGAGAGGGGAATTTTTTTTTTTTTTTTGATTGATGCTGATGGGTCCCCTCTTACTCAGTATCAATTCAATTACATATTAAAGGCTTGCTTGAGAAAATTGAATTTGCATGAATTTAAGTTTACTTCTCAATCTTTCAGGATCGGGGCAGCTACGGAAGCTGCTAGGATGGGATTGGATGATGCAATAATCAAACGGTTGGGGAGATGGGAATCTCAACGTTTTCAGATTTATGCCAGACCTGATCTTTTTCTTTAAATTCTAGGTAATAGAAGATATGTTTGGATCCTGAGCCACTCTTTTGTATACTGGGCTAATAAAAGAGCCAAGAAACGTTGCTATATGTCCAATTTGTCTATGGATCCTGGAGAAATTTCATAAATTTTCAGAATTTTCTGGAAAGTAATTAGAGGTCTTCAATGGGCTAATTTATTTCTTTATTTCTTTATTTATTTGTATGTCTCTAGATTGATTGAGTCATGGCCAGTTCCAGATGCATTAACAGTACATAGTTACATAGTTACATAGTTAGTAAGGTTGAATAAAGACATCAGTCCATCCAGTTCAACCTGAGTGAGTGTCTACAATTGTCCCTATCCCTTTACATTGCACACTCACATTGGTCCCTACCCTCAAGGAGCCACAATCCAAGATCCCCAGTTGTATACTAGGGCCAATTTTAGACAGAAGCCAATTAACCTACCTGCATGTCTTTGGAGTACACCTAGGGGGAAATGATGTGGGGAAAGTTAAAACTCTGGACCTCATGTCGTTGTTTAGACGTGACCTAATTAAGGTTAAGTTATCTTTTCCGAATACCAGAATTATCTTTTCAGAGATAATCCCTCGGCTAGTATGGCTCCAAGAAGCTCATTTAAAAAAAAAAGAGAAAATTAGGAAGAGATTGAACAGGTTTATGGAAAAATGTATGCTGCGCATTTGGTTAAAAGATTTTGGTATGCTCGAGTCCTTTAAGACTGAGCTGTTTTGAAGTTGATCGTTTGCAATATAAGAATTTTATGATGCAATAAAATTATCTGAATATGGTTATTATTTATGTGCATTGGAGATTTCTCATATAGACACATTGAGTTAGATGGTGGTTTCCCTGGATTATATAGAGCAGATGGAGTTCATCTGTCCGATATAGGTTTAGATATATTTAATGTAGGATTGAAAAACTGCATTGAATTGGCTGTGGTTGTGGGGTAGGCCGGGCTTGAAATTCTCAAACCCGGCATGTGGGGACTTTGGTTAAAAGATTTATGTATGCTCGAGTCCTTTAAGACTGAGCTGTTTTGAAGTTGATTGTTTGAAATTTTTATGATGCAATAAAATCAGAATATGGTTATTATTTATTTATTGATTTGAATATACCAAAAGTGTCGGGCTCAAAGCCTTAAGCCCAACTAGTTCATGGGAATGCAGGCTGCACCTACCATCCCCGAATACCAAAACTTATATAGCCTATTTAAATAATAACTCAACGCACTTATTGGCAAAGAATTGGCCACTGCACTTTTGGTATATTCAAATCAATAAATAAATAATAACCATATTCTGATTTTATTGCATCATAAAAATTTCAAACAATCAACTTTATCATCCCTTTATTAATAAGAGAATAGAAGCAATAGTGTAAATATTTAGGGCTATATACAGCTTAATGTATTTGGGTTAATGTCACTTTAAGAGAATGGCAAATTAGGCTGGGGGCGGGGTTAAGGCTCACAAGGCTATTGGTGATATCCCAAATGGTCATGTGACCCATGGGGAATGTTCTGGAAAAGGGCTTATTATATATAGGACTCTCTCACAGGTGCACTCACAACTGTTCCCAGCTAGGTAGTGAAGGTGCAACAAGCTTCCCACCCCCCTTCCCTTGTCGCTAAGCACGTTTATGTGGTCTGTCACCCTACGTTATGTAGGGGGGACTTTGGTTAAAAGATTTATGTATGCTCGAGTTCTTTAAGACTGAGCTGTTTTGAAGTTGATCGTTTGAAATATAAGAATTTTATGATGCAATAAAATTATCAGAATATGGTTATTATTCATTTATTGATTTGAATATACCAATAAAAGTGCAGCGGCCAATTCTTTGCCAATAAGCGTGTTGCGTTATTATTTAAATAGGCTAAGTGCGTTGAGTTATTATTTAAATAGGCTATATAAGTTTTGGTATTCGGGGAGGGTAGGTGCGGCCTGCATTCCTATGACATTTGCTCTGCACTTAGCAGATGGAAGGCTCTCCAGAAACCTTGCAAAATGACTTTTATTTCTTCAATTATAAAAGGGGTTTCTTGTCACGATGAGTTTGGTGAGCATGTAGTGAAATGTTCAGAAGAAAAACAACTCATGTTAACTCACAATTTGGTGTATGGAAACATATTCTGAAAAAAATTCCAATAAGTATCTTCTTTTCCCATAGGCTAAAATATGATAACTGTTATAATTAGCTTCAAGATAATCATAATGAAACTGATATAAGGGTGTTTGGCACTGAACTTTGATAACTAAAAAAGTAAAAATCATCGAAGTCATTGGGTAATTTTCTGGTTGCCATTGCTGACAATGTATTCTGACTGTCACTATAACCCTCTTGCTTGTTTAAATTAATGACCAGAACAAGTATGCAGATAAGGAATTGTGACTTTTTGAATTTGCATAGTTGTACATAGAGGTGTTGATTTACTAAAACTGCAGAGTGCAAAAACTGGTGCAGTCTGCAAAGAAACCAATCAGCTTCCAGTTTTTATTTTTGTTGGTCAAACCTAAATTGAACAAACCTAAGTTAGAAGCTGATTGGTTTCTATGCAGAGCTGCACCAGATTTTGCACTCTTGAGTAAATCAATCCCAGAGTGTCAAAGCCTGTGGATGATTTCTTTTGGTCTGTTAAATGTTGCCTGAAAATAACTGTTTTGTATCTGTCCAGCTAAAAATAAATACCTGTTGACCATTTCAGAAATTCAGAATTGTCCTGTCCTGTCCTGTTCAGACTGCCTTTCTTATATCAAGGAGTCCAGTCAGCCTTATCCTGGACTACAGAAAATATCTGACTATGTTGTGAAGCTGATGAGGGAAACTGGGCATGGCTGACACCATTTTTTACAGTTTCCAGGTATTTTTCTGTCCTTGCAGGGCCTTTAAGTGATTAAACTTAGGAAAATGTAATGCAGAGATGTCATTTTCTATTTTGCCCTGACATACACTTTAAATAAGCCATTATGTGTTTTTTGACTTTACACTTAATGATCTTTTTTATTCTGTAAAAGTGTATTTCATCATTAGAACCCAAATAAACAAACTTTGGAAATTATACTAGTCACGCCGCTATCCATAATTACTGCAAAACCGATCAACAAAAGAGGCTTTAGGTATTGAAACCCAAGACTATAAGAAGACCATTATAAAAAATGGCAAAGGCAATTTTGTTTGTTTTGACACAAAGCAGATATACACTGGGCGCTTCGTGATTAGACACAGCAAATAAAACATGTAAACATAATTATTAATGAGATCTCTTAAGCCAGCAGAGAAATGTGAACCATCAGCCATAATGAAAAATGATCTCACCTCGTACTCAAAGTCTTCAGTTCTATCACCATCACCAGGCAGGCTGGAAAGATACTCATTACCTTCATAAAATTCATGCTCCATTGGATGAAGAGAATGGCAGCTATATGGGGAAAAATTGGTGCAAGAAGGCCAGATGAGACAATGTTCTTCTTTTTAATTAAAATATGACAAACTTATCTGCGGCTTTCTCATTTCAAGAGGTTAGGATGGGTTGCTAATCTAAAGAAACACTGAACAAAAAGATATGTTTCTTTTCATTTACTGCACACTTAGAGTAGTCATTTTCATAGCTTAAATTGGATTCCAGGCAATGATCTGTGCACCAAATCAAAAGAAATACAGCAGTACATTCATAACAAAGGGCTGGCAGTGTTCCGCAGCTGCAGGATTCCAATCTGTCTTTTTGAAACTCAGCCTGTCTGCTAATGAAGCCATGTCCACATTTTATATTCGGGAAATAGTGGACACAATAACTTCAATAAATACAGAAGTACACTTTGCAATAAATTGAAAATACTTTCTTGTACAATGAGTGGAAGTAAATGGCTTGATGTGGTGCTTGCATTCTCAATTCTTTTACAAGTTTGTGTTATCTGTCTAATCTCTACATGGTGTCCAGGAGGCAAAGATTGATTAGCAAAAGAATATCATCTTTCTTTTCATTTTCAAGATAGATTTTAGGAACATGGGATGTGTCATATACCCTTCAACATGGCTCTATTGATGGGGAAAAAGCTGCATGAAGTCAAATAAGATTAAGTGCAGACGAAACCAAGATGTTGGCTGTATTGTGTGGCCACATGTAGCTGTTAGTGCTTATTAGACTTTAAGAAGAAAAAGTTCAAAGATGCTATTAACAGAGTAAGGATCAAGGTTCTTAGTATTTTATTCATTATGTTTTTTACCACATTGGGTAAAAACTTTAACTAGGTCTTGACTAAAAATATTTTACACCAAAAAAAAAACATACCTGTCTGAAAGAAGAAAAGGACAAACATCAGGAACTGGTGGAGTAGATGGTCTGAGTTTGGCTTGAGCCATGATATGCTCAAATGTGATGTCTGTTTGGGTGCTCACATTCACAAGGTGTGCTTCCTGTGAACTTCCATGCCCTCTGTTATGGGGTGCTCTTCTTAAAACTTGGACGACTATTGGCTCTTTAGCATTACGAAAGGCTTGGACTGCTTCTTCATGAGTTGCTTTTGAAAGATCTTTCCCATTAACCTGTATAAAATACAGAATTTATAACATTAAAAGTGAGATTTTTAATATACAGACAAAATCAAATTTAAGTTAATTTACTATGATGTCATTTTCATTCTAGAATGTGTTAATTCAAAGCAGAACTTAAGTCAGAAATTGCTCACCCCCTGCACCAGTGATGTAACATGTGTGCTCCCTCACCAGAGCTGACATATTTTCTCAGGTGCCAAGTTTTCAGCTGTCTTGATTGGATAGAGGAATATGACTTAACTCCTGGGCATGTGCACAAAAGTTAATTCAATCCGGCATCAAGTTGTGCCAAGAATGTAAACTAAACTGTGCATGTGTAGCTCAGTGTACATTCCAAGAAGATTGATAAGCTTGTGAAGAAAGGGCGCACTCTGAAGATGTCACATTTTTCAAAGTATTTATTGAAATGAAAATGTTCAGCATCCAAATTCCTGCCTAAAAGACCTATCCCTGTAAGGTTTTTCACCCATCTGGGCTTAATGGTAGAAGGCTGAGGGGGCAGGTCTCTCAGATGTCCATGATCGTAGACATTCGAAAATGAAAGGAATGAAGCCCAGATCTTCTTTCTTTGTCTTGATTCAAATGTACATGTTAAAAGGAACAAAGTACAACCAATTTGGGCTTCACTGCCCTTTGGAACTTGAGAAAGAACAGTGATGTCCAAAATGATCATTCTTTGTTCCATGTGACATGTACATTTGAAAAAAGACAAATCAAGAAGATCTGTGCAACATCCCTTTCATTTTTGGACATATATATATATATGTACTAGATATACAGATATATATATATATATATATATATATATATATATATATATATATATATATATATATATATATATATATATATATATATATATATATATATATATATATATATATACCCCACCTAACCGCACATGGTCTCTGCTGCAGCCAGCATGGAAATCCAGGGTTGGTGGCTGGCATTGGTCTAATAAGTGATAGGTGCATCACCCTACAAACACACTGTCACCTTGCTCTAAATAGGCAAAAGAGACTGTTCCTAGCCTACAGAGTGTCAAATTATCATTTTTTTTTATAATACAATTTGGTTTTTATGTTTGCAAACAAACTCTTTGTCTCCATGTTCCATTTTATCTGGGCTTTATTCACTACAAGCAGATACTTCAGCTGCAATTGCCAAAATCTAAAGTTCATGTATTACAGGCAGTTTTGAATTTATAATTTTGTATTACTATTTTTGTAATTGCAGCCAGTTTTGAATTTACAGTGAATTGAATTCTTATGTGTGTTTTCTTTTGAAAAAAAAATAGATGTCTGTAAAGAGACATTTCCCTTTTGAAATTGTATATTAATAAATTAGATTCATGTGAATTTTCTAAGTGATGTTTTGCCTAAAACTGCTATTTTTTTGCACAAAATGCTTTTTTCCTTAGAAAGAGTTAGCCAGTTTCTTGAGTTAAACATTTCCAGTTCCCAAATTAAATGATCAAGTAACTTTAAAGCACAGGCAGGGGTTTGCACAGGCTGGGATTGCATTGGCAACTATCATCTTGGATAAAGTATTCATATTGGATTATGTATTGCACTTCCACTCAGCACTTCAGCGATTGCACAAAGCGAAAATACACAACAGACTTCTGCAGAACAGTAAAAAGACTACAAGTGACCTGATTCTCCAAACGTTTTCATCTCTCATTCAGGCTTCCTCTCAATTTCACCAATCTGTATCATGCGCTCCCTACTTTTCCTTCTCACAGTTGCATCCTCTCTCCTTAAATTCTCACTCCTTCACCCACCTTTTCCATGCCACAGCTTATATATATATATATATATATATATATATATATATATATATATATATATATATATATATATATATATATATATATATATCACCCTCACTCCTGTCTTCACCTTATTACTGCACTCATCAGCTCCTGCTAATTCTGAACCCATATACCTATAAAACCTGCAGACCACTGGGATGTGTCCCTCCACATAAGTCACACTCCCATATCACCTCTCTCACCCTTCTGCTTCTCCTAACTTCTGGAGATATTTCCCCAAATCCTGGACCATTATCATTTACCTTCAGCCAACATATCCGGCACACCCCATCCTCTGATAGCAGCCGCAATCAACACAATCTAATTTCTATTCCTCTTCAGCCTCGAGCCAGCCTCCCCTTCTCCTGTGCCCTTTGGAATGCCCACTCTGTTTGTAACAAACTCACCACCGTCCATGACCTATTTATCACTAACTCCCTTAACCTACTTGCAATTACTGAGACCTGGTTTCAAGAATCTGACCTTCCTTCTCCTGCTTCTCTCTCCTATGGTGGCCTCCTGTGGACTCACTCTCCCAGGCCCTGTGGACAGAAAGGAGGTGGTGTTGGAATCCTCCTATCCCCTCAAAGTACTTTTCGAGTTCTTCATCCACCCCCTCTCTGTCCCTCTCTTCATCTGAAGCTCACTGTATTTGTTTTTCTGCAGTTTCACTGAGAATTTCTGTGATCTATTGCCCCCCTGGAACGGTATCAAACTTCCTTGACGATTTCTCAGCCTGGCTACCCTACTTTCTCTCCTCTGAAATTCCAAAAATCATTCTTGGTGACTTCAACAACCCTGTTAATCTTAACACTCCTTCTACTTCTAAGCTGCTGAGCCTAACCTCCTCTTTTGACCTAAAACAATGGACACGCGCTTCTACTCACTCTGTTGGCAACTGCCTTGACCTCATATTCTCCTACCTATGCACTCCGCACACCCTCTCCAATATTCCTTTTCCTCTATCTGATCACCACCTTATTAGTTTCACTCTCTCCTTGTCTGACTCCTCCTTGCCTTCCAACTACAAAACTATTACCCGTAGAAACCTTCGCCATATTAACCCTTCTCTTCTTTTTTTTCTGCTACAGATTGTCTCTATGACAAAATCTCATCCTTGTCCTGCCCCAACTTGGCTACTTCTGTCTACAACAGTTCACTGTCATCCACCCTGGATACCTTTGCCACCCTCAGTACGCACAGAATCAGGCCCCGACCGCTATAACCCTGGCACACAGACAATACCAGAAGCCTCAAAAAAAGTAAACGTGCTCTTAAGCGTCTGTGGTGTAAGACTAAGTCACAGCAAGATTTCAGGCAATATAAATCTGCCCTCCAAAAATACCATTCCTGCCTGCACACTACCAAACAGACCTACTCTCATTAAAACCCTCTCACACAGTGCCCAATGAACTCTTTTCTACCTTTACCACTCTATTTCATCCTCCATTACACCCACCCACTAACTTACTCACTGCCCAGGAGATTGCTAATCACTTCAAAAATAACATGGAGACAATTTGTCTTGAGAGCTCTGCTCTACAGACATCGCCCCCACTTTACACTCCTTGTCCTCCTGCACAATCAATACTTCCCTCTTTTAACCCAGCTACTACAGAGGAAGTCACAAATTTTTTTTCTAATGCCCACCTAACCTCCTGCCCCCTGGGCCCTGTTCCTTCTCAAATACTACGGTCCCCATCTGACTCAATCCTACACTCCTTAACTTATATCTTCAACCTCTCACTCTCTGCTGGCATCTTCCCCAACCCTCTAAAACATGCGCTAGTCACTCCCATACAAAAAAAGGCCTCAGACCCCACCAATCTTAACAACTTAAGACCCATCTCTTTACTCCCTTTTGCCTCCAAACTCCTTGAATGTTTAGTCTACAACCGACTGAGCGACCACCTCATTGAGAATAACCTTCTTGATATAGTACCCTTCAGTCTGGATTTCGCCCACAGCACTCCACAGAAACTGCCCTCCTAAAACTCACAAACAACTTACTAACAGCCAAAACCAACGGTCATTATTCCACACTCTTACTCTTGGACCTTTCTGCTGCCTTTGATACAGTCAACCACCCCCTCCTCCTCAAAAAACTCAATTTGCTTGGTCTCCATGGCTGCACTCTCCATTGGTTTAAATCCTACCTATCTCATTGCACCTTCAGTGTCACTTACAACTCCACTTCCTCTTCTCCAACTCCCCTTTCCGTCGGGGTCCCCCAAGGTTCTGTCCTTGGACCTCTACTATTCTTGATCTACACATCCTCCCTGGGTCAGCTGATAGACTCCCATGGCACATTTATTAGTCCGTCCCCACATGCCAGGGTGCTAGGGGTAACATTAGACTCTGAACTGTCCTTTCAGGCCCACATACAATCCCTGTCCAAATCATGCCACCTTAGCCTCCGCAACATTTCCAGAATACGCCCCTTTTTAACTAATGACACTATCAAGCTTCTAATTCACTCCCTGGTCATCTCTCGCCTTGACTACTGCAACTCCCTCCTCATTGGATTACCTTTACATAAACTATCCCCCCTTCAGTCCATAATGAATGCCGCTGCCAGACTCATCTACCTTACCAGCCATTCAGTGTCATCCACCCCTCTCTGCCAATCCCTCCACTAGCTTCTACTCACCCAACAAATACAATTCAAAGTACTAACAATAATTTACAAAGCCATCCATAACTCTGCCCCTAGTTACATCACTAACCTAGTTCCAAAATACCAACCAAGCTGCTCTCTTCAGTCTTTCCAAGACCCCCTGCTCTATAGCTCCCTTGTCACCTCCTCCCATGCTCGCCTCCAGGTTTTCTCCAGAGCTTCTCCCATCCTTTGGAACTCCCTACTCCAATCTGTCTGACTGTCCCCTAATCTATCCATCTTTAGGAGATCCCTGAAACCCTTCTCTTCAAAGAAGCCTATCCTGCTTCTAACTAACACTGTTTTACTTCCTCCATCAGCTCATCCCTCCACAACTACTACCTTTTGTATCATTTGACCCTTCCTTTTTAGATTGTAGGCTCTAACGAGCAGGGCCCTCTGTTTCCTCTTGTTCCAAACTGTAATGTAACTGTAATATCTGCCCTCATGTTGTAAAGTGTTGCGCAAACCGTTGACGCTATATAAAACCTGTATAATAATAAAAAATAAAAAAAGCGAACATGGGTTTAATTAGAGATTTTCAATTTAGAGGAGGTGGCTTTGCTAAGTGGAATGAATAAGTAAAATTAAAGGTGTAAGCAAAGGCAAAACTTTTTTTGTTTTTGTTTAAGATAGAATGAAAAGGGATTACAACACCTTGTAAGCTTTTATTGCTGTCTGTGCCCATATTAGGGCGATTCACCCTCTCTATTTGTACTCTTTACCATTATTGTCGAGAATGAAAGTAAGCGAAAATCCCACATTTTGGGTTTCAGTAATAGAGGGGAAATCTTCCAATGGGGATGCTAGTTCTGATGACCTTTATGACGATTCCCTCACTTGCAAATGAAGAAAAATACACTTGTTTCTATATTTTGTTGAAGAACATAGTGTATCTAAAACAGCATCATGAAATTTGAAAATAAAATTCTGCAGAAGCGACAGTCGCCATTAAGCTCAGGATTGATAGGCTTTTCCTCATGTCAGGACTGCTTTTCTACCCATGTAAGTGAATAGGAATGCAAAAGCAGCTTGAAGCAGGTTGATGTGACTTAGAAGAAGGTCAAATGTAGGTTAGAATGAGGTCAACTGAAAAATAAATGTATCCATCAAGATAACGCTGAAAGATCTAGGAATGCCTTTAATTGATTTCAAATGCAAGCTGAATACACCTGAGAATAAGCTGTTTTGGCCATCCACACAAGCATAAACCCATATACACAGGCCCTTAAATTCAATACATTTAAATAATATGGCATGTGCTAGAAAAAATCCACTAAAACCCAATGATTGAGGAGGGCATTTAGGATCAAAGAAGTAGCCAGGTTTAGTGTAACTCTGAAGGAACTGCAGAGATTCACAAATGGGATGAAAAATCTATACACTGTTAAGCAGTGTTTTTATAGAATTATGATACACGGAAAGCCAGTGCTTAAAAAATCTTTTGAGTTTGATAAAACATATGTGAAAACACATGAAACAATGATGTGACCAACATTTTACCTTTTGGTTTTAGCACCAATCACTAGGACCCTGAGAACAGTATCAAAGGTGAAGCATTGTGGTAGAATAATAGTGGGGAGGGTTGTTTTTGTTCGAGCATGGGAAACTGGTTAGGACTGAGAACAAGCAAGATGGAGCTAAATGCAGGGCAGTTCTAGAGGAAAATCTGTTTGTCTGCAAAATAACTGTGACTGGGCTATAGTTTCTCATTCCAGCAAGGCAGTTACCCTAAACACATGAGTACACCCCTCGCATCTTTGTAAGAATTTTATTATATCTGACAACACTGAAGAAATTACACTTTGCTACAATGTAAAGTAGTGAATGCACAGCTTGTATAACAATGTAAATTTGCTGTCCCCTCAAAATAACTCAACACACAGCCATTAATGTCTAAACCGCTGGCAACAAAAGTGAGTACATTCTTAAAGTGATTGTAAAGGCTTTTTTTTTTTTTCCTAAAAAAACAAACAAACATGTAATACTTACCTGCTCTGTTGCAGTGGATTTGCACAAAGCAGCCCGGATCCTCCTCTTTTCAGGTCCCTCTTCTGTTATCCTGGCCCCTCCCTCCTGCTCAATGCCCCCACAGAAAGCAGCTTGCTATGGGGCACCTGAGCTGAGTCACAGCATCCTGTGTCCAGCCCGACCCCTCTCTCCCTTGATTGGCTAGATGACTTTGATTGACAGCAGAGACAGCCAATGGCACCCTTGTTGCATCTCAGCTAATCAGGAAGGAGAATCTGACAGTTGAGACACTTGTGGACATCACTGGATAGAGAGGGACCTTAGGAAAGTGTTAGGGGGGCTGAGCACAGAAGGCTTTTTATTTAATGAATAGAATGCTTTAAGATAAAAAACCTTCTGCCTTTACAATGCCTTCAAGTGAAAATGTCCAAATTGGGCCCAAAGAGTAAATATTTTGCGTGGCCACCATTATCTACCAGCACCGCCTTAACCCTCTTGGACATGGAGTTCACCAGAGCTTCACAGGCTACTACCAGAGTCCTCTTCCTCTCCTCCTTGTTGACATCATGGAGTTGGTGGATGTTAGAGACATTGCGCTCCTCCAGCTTCCGTTTGAGGATGCCCAACAGATGCTCAATAAGGTTTAGGTCTGGAGACATGCTTGGCTTGTTCATCACTTTTACCCCCAGCTCCTTTGGCAAGGCAGTGGTCGCCTTGGAGCTGTGTTTGGGGTCGTTATCATGTTGGAATATGGCCCTCCAGCCCAATCTCCGAAGGAAGGGGATCATGCTCTGTTCAGTATGTCACAGTACATGTTGGAATTCATGGTTCCCTCAATGAACTGTATTTCCCCAGTGCCGGCACCACCATGATTGACTTGACATACACTTGACCCCATCTAAACCAAATAAGTTAATCTTGGTCTAATCAGACCACAGGACATGGTGCCAGTGATCCATTTCCTTAGCCTGCTTGTCTTCAGCAAACCATTTGAGAGCTTTCTTGTGTATCATCTTTAAAAGAGACTTCCTTCTGGGACGACAGCCATGCATATCAATTTGATGCATTGTGTAGCGTATGGTCTGAGCACTGACAGGCTGACCCCTTACCCCTTCAACCTCTGCAGCAATGCTGGCACTGGCAGCACTCATACATCTATTTCTAAAAGACAACCTCTGAATATGATGCTGAGCTAATGCACTTCTTTGGTCGACCATGGCGAGACCTGTCCTGTTAAACCGTTGTATGGTTTTGGCCACCATGCTACAGCTCAGTTTCACGGTCTTGGCAAACTTCTTATAGCCTAGGCCATCTTTATGTAAAGCAACAATTCTTTTTTTCAGATCCTCAG
Source organism: Lithobates pipiens (assembly GCF_037356315.1). Taxonomy (NCBI): domain Eukaryota; kingdom Metazoa; phylum Chordata; class Amphibia; order Anura; family Ranidae; genus Lithobates; species Lithobates pipiens. The sequence goes on along the minus strand of NW_027507903.1, from coordinate 220,976,009 downwards.
AGAGTTCTTTACCATGGGGTGCCATGTTGAACTTCCAGTGACCAGTATGAGAGAGTGAGAGCGATAACACCAAATTTAACAAACCTGCTCCCCATTCACACCTGAAACCTTGTAACACTAATGAGTCACATGATATAGGGGAAAGAAAATGGCTAATTAGGCCCAATTTCGACATTTTTACTTAGGGGTGTACTCATTTTTGTTGCCAGCGGTTTAGACATTAACCTCCCTCGCGGTATGATTCATTCTGGTTTTAGGTGCTGAAAGCAGTACAATTATTTTGCATGGAAATTTGGCGTTTTATATTGTAGTCCTGTAATCCTTAGGAATAACTCTCTTAAATCTGTTCAAACCAGAGTCTAGCAGACATCCCGGGTATGATAAAGTTTATAATATAATAAATAATAATAAAAATTATTCAATAATGTAATCAAATCCAAAAACACAGAAATTTGCTCATTTGCAGAATTGTCGCTGTCATTAGATTTAGTGTTTGATGACGAATTTCCCCACAAATTACTATCGCTCAATTCTGCAAGTGATTCTAATTTATTATCGCTGTTTTCTAGTTGGTCTAAAATCTCTTTTGACATAAAGGGACACTTTTTGGTTGCTATGGACAATCTCCAAATTCCAGGCAGAAAAAACAGTATTTATAATATAAAAGTTCATGCAGGGCACTGGACAGACCACTAGGGACAAAGGGGTGTGTACTTTTTTTTATACAGTACTGTAATCTGTAAGATTACAGTACTGTGTGTGTTTTGTGTATTTTAACTTTTTTGAATTTGGCTCCGATCTCCGCTCCCGTGCGCCATAACGTCGCAGGGAATGGAGCTCGGCGGCACTCGGGCACTGTGTGAATCGAGCGGAGGACAGCTCGCACACACAGCGGGGAGGACATCGCTGGATCCAGGGGACAAGGTAAGTAACCTCTCCCTGTATCCAGCGATGCGATCCCGAGTCTGGCTCGGGGTTACCGCTTATGATACTAAAATCCCAACCCGAGCCAGGCTCGGGATTACCGCCAGGGAGGTTAAAGGCTGTGTGTTGAGGTACTTTGAGGGGACAGAAAATGTACACTGTTATACAAGCTGTACACTCACTACTTTACATTGTAGCAAAGTGTCATTTCTTCAGTGTTGTCACATGAAAAGATATAATAAAATACTTACAAAAATGTGAGGGGTGTACTCACTTTTGTGAGATACTGTATATTAGTGATTTAAAACCAGAAACCCAAATAACCCAGTCAAAGCCCAAACATAAAGGCAACTGGGAATTTGTACTAAGTCTTTATTATTTTTGTTTCTGATCCAACCTGGCTAATTTGGTCACTTACCAAAAAGAAACTGAAAAAATACAGAAATCAAATGTGCTAAAATGGGTAGAGTTCACCGCAAAAGACTCACAGCTATTACTAAAGCCAAAGTACCAATTAGTTACTGTAGGTAAATAATTATGCAACCAACAATGGCCTGCTTTAAAAAACTTTAGGCTTACAATAAAACTATGTTACACCTAAAAACTGTTAAGTAAGTTATGTAAAACCAACAATAAAATGGCAAATCAAATCTATATTAAGGTGATATTACACAAAAAAGCAAACATTTATTATATTGCAGCTTGCCAATTCTTAGCTGTGCTGGCTGCACTATTTTTCTTTTTTTAGGCTTTTTTTCCTTTATTTTCACCAGATGATCTGGCCAGTAAGTCTGTTGTTTTTCAACAGAACAAACTCTCCTTGCAAATGTATTAGTTAAGTGTTGAGACAAACCATTTACCATTGACGGGGTGCTTACAATTATCAGCTTTTATTTATTCATGCAAAAAAAACTTTATCCCAAAAGAAAATAAAAAGAAAAAAACTGTAAAGCCCCATTCACACTATACGATTTTCTGCTGATTTTGTTTTCAGATTTACTGAAACCATGCAGTGCAAGGGCCTGCCTGATTGCATGCAAATTGAAACTCCTAAGGTTTGACCTCATATTATATGGCTTTGGTAAATCTGAAGGAAAAAATCAGCAGAAAATCTTATAGTGTGTACGGGGCTTTACTGTATTTGCTTGTGTAACTCCAGTGTGAGCTGGCGTTCAGCTTCAATTTGTTAGTGTATCTAAATCTGGTAGTCCATCTAACACTACTCTCCCCCCAGACTGACAATGCATCTGTCCAAAAGATCCCCTGTGCTCCTTCATCCAGAGTGGAGGCACTCTAATACAGAAGGTGTGTTACTGGCAGATTACCAGGTGAAAACAGAGGGAGTATATCCAATTTTTGGCTTTGGGTTTATTACCGCTTTAATTTCAGGCCATAACATACTCAGAAAGTGTAAGAGCAACAAATACTTATGAACATCATTATACAGTATATAATAATTTCAGAGCATTTCATAACATCAACTGATGAAAAAGACATATGATCAGGGGCGGACTGACCATTTGGCCACTCAGGCACTGCCCGAGTGCCCCAGGCCACTGGGGCCCATCAGGGTTGCCAGCCTCAGTAAGGGACAGTATATAAAAATCTTCTTTTTTTTTTTTTTACATCTGTCTCTGCAATGTCCCTCACCGACATCCTTTTGGTCTAAAAATCCTGAGATTATAGCTGTCCCACCTCTCCATTACCTTCTCAGCCAATAGAAACATGTCTGTGTATACTGTGCGTACATGTTTGTGTATACTGTGTGTATACTGTGTGATTGTAGACTGTGCGTGTGTATACTGTGCGGCCCCATAATCTCTGATTGCCTGGGGGCCCCATAATCTCCTATTGCCCGCGGGCCCCATGAGTTGTCAGTCCGCCCCTGCATATGATCTTGTCCTTTTGTTATAATACTGCTTTGTTAGGATACCCAAACCACCTAAACGTTCTGCTATTCATACAGCTTTATACTATACATGAACAAATTCAATACCTTTCTCATAAATATGCCTTCTTTTTGGTAACACGTTTAACTTTTTGACCTTTAAACAGATCAGCCTTGTACATTCTGTATCTGATACAAGCAGTTATGACACTGGTAGAAGTTCGCCAACATACTGCCAGTTAGCAGTAAAGGTCAAGAGTGCATAAATCACACTTTATACTATTAAAATGGCCTTAATTGCATGTAACCTAAAGCCATCTGTCTGTGATAGTTAGAGAGTAAAGACTGTCACTGCTGCATATTATGATTATAGATGAGCAAATTCAGTGAATCTTTGGTTTAACGTAATAGATATATTTGAAGATTTATTTTGCAAGAAATTATGCAATTCAAGAATTCTTACCGTCCTGATTCATGAATCACATACTGAAGATTTTCAAGGTAATAACGTTACGCAATTCATGCATTCCCCGATATTCTCTCAAAAATATAATCAACATCTTCTGATTGAAATGATATTACATACAATGTGCACTAGTGAAGAGTTCGAGTTAACTAGCCATTCACCCAGCAGCAGGTTCATTCTTTTTTATTAATCGATCTCAGGTGTCTGCAGTAGAGTTTTCATATAAGGGTTGTTTTTTTTCATAATGACTCCTTCTCTTTAAGTAAGCTCTATTTGGAATGAAATGCAATATGGAATTGTCTGTATCATAAAGGGTTTGAATAAATTGAATAAATTGAACTTTATTTGGTGAGTGGCTTTCTTTGGAACACATGGAGACAGGACAGGTGCCTCCACCATTTCCGAGAGCTAAAGTGTCAAGCTTGCATGTTCTTTTCTTAATCATCAGATGGGAGGTCAATCAGTCACAACTCAAATAATACTGATGAAGCCATGTGATATGTGATGTAATGCATGGGAGTGGAAACCAGGTGACATCACTTCCTGTCCGGACCTGAAGTCGGCCATATTACACCTTACATGTGATTAGGAGTCTGCGACTCCCTCAGTACCTTGATACGTCGCTTTGAGGCCTGCTGAGAGGATCCGAGTGGATTTGAAGATCACGTGACATCCGAACGATTGGGTCGTTTTTCGGCATCCTGTATCGAGACGTCTATGTGATTTGTGATCGAATCTGCGCAGTTCAACCTCCCTTAACAGGGGGTCACTGGGGATCTGGTAAGCCTCAATTTATTAGTGATCATAGAGGTGAAGGGTCCACGTGGTCAAGTATTATTATTATTTTTGAACAAACAAGATTAGCTACCTTTGCTTCATATTCACATGGGACATTATTTATATTATTTTGCTGCATCAATTTATTTATGATCATTTGGATTCACAGTTCGTTTTTGATTCTATTGGACACTTGAGTTTCAAAAGCATCTTATATTATTGTTTTTTCACAATATTTGTATATTTGACTTCACAGTTTTTTTTGTTTTACATTTATTAGGCTACATTCATATTTAGTGGCCAAGCGCTGCACTTTATTTCTTTTGAAAACCATACTAATGAAACGAAAATCAGACGTTGAGTTCACATCCGACAAAAACGTTATAGTCTGCACATCCAGCTTTCGTCTGATGAAAAAGTGAAATCGGCTGTCGAAAGCACCGTACTAACAGTAAGATTTGCGGACGATCGGTCGTTGTAACACAATTGACGTCTGAAAATCAAAGCGTGTGTAGGGGCCTTAAGTTCGTAGAGTGTGAATCGGCCAGTGACCGCTGGGAGCCAACTCCTTGAGTTGGAGAATTAGTGATAAGTAGTACCTACAGCGGAGGATTGTACATTGTTTCCCAGTTAAAGAATAAGGCTACACTTTACAAAAACTATTCTATATTATCTGTCACCTGCTCAAAGCTGTTAGGTCAAATAACCTAATAAAAATGTCACAGTTCTAAAAGAATGATTGGCAATATGCAAACCAACTGATCTTCAAAACCAGATGCCTAGACCAGTGATGGTGAACCTTGGCACCCCAGATATTTTGGAACTACATTTCCCATGATGCTCAACTACAATGCAGAGTGCATGAACATCATGGGAAATGTAGTTCTAAAACATAGGGGGCCTAAGGTTCGCAATTACTGGCCTAGAGTAATTTGTTGTCTGTACACAGAGAGTCCATGGAAATTCTGCTGTATCTGTGGTCAGCACCGCAATTTCATCCTTATAACTGGTGCATCTAAAACAAAAAAATCTTCTGGTGTATTGGATCAAAACTTTTTTATTGTTTTCATTCTTAACTATGACAAATTACAAAAAAGTGGAACTTCCGCTCATCTGATTCCTCCCCCCCATGGTGCCACAATTGGCACTTTTCAGGGGGGTGCAGATACCTATATTATACAGGTATCTGCACCCACTTCTGGGAATAGACTCCCGCGGGAGTCATGCCCCTTCCCGCACTCCCCCCGCTGTCTCCTGGGAAACACGCAGGTCCCAGGAGATAGCGGGGACCACTTATGACGCGCAGCGCAACTCGCGCATGCGCAGTAGGGAACTGGGAAGTGAAGCCGCAACGCTTCACTTCCTGATTCCCTCAATGAGAATGGCGGCGGCAGCAGCCGAGAACCGAGCGATTGCACGGCTTCGGCTGCCGACATCACTGGACCCTGGGACAGGTAAGTGTCCATTTATTAAAAGTCAGCAGCTGCAGTATTTGTAGCTGCTGGCTTTTAATAATTTTGGACTCCCTCTTTAAGCATGGAGATAGGCATAAACAGAAATTACATTTGTTTTTTCTATTCATCTACACATCTATGTCTGCAACAACTATAGAACTTTGTAAGCTGTAATGCCGTCCAAACACTTGGCAATTTTATTGTCAAATCTGTTTTCTGTTTTATTTTTTTTGTACGTTTTTCAACAGCTCATAGTTGGAAGAACTTTTCACCCAAAAGGTTTAAATAATTTCTCAATTTCGTGTGATTAAAATTATAATAGAAAAAAATTGAAAATCTCCTTTTGAATTGTATTGTAATGGTATTGAATTTTACCACCATTTTTAATTTTTGAGTGCTGAACTTGTGAGGGTGGATGGCAGATTTCTGTGAATAAGGCTGGGTTCACACTGCTGCGGTGACGAGATCGGATGTGATTCGCACCGCACTGCAGTGCAAATCACATCCGATCTCTGTGCGATGCGAGTTCAGCCATACAGATAGTATGGCTGAATTCGCATCACATCTGGCCAAAACTCGCACAGGACTCTTTTTTTGGTCCTCAGCAGAATCGGATTGCATGGGTGTTCACACCATGCGATCCGATTCCTGTCCAAGTTTGCAGATCGCACTGCGATATGTGAACTGATCTGGGGGTGTCATTAACTTTTCACTGACACTCCCAGCAGTTCGCATAGGGCAGTGTGAACTGCCGCTGGGAGGCATGCGATGCGGGAACCCGCAGTAGATTCGCAGCGTTCCCGCATCGCAGCAGTGTGAACCCAGCCTAAAAGATGATTAGCATCTCTAATTCTGTCAATTGTATGGCTAGCATAAGTTGAACTGATGTGGGGATATGTCATATAATTAATTTAGACAGAAATTTCCTTAGCATGATGAAACAAAGCAGTTCTGGGAATTAGTTTGAACTAGTACAGTTAAAGGGCAATTTTCATCAAAAGGGAATGAGGCCATGATTTCATAATAATTCTCTTGGACTGAAAAGTTGCCCTTTCATTAAGAAAGACAATTAACCACTTCCCGACTGGCACATGACGATGTACGTCGGCAGAATGGCACGGGCAGGCAAATTGGCGTACAGGTACCATTTGTAATTGCCACCCTGCCATCACGTGCGTGCCACCGGCGGCACACACACGCGTGCCGGTCAGGACCCCCGTGAGTCGGTCGCGGATACCAGCGATCGTCGCACGGGGAGGCTGAACGGGGAGATGCTGATGTAAACAGCATCTCCCCGTTCTGCCTAGCAACAAGTAACACTGATCTCTGCTCCCTGTGATTGGAGCAGAGATCAGTGTTCAGTAACACACAGCCAAGCCCCCCACAGTTAGTAACACATCCCTAGGACACACTTAACCCCTACACTGCCACCCCCTGGTTAACCCCTTCACTGCCAGTGTCATTTACACAGGAATCAGTGCATTTGTATAGCACTGATTGCTGTATAAATGACAATGGTCAAAAATTATTAATAAAAATGCCATATAACTATCCCCTATTTTGTAAACGCTATAAATTTTGCGCAAACCAATCAATAATCGCTTATTGCGATTTTTTTTTACCAAAAATATGTAGAAGAATACAAGAATATATTGGCCTAAACTGAGGAAAAAAAAAAGTTTTTTAAATATTTTTGGGGGATATTTATTATAGCAAAAAGTAAAAAATAATGCGTTTTTTTTTTTCAAAATTGTCGCTCTATTTTTTGTTTATAGCGCAAAAAAATAAAAACTGCAGGGGTGATCAAATACCACCAAAAGAAAGCTCTATTTGTGGGAAAAATAAGGATGTCAATTTTGTTTTAGGTGCCACGACACATGACCGCTCAATTGTCAGTTAAAGCGGCGCAGTGCCGAATTGCAAAAAGTGGTCTGGTCTTAAGCCAGCAAAATGGTCCGGTCTGAAAGTGGTTATATCAGTTCCTTTTATTGCTACTACATTGCTTATGTAGACATGGAAACAATTATTATTATTTTTATTTTTTTTACTTCTTACATCATACTTATGAAGATCTACAGGGAAACATATTATGAAGGTATTTTATCATATTTGTGTTTTATTGTATTTATTTGTGTTTTATTCAACATGTAGAACTGTATGGCACTAGGGTTGGCAATAGAGTGTAGCATACTAAAGGCTCATTTAGACTTGCATTTTGGGACATTAAAAAGCAGTCAAACTATGCTTTTAGTACCTCCAACTGCCCCCACTGCATTAGACAGTTCATCCAACCCCTGTACTAATGCATTTGTTATTTTGCAAAGCCAGCCAAAGTAGGAGTTTTGAGAAAAACCTTTGTTGGTTTGGGCACACAGCTAAAAACACAGGCCAGTTTTTTTTTCATCCTCCCAGGACCTCTCTGTCCGATGAACTGCATACATTGTAGTTAAGAATCTGTCCCAGACTATGACTATACAATAAATACAATAAACAGAACAATTGGTGTATATTGTGCTGACATAACAAATAGCAGCCAGCACAACACTAAGAAAAGTGTAAACCAAGGAATATACGAAAAATAAAATTTTGTGCAGCGCTCAGAAATTCATAATGATACAAATTCATATATACAATCTAATATATAATGTGAAATGACCACAAAATTAAATAAAAACTGTTAAAAGTGATGTGAAATTCACACCCAAACTAAAGTCTTTGTTCCATTATATAGAGGTTTTTAAAGCGCGAATACAACAGTCCATAGATAAACAGTGAACAGTGACTATACAATAAAGTAGAAGCAATATGCTGATGAATAATGAGGAGTAAATAGATACGAAAACGATTCAAATCTGCATTTTTCATGATTCTCCTGCATAAATGCATGTGCATTTGGGCAATCTGCAGAAAAACATAAAATTATCATTACCTGACTTAAAAAATGATGTGATTCTCCATATATTAGATTGGACTGAATATAAGCATTTAGGAGAATTAAAGTGTAGTCATGTAGCGAATTTCCAAATTCAGTCATACCATTGATCTGGGGTATCTGCTGCTCTGTCTGTGATAAACCTCTTGATGTTAGATAAGCAATGCTGTGCATTAGAGCCTAACTGAATTAAAGAGCTCCCTGTCCCAGTCTGAGTCCTTCTGTACAGGGGATTACAGGCGGCGGATATCAAGACAGATTCAAATACTTATGCCAGCTGTCTGTAACAAAAATTATTTATTTTGTATTGATCAATAACTGGATTATATCTTCCTGTGGTTCACTTTTAATTCATGTTTTACTTTCCCTATGTTTACCTGCAGCAAACACAAACATGCTTCATGCAGCAGGTAAGTGCACAGATGGGCACACATTGCCATATGGGAAAAAATGTACCTTTAAGTCAAACTGAAGCTCCGGTTTTTAGGAATATATTGCAGTCAGCAAATATGCATATGTGATAATAAATATATATGCGCCAATAAATATACAACGTAGTTTTACATAGTAAGTGCTGCAAGAAGAGCTAAAATAGCCAGTGCTCCAATGAACAATGCAGCACCCTGTGTCTCCAGTGCTCCCACATACAATGCAGCGCCCTGTGTCTCCAGTGCTCCCACGCACGATACAGTGCCCTGTGTCTCCAGTGCTCCCACGCACGATACAGTGCCCTGTATCTCCAGTGCTCCCACGCATGATGCAGTGCTCTGTGTCTCCAGTGCCGCCACGTACCATGCAGCACCCTGTATCTCCAGTGCTCCCACGTACAATGCAGCGCCCTGTATCTCCAGTGCTCCCACATACAATGCAGCACCCTGTGTCTCCAGTGCTCCAACGCACGATGCAGCGCCCTGTGTCTCCAGTGCTTCCACACACGATGCAGCGCCCTGTGTCTCCAGTGATCCCATGCACGATGCAGTGCCCCGTGTCTCCAGTGCTCCCATGTACAATGCAGAGCCCTGTGTCTCCAGTGCTCCCACGCATGATGCAGCTCCCTGTGTCTCCAGTGCTCCCACGCACGATACAGCGCCCTGTGTCTCCAGTACTCCCACGTACAATGCAGCGCCCTGTGTCTCCAGTGCTCCCATGTACAATGCAGCGCCCTGTGTCTCCAGTGCTCCCACGCATGATGCAGCGCCCTGTGTCTCCAGTGCTCCCATGCACGATACAGTGCCCTGTGTCTCCAGTGCTCCCATGTACAATGCAGCACCCTGTGTCTCCAGTGCTCCCATGCACGATGCAGCTCCCTGTGTCTCCAGTGGTCCCACACTCCTCCTGCACAGTACTCCAATCAACAACTCTCGTGCTTCCGGGGCAGGGAGAATTTTGGATATTATAGACCTGAGCTGCTGCATTGGGTGTAAGACAGGTGATCCAGTTCTCTGGCCTACTGCTAGAACAGGATATTTTAACCCTTGCTGCAACACTTAGTATTTAAAAAAAAAAGCACAGAAAGAAGAACATATTTTTTACTTTATATGTAGTTTGACTGCATTAGAGTAATAAATATGAAGTCTTTAACTGGGCTTTACAAATGAGGATTAGTCTTAGAGCCTGTTTAGATTTTGGCAGTACTGCAATAAAATACTGTATCAACTACACCGGGGGTCAGCAACCTGTAGATCGCGATCTACCAGTAGATGGCTGACAGGTGACTGGTAGATCTCGGTCTGGGCTTGCATTCCAGAGCATCAAACAGAGTGCAATGCATAGGAATTACTTGTAAATTTGGAGCTGTAGTAGGGAGCCAGAGCCACATAAGCCGATGCCTCCTCTGTAGTTCTGGTTCCTGTCCCATGTGGAGTGATACCACTGCCGAATGCAACTAAGTGCAGCAGACACTGCTGCTCCTCTGAAAAGTGATCTGAGTCTGTGTTGACAGGTGGTGAAGAGGCGATATGTTGCCTCCTCACCACCTGATTTAAAACCATGATTGCCATGCAATGCACACGCTTGCGACACGGTAATATGGCAATTAAATCAGGTCTGAGGAGGCGACAGTGGGCCCGGTGATGTTTGACTTCTCCCATGTTGTTCAGGTAGATCTCTTTAAGCTTGCCTACCCCTGAACTTCACTATATTACCAAACATATTGGGACGTCTGCCTTTACACGCACATTAATTGCACCCCAGTCTTAGTCCGTAGGATTCAATATTGAGTTGACCCATCCTTTGCAGCTATAACAGCTTCATCTCTTCTGGGAAGGCAGAAAACCTTTGGGATGAATTAGAGCAGAGACTGCGAGCCAGGCTTTCCCGTCCAACATCAGTGCCTGATTTCACAAATGCACTTCTGAAAAATTGGTCAAAAATTCCCATAGACACACTCCTAAACCTTGTGGACAGCCTTCCCAGAAGAGTTGAAGCTGTTATAACTGCAAAGGGTGGGCCAACTCAATATTGAAGCCTGAGGCGAATAAAGTTCATGTGCGTGTAAAAGCAGATATATATATAGCACTGTATATATAGTATATATATGTCCAAAAATGAAAGGGATATTGCACAGATCTTTTTGCTTTGTCTTTATTCAAACTTATATGTGTGTGTAAAGGCAGGCGTCACAATACTTTTGCTAATATAGTGTATGTTGATGATTATTAAATAGACATTACTGAAATTTCAAAATGATAACTAAATAAAAAGGCAAATAAAATGGATGAGCCACCATGGTATTTTACATTCCTTCCCTGTAATCGTCTATTACTGATACCATACAGTTGAAGTAATAATACAATATGTTTTGAGCTTTTATCATCCTTCTGGCATAACGTGCCTGCTCTTCTAGTGATGTCATTCTGTAGTCCATAAAACATATAGACTTTCAGTTTAAACTTCTTTACTTTATGCTTTACTATGTGCTACAAGTTTGGAACAATATTTGTGCATACAGCATAAATCCGCGGGCCTTACAAGTATAAATCCATAAAACAAACTTCTGACCTGTCTGGGGAACCTAACCCACCTTGCCTCTGAATTGGCTGCAGATTTCAGTCCTTGCCAAAATTACACATCATTTCCAAATACCTGTCTGTCGGGGATCTGTTGTATTTGGAAGTCACAGAATTACACTTGATACATTAAACAATGCTGTATCCTGGCCTAGGCCAACAAGACCCAGGCCAAGGGCAGCACTTTGCAGGGGGGCAGCACGGAAAGACTCCCCGCCGGCTTGCGCTACACTGATAGTGTAGCGGCAGTCTTATGGGGCAGATTGTTCTGAGAGGAAAATTAGTCTAGTGCCCCCATAAAGTGGCCTCACTGCTTCTGGTATGTGGGCATTCCGCAACTGTGGGGGAGGGGGGGGGTGCCGCTTCTAATTTTGACTGTCCTATCATCCTAGACCACAAACCTTCCTCACTGTTCTATATGTTTTTTGTCACATCATTGGCATGGTTATATCTTCTTAGTCCTCTCCATAAAATTATCATAAATTTGTGCTTAAAGTAGAACGATAGGCAACACTTTTTTTTCATTTCGGATAGAGTAAGGGAGGGTTATAGCCCCTATCAGTTTGTTTTTTTACCATCCCTGTCCCATTGCATAGATTTCCCTTCACTTCCTGCCCCATAGCCAAACAAGTGAGAGGACATTTATGCAAATTAAGGGAATCCATTGCCCCCCCCCCCCCCCAGGCCCTGAGAACTAGTGTCCCCACTCAAAATTTTCAGGGAGGGTCTTAATCAGCAAAGGGTGTGACAGAAAGAGGTGGGTCATTTAGTCAGGCCTAGGGCAGCACAAAACGTAGATACACTACTGACATTAAAGTCATACTAAGCTCTGTTTTACAAAAAAATGGTTATACAAATACAAATTATGTATTCCTATGTAACAAAGTACTTTCAGTTGCTCTCAGCTTCCTTCAATTCTCCAAATTATTATTATTATTTTTTTTGCTGTGATCTTACTTACTGTTAGGAGGTGGCTACATTTGCTCACCATGGTCCCACTGAATGTAGGAAAGTAGCCATCTTCTCTTATATATCCCCCAAAATGGACTATGAATTACGGGATGTGCAATGCGCATAGAACAGTGCACATGGCCACAACTAACATGCCCTGCTTGTTTCAAAGAAACAGAAGTGAGGTGGGAAAGGAGAGGTTTAGTATCTTACAGCAAGAAACAATTACATGAAAAATAGATTACAAGGCCATTAAAGGCCATTAAAGCCATCTATGAAATCTTCTGTTCATGTTGTCTTAACTTTGGATAGTAAAAAAAAAAATTCTGCCAGTAAGTACCTTTTAATACATTATATGTCCCACTTCCTGTTTCTTGTCCGGTAAAATGCCAAGACTTATGACATCATGCACAGCTCTCTCTAATACCGCGTACACACGACCAGACTTTTCGACATCAAAGGTCCGACAGAACGATTCTGGTGGACTATTCGATCGTGTGTGGGCTGCAGCGGACTTTTGATTTGCACAAATCCGACAGACTTTAGAAATGGAACATGTTTCAAATTTTTCCGCCGGACCTCCCCCGGACCCAGTTCTTACCAAGAAATCCGCTCGTGTGTATGCTAGTCCGACGGACAAAAACCGACGCGAGGGCAGCTATTGGCTACTTTCTATGAACTTCCTTATTCTAGTCTGGTCGTACGTCATCATGTTCGAATCCGTCGGACTTTGGTGTGCTTGTGTGTGGCCAAGTCCGTTCATTCGGAAAGTCCGTCAGAACTCCGCCGAAAGTCCGTCGGACCTAGTCCCTCGAAAAGTCAGTTCGTGTGTGCGCGGCATTACTCTCGTGAGAGTTTATCAGGAATGGAGGGGGTGAGTCATAAGAGGGCCAATGAGAGCTGCAGGGCTGGAGGTGTGCCTCTGTGTAAATCCAGGAAATGAATAGGCAGCAGCTTCAGCTGCTCACAGTTAAAATGGATGCAGCCAGACTCAGTGGAGGGAGATTTCTGCAGCATATTTGGCAAGTACAGAATCACAGTATATATCAAATAATATGCAAAGTGGTTAGAGGGAAGCTTCAGAATGGAAAGATGTGAGCAGACTGCAGTTCCTCTTTAAGTAGTGGGTGTGTATGAATTATTTTTGGGAAATAATGATATCACTTATTGTAGCTTGAAGTCCAAATCTGCAGGTGATACAAGTATATGACATAGGAACATATTTATAAAGCACGGAAACTGACATTCACCAAATATTCACTGCAGGTAAATTCTCCAGGTGCATTGATCTAATACCATTGAATGCTTGATGAAAGTCACATTCACTGCTTTATAAATATTCCCCGCAAGGTATAAATCTGTAGATCATACAAGTATACTTGACAAATACAATTAGTATTGGGAAGTGCTCCTACGTTTCCCAGCTGTACTGTTTCTTATTTCTTTATTCTATAATAGCGAATATTTTATGTGCTTGAAGTAGCTCGTCATCCCTTCACAAGAAGCATTTTCTTTGCTCATTAAAGCCTAGAAATAAGGAACAAATCACTTTGAAGCTAGCACTTGTTTAATGTTCATGACCAAGTTTAAATGTGGTAAAAAGCAAAATGATATATTTAAACTGACACTTCTGCCATTCTGAATGTCATACACTAACATATATATCCTATTCACCCTTCCAATAAGCTGACTCTTTTGCTCATATAAGGTCAAAGGCAAATAAAGTGGTGGGTAATGTTCAATTAATGAACCCAACTGATTTTCTTTTACTGTCAGCCAAATGACTGCGAACAACCGTATAGTAACAAAAAAGCCCTTTTACCATACATGATAACAAATCTCGATTTTAAGGTTTTTTTTCAACAAGCACATAGTCAACATTATTGATATTTGCCATTTAAAATTGGACTCCACCTAAACACAATACTTCATTTACAAATGGGTACTGAAGAGTTAATTCCCCCCTTGGTTTTTTAAATATCTCCAAGACTCCAATGGTCAGATTTTATTGTGGTATATTGCTGTCTCTATCGTTCACCTAAAGACCATGACAATTCTGTCACTTTCTTAAAGATAAACACCTCTGCATGCAGGGAAGTATAGCATGACCCCATCTAAAGTAGGGTTGTTCCGATATCACTTTTTTAAGACCGAGTACAAATACCGATACTTTTTTTCAAGTACTCACCGATGCCGATTACTGATATTTTTTTTTTATGTCACGTGACAGTGTTTTTTTTTTATATACATTTTATTTTTTTACAATGCTTTCTTTTTTTTCTTTTTTTTTTTTAGGGGTGGAGGGTGCTCACGGTGTCTGTGTTTTGTATTTAAATTGTTATTATTTTTGTACAATATTTTTTTTATTATTTATTGCAATACTTTGTGTTTTTTTTTTAATCAGCCCTGTTGGGGGCCTTTGGTGAGATATCAGAGGTCTTAACAGACCCCTAATACCTGCCCCTTGAGACAGAGAAAGAGACAGAGGATAGAGATTTCCTAGTTCCTTTCTCTGCAACCTCATCTGCACTGAAAATGAATGGAGAGAAGACAGCGGCTTCTGAGACATCGTAATCACAGGAGGTTACAATGTTTCAGTTATGTGAATGGACAGAGTCAGTGTTCACTGACTCTGTTCATACAGAAAAGGAAGGAGGAGGACATGGAGAAGGACAGCAGAATGGAGGGGGACACGGAGGAAAACTGGAGGGGGACAGCAGCAGAATGGAGGGGGACATGAAGGAAGAACGGAGGGGGGCAGCAGAACGGAGGGAGCATGGAAGAAGAACAGGGGGACACAGCAGAATGGAGGGAGCATGGAGGAAGAACGGAGGGGGACAGCAGAACGGAGGAGGCATGGAAGAAGAACGGAGGGGAACAGCAGAACGGAGGGAGCATGGAGGAAGAACAGAGGGGGACAGCAGAACAGAGGGAGCATGGAATAAGAACAGAGGGGGACAGCAGAACGGAGGGGGCATGGAAGAAGAACGGAGAGGGACAGCAGAATGGAGGGAGCATGGAGGAAGAACAGAGGGGGACAGCAGAATGGAGGGGGCATGGAGGAAGAACTGAGGGGGACAGCATAATGGAGGGGGCATGGAAGAAGAACGGATGGGGACAGCAGAATGGAGGGGGCATTGAAGAAGAATGGAGGGGGACAGCAGAACGAAGGGAGCATGGAGGAAGAACAGAGGGGGACAGAAGAACGGAGGGGGCATGGAGGAAGAACAGAGGGGGACAGCAGAATGGAGGGGGCATGGAAGAAGAATGGAGGGGGACAGCAGAATGGAGGGGGCATTGAAGAAGAACGGAGGGGGACAGCAGAATGGAGGGGGCATTGAAGAAGAACTGAGGGGGACAGCAGAATGGAGGGAGCATGGAGGAAGAAAGGAGGGGGACAGCAGAACGGAGGGGGCATGGAAGAAGAACGGAGGAGGAAAGCAGAACGGAGGGAGCATGGAGGAAGAACAGAGGGGGACAGCAGAATGGAGGGGGCATGGAAGAAGAACGAAGGGGGACAGCATGATGGAGGGGGCATTGAAGAAGAATGGATGGGGACAGCAGAATGAAGGGAGCATGGAGGAAGAACAGAGGGGGACAGAAGAACGGAGGGGGCATGGAGGAAGAACGGAGGGGGACAGCAGAATGGAGGGGGCATGGAAGAAGAATGGAGGGGGCATTGAAGAAGAACGGAGGGGGACAGCAGAATGAAGGGAGCATGGAGGAAGAACAGAGGGGAACAGCAGAACGGAGGGGCATGGAGGAAGAACGGAGGGGGACAGCAGAATGGAGGGGGCATTGAAGAAGAACGGAGGGGGACAGCAGAATGAAGGGAGCATGGAGGAAGAACAGAGGGGGACAGCAGAACGGAGGGGCATGGAGGAAGAACGGAGGGGGAAAGCAGAACGGAAGGGGCATGGAGGATGTGGTGACAGTCAGAGGTGATCATGTGTAGGAGAGTTACAAACACCAATCACCACTGTATAGATTCCACTAAAGCAGCTGAAAGCCATGGGTGGAGAAGCTTTTAACTCCCCCACGCACCGATCACTGCTGACTGTCCAGATATCGGGTGAAACATGTGGAGCATTTGCCCGAGTACAAGCACTTTGGCAAATGCTCGGTATTGGTGCCGATACCGATACTAGGATCAGTATCGGGACAACCCTAATCTAAAGTGAATCTATGATCAAGCTATGGACATTTAATATTTTTTTTAAGAGTACAGTGTGCTCTGTAGGATTATAGAAGCTCTTTCTAACTATCCCAGACCTTTTGTTGTGCCAAAAATGACCCCTCATTAGACTTATTTTAGAAGTCACTAGCACCCCTAGAAACATACATTTCCTGTAGAGATTAAAAGGTTGCTGAGTCTTTACTGGGAGGCGGAACAGGGTGAGATGAGCATCTGAGAAAAACAACTTGAATGACTTAAATACGTTTTTTTCAACAATAAGGATGAATTGCTCTACTGTGCCTGCACCACCAGAGGTACAGAGCTTATTTTAACCACTTAGCCCCCCCCCTCCCAACTGTACTGGGGGCGAGCAGTCTCTGAAAGCAAAGCGACGTACCTGTAAGCCGTTGCCTACTTTCGGGATTAAGGCATGCACATGTGTGCTCCCCACCCGGCTCCCACTGAACAATCATTCATGGCCAGGACCTACTGTATGGATGTGTGCAATCATAGCCCAGAGGTCTTGTGTTGGTAAACAACACAGAGCTCTGTGCGAAAGGAGCAATTCGTCAGTTTTTCATTCCTGCAAAGCAGGGATAAGAAACTCAGAGGTCAGTAAAAACAGCACACTCTACACATATTACACATAGTTAGGCACACATTTAACCCCTTGATCACCCTAGAATTGAACCCCTTCCCAGCCAGTGTCATTAGTACAGTGACATTGTACATTATCATTGATCACTGTATTAATGTTACTGGTGATGTGAGTGGCAGTTGGTCAGTTTTCCCCCAGCAGCAGTTAGTGTCTGATTGCTCGTCACACTATAGCAGTCCCATTATATGTCTTTGATCGCAGCCATTAGTAGTATAAAAAATATATATATTACAGTATACAGTATATACCATAGTTTGTAGACACTATCATTTTCACACAAACCAATCAATATACACTTATTGGGATTTTTTTAAATCAAAAACATGTAGTAGAATATATTTTGGCCAAAATGGATGAACAAATTTGATTTTTAAAATGTTTTATTGGATGTTGTATAACAGAAAGTAAAAATATTGTTTTTTTGTCAACATTTTGGGTCTTTTTTTTTGTTTATATCACAAAAAATAATAAACCCAGTGGTGATTAAATGCCACCAAAAGAAAGCTCTATTTGTGTGAAAAAAGAATGATATAAATGTTATTTGGGTACAGTGTTGCATGACCGTGCAATCACCAGTTAAAATAGTGCAGTGCTGATGCTGAATAGCAGACAATGCTGTGGTCATAAAGGGGCTAAAATCCAGAGCTGGAGTGGTTAGAGTATATATAAAGTCAACTAACATAAATCACAATATGGCACAGAATAATCTTATAATGTAGCAAAGAATATAGCATTATTATAAAAAAAAAGGTGCTTGCTCCTTTTTTTCTTTACTTTTATGTAGCCTCTCTTTCCATCCCTCTTCCTGAATGTCGAGGTGCGGCTGCATTGTTATGGGGTGGACAGTGGCATGATGTACAGGGAAGCAGTAAAATACATCTTCTCTTCATTCCACATGCCCATCCCTGCTATGATCGACACCCCCTTTAGGTTTCATGCACACTGGCCATTTAGCCATGGTGCATTATAGTCCAGCATTCAGAACTGCTTGAGTTCCAGGCATTCATCTCTGGGCACTTACTGCTCTAAGTGTTAGTACTGCTCAGTTCACCATCCAGCCCCATCCAGCCGTAGCAGCTATCAGCCTCGATTATGCCACATACACACGATGAGAATTTCGGCCAGTAAAAGACAGATGAGAGCTTTTCAACGGAAAAAGCGACCTTGTGTATGCTCCATCGGAATTTAGCTGGCCGAAATTCCCGCCAGCAAAAATTTGAGAGCATGTTCTCAATTCTTCTGACGGAAAAACTTTCTATTGGAAATTCCGATCGTGTGTATGCAATTCTGACATGCAAAAAATCACGCATGCTCAGATTCAACTACAAGACGGAAGCTATTGGCTACTGGGTATTTAACTTCCTTTTTCTAGTCCCGTCGTACGTGTTGTACGTCACCGCGTTCTTGATGGTCGGAATTTGGTGTGACCGTGTGTATGCAAGACAGCTTGAGTGAAATCCCATCGGAATTCCATTGGGAAAACCATCAGAGCTTTTTCCGACCAAAATTGTGATTGTGTGTACACGGCATTAGAGTTTTTCAGGCTGCTAGCAGGGGGGCTTTGCCGCCAATGGTACTTAAATGCCAGAATCCTATGTACTGAGGCTAAATATCCTGCGAACATGAGGCCTTGCTGGGGCCAAATGCAGACTGTGATTGCTACTTTCCCTGATTTAGAACAAAATCCCTCTGCCCCTCTTTCCTCCTCATCTGTCCCTCATTTTGCTCTTATCTACATAGTTATATATAAAATGCACTTTTTATCTTTCAAAAAGTGTTTTCCAATGCTAAACCTTTAATCCAATTTCGAAAATGCTGCATTTGTAAGTTTCAAAAGCCAATATAAAGGGATATTAGTGGTAAAAAAAAAACACTTGTAAGTTTAACTATTTTTTTTTGTATAATTCTCCTTTAAGGGGGTGTGGAAGGGTGTGTTTCCTATGCCTACTTATTTTTGCTAATAGGTGTCCCTCGTTCTCATATCAAAAAGTTGGGAGGTATGTAGGATCACAGCAGAGGTGTAAAAAGCCTTTGTATTTCACCTCATTCTGGCATATGGGCAATGTGCTCCAAGATTTTTGATAGCAAAACTTCTGCCAGGACAGAGCAGGGCTGGGTGAAGGGTATATCAGAAAAACTGCCCACAGAACTGCTAGCATGCTGTGCATCGGTATGGCGTCCTGTATATATAATATATAAATTCTATCTTCATCATAGCATATGATAGAATTCAATCACAGACCAGCTATCCCAAATGGAAGTCTGTGTCGGTAGCACACAACTATTTAAGGTGATTTATCATACCAACATTAAAACATCATGAAAATATATTGAAAAAAAAGTAAATATTTCCAGAATAGATATTATATTTGACATGTGAGTAAAAAAGGCAACAGTTTATACCTTATGCTATCGTTTATAATTTTAGTTGGAAATGAGCCTGCTTTATTGAAATATGCCATTTTTGCAGTGGTCTCTGTGGGACCAGACTAATTTTTTCCTTAATGAAACTTTGATAAAAGAAAAATTGCATTTGATGCCTGATTGATATAAGTGAAGCATTTAGGTTAACTTTCTGTAACCTTAAGAAAAAAGAATTCCAGTTATACTATATAATTACAGAACCCCATGCTTCTTCTTTTCACGATTAACCAACCTTGAGATCAATTGAAAACTCAACTTCAGGTAGTTTTTGAGTGAAGAAAATGACATTTTTTCCATGCTATAACCATGGCAATACTTCTATAATGGAAGTCTGACCCACTCTGGCACCCCTGTCATAAAACTTAAGATACTAGTCTTGCAGTCAGCTCTTCATAAACTGACCTTGCTTGAAGGACCCACCTAGCCTGAATCAGACTAGGTATGGAGTTGAAAAAGTGTTTTGGAAAAGCTGTAAAACATCTCCAATGTTACAGAACAAGTCCAGTTGAATGCGACTAAGCACCACTAGCGACATACAATTTCTTTCTCCTACTCAGTGGTTCTGAATAAATCTCATCAACTGCAAAATGAGTGTGTGCCGTGTTTCTCTAAATAAGTTATACAATAGTGTTTTAATGTTATTGGATGGACATGTGACATCTGGGCTGAGCAGCTAAGTTCGGAGGTTGACCTGTCTGTCCAGTTTGTTACTATGTAGTGTGGCAGCACGCAGGTAAAATCACCTGGTTGTATTCAGGATGGGAAATATGTGTGTCCTAGATTCAGGCTTTATGCAGACTTTTACAATTAGAGGGGAAGAGTTAATGAGCCCAGCTGTAGTAAGTGGGCTCATTAAGACCTCTACAAAAAACCCCAGCATGCTTAGGGAGATGCTCCATCCTGGAACCAGTTTTGTGTGTATAGACCGGGGAGTCTGAGATCTGTTCTGTGCGGTGAGTTAACGCCTGTGTGGCAAACCCCTACAATAGAGACAGGGACTGGGGCAGCACAAGGCTGCACCCAGTTGTTAGACAGGGAGTCTACGTGTGTAGTTAGAGGTCAAGCTGACCAGGATTTATTTTCTTGTTTTATTTTGTTTGGCTGTTATATGTATCATTGCATGTAGCCTAAATAAACCGGATCTTTTGTTTTTTTGCACCTACACCGTTGTCTGCTGTGCCTGACTTTGTGTTGTGAACCCATCCAGGGGGTCACACACACCCGCTACCGAGCTAACCCCCTCACAGTAGGTTTAGAACATTTACATTTTTTATTTTTTTTTACTTTATAAAGAGGCAATCAATATCTTAGCTAGTGTACAGCAGTCTTCCACTAACCCACTGACCAGTGGCACACAACACAGATGAGTATTTCTTTTAAAACTATGTACTCTTACACTCATCTCCAACACCCCATTTTTTATCAAGAGCAGAAGTCTTTATTAAATTACAGAATGGCTTCTGTAGTAGCTATATATTTTAGATTAATATTTATTATGACTGGATTTTACATTTATTTTGTAGGAGTATACACAAGCTGAACCCTTACTGGAGGCACATAGAAGAGCCCTGCCCTTATAATTTCCCAGAAGAAGAAAGATATCAAGGGTGCTTCCAGGGAATTATGGCAGGATTCAACTGCAGTTGCAAAGATGGAATCTAAGTCACTCTCGTATTAAAATACTGAAAGGGACACAGCATGTGCAGGGAATTCCACATGCTATTCCAAAACAAAGCTAAAAGCTGTTTGATTTAGGAGCATGCAGCCTTACCCTTCATAACACTGCACAGGAGCGTGAGATGTGTGTGCCTCAACATGGAAACCTAGGCTCATCTCCAATTAAACCTCCTCTGTGTCTTATGGACAGTATTTGTATAGGTAGTTGAGCTTGAGATATAGTTTAATGTTAGGGTTACCCAATGGCTGTTATCCACTTTATGTAATGCTTCAGCCATTTTTCCATACAAAATTGTGCAGTTCCACACCCCACCCCCAATTCCCATCTATGCCACCACATTTTAATGCATTATCTGACAGCTAGACAGAGAGACCAAAAGAGGCCTTTTCAGCAGTGCTACCTCCTGTCATCCTATCAATACCATGACATCAATCCACGGGATAAAAAAAAAATGGTTGATATGGGAAAACAAAATAGGGAAATATAAGGTATGTGGCCACTTAAGCCAATGCTCTCTTTATATTATACCAACATACTCTTGACATGTTATTAAAGTAGAACAGCCAAAACCTTTTTTTTATTTTAGTTTTGAGCACAGAATAAAGGGTAGTAGCCTGTGTCAAGTTTTTTTTGCTGATTTTGCCCCTGTTAGGGAGAAGACAGCAATGAATGTCTAAAGCATTCATCCAGTCTGCACAAATTACCCCCATATTTTTTCTAATGCTATCACTTCCTATGATCATTAGCTCCATCCATTGGTCAAAATGTTGTATATGTTGTGACTGAGATATTTTATCAAAAATATACTGCATTTTGACAACTAGATGGAGCTGACGATCATAGGAAGTTATAGTATCAGAGAAAATACATGGCAAACTCATTGGCGTCCTCCCAAGGTTGGTATTTCTTGATCAGTCCACCATTTACAGAGACCTTACTGGAGATCGACTCCCCAAGAGGAGAAAGGGAAACACGGATACAGCCTCTTCTGAACTACTACACTCCCATATGGATCATCTGCTTCTGCTATCCTTACGGTCACATCTATTCCTACCAATAGCACTTCTACTATAGTTTCTACCATGTTCCGATATCCCTGCTTTTGAGTCCTCTTTTGGACCTTTGAGGAAGACGCCCGGGAACAGGTCTCCTTCCTAACCCCCACTGGAGTGGTGGAACCAGGAGGACACCGAGGATCCCCCTTTTGGCTGGAAGTTACATCTATCCTTACAAGTCTCGTGTGACCCTCTGTAGTGGGGGGTCATGACGTTCTGGTAAGCGGCAAATTTTATCGCATGTTGGTGGTGGATTGAACATCCCTTTTTTCTATTGAACCGAGTGGCGGATTTCTATGAATATTGTGGTCTAACTTTGGAGGACTTGATTTTCAGTTATTTTATAATTAGTTTTTATGTACATGGACTTACTGTCTAAACACTGGGTGTTTCTGTTCTATCCTCTTTTATGCTGATAAGAGGTTTATATATTGGGAATTTATATTGTAAGTTTTATATTTTGTTTTTTTCATGTGTGTTCTATATTATGCACGTTGTAAGTAACACTATTTATATATGGTTGTTATATTTTTACTATTTTTTGCACAATCATTTGTCTGTATAAGTTAAGCGCAGCTTAGTATTTTTCAATTTTGGTTCTGTATTATGTGACACAGTGAAGCCGCAGCTAAACGTTTATTTTTATAAGTACCATATGAGAGTATATATAACTCACACTCTTTTGCACCTTAGCGCAGTTTTTTTCCTATTTCCCTTTGTTATAAATAGATCACTTGGTCCTACATTCTCTATTCTCCTTAAGGTCTCCACTCTATACCTGAAATATTCACATTCAATTAAAAGAGTTTATTATGAAGGTTATCCGTATGCTATAACATTTTAAGTCCTATCTTATGTCAATGTGTGTAGTCCCTGGGAATGCTTTGAAATGACTCTACCAAAAAGCATAGAGTGAAGGGTCTTCAACAAATATTTTTTCAATTGAACAATAATTCCACACATCATAGGACTAGGATGATTTCAGTGAAAACTGCAGATGAACAGGGTTTAAACAAAATAAAAAGGAAGAAACATAGGCAATGACATTTATCCACTTGTTTGAACAAACATACATCTAAGAGAAGAGACAGCTGTGTGAATCATTCTCGGAAATCAATAGTGCTAACAAAATTTGTTCACATATTTGTTTGGCTTTGATATTGACAGGAAACAGTTATAGAAATAGACATACACAGCATAACAAAAAGAAACATATACTTAAAGGGGTTGTAAAGTTATTATTTTTTTTTTTTAAATAACAAACATTTTATACTTACCTTTACTGTGCAGCTCGTTTTGCACAGAGTGGCCCCGAACCTGGTCTTCTGGGGTCCCTCGGCGGCTGTCTCGGCTCCCTCCCAAAAGTACCTCTCACATTCATGCGAGCTCCCTCGCATCGTGAGAAGCACTTGCGGGCTCGCTCCCGTGATACAGCCGGCGGCTATAGCCGCTCACTGTATCACTCGGCCCTGCCCCCGGTGCGCCGCATCATTGGATGTCATTGACAGTAGCACGAGCAAATGGCTGCACTGCTTTGAATCCATCCACTCTAGCCAATCAGCAGCCAGGTTGATCGGCTAAGAAGATGTCGAGGACGAGCGCGGGACTTTCAAGGGGTCAGGCAAGTAAAACGGGGGGGGGGGGGGCTGGGGGCGCCACTACTGTCAGAGGTTTTTTCACCTTAAAGCGGGATTCCACCCTAAAGTGGAACCTCCGCTGATCGGAACCCCCCCCCCTCCGGTGTCACAATTGACACCTTTCAGGGGGGAGGAGGGTGGAGATACCTGTCAAAGACAGGTATTTTCACCCACTTCCGGGCATAGACTCCCACGGGAGTCTACGCCATTTCCTGCCCTGCCGCGCTGTCTGCTGGGACACACACGGGTCCCAGTGACAGCGCGGATATTTCCTATTGCGCGGCATGGCTTGCGCATGCGCAGTAGGGAACCGGGAAGTGAAGCCGATTCGCTTCACTTCCTGATTCCCTCACCTAGAATGGCGGCGGCAGCAGCCGAGGCCCAAGCGGTCGATCGGCCTCGGCTGCCAGCATCGCTGGAACCCGGGACAGGTGAGTGTCCATTTATTAAAAGTCAGCAGCTGTAGTATTTATAGCTGCTGGCTTTTAATATTTTTTTTTTTGGCGGAATCCCTCTTTAATGCATAGAATGCATTAAGGTGAAAAAATATTTACCTTTACAACCCCTTTAAAGTATAAGTAAGGGCTCCTGTATGACAGTCTAGACAAGTCCCAATCCAGAAAGCAGTGGAATAGCAAGTGACATGAGCATGGCAACTGTTCTCTGAATTTAGTAATAGTGAAGGATAATTGCACCACTACCACGGCATTAGGTGGACATCCAACGTATTTGTGGGACACTTATATTAAGTATTTTAAAGGATTAGTTCACCTTTGGAACATGTTACATGTTCCTCCCATGTTTAGGGTGGAACATGTAACATGTTCAAGCTCCTGCCTCCTCTCCCCCCGAACACCCTCCCTCTGACAGCAGGTGGGTTCCTCTCTCAGCACCCACTATCACTTTTTAAAAAAATGTGCTTCTCTGTAGGGCTCCATCCACACAGCCACGTCTATCATTCACAGGTTACAGTGAATGAATAAACTCTATGTACCTTCTGCCACCACAGCAGATGGACTTGCAATGGGCTGCAGGGGCACTGATGAGTGCTCTCATAGTAAAAATGTCCTTCAGATTTCAAACACAAGACCCATACAGAGGTACTGGCTGAAAGCTGGAGGATATGTCTGCAGGACCCCACATTGCACATTGCACCCGTCATCCACTGCAATGCATTCCAGGCTCCTGCGTGTGAAAATAATACATGTACATTTTTTTTCTGTAACTTAGCCTTTAAAGTTACAAAATGAAACTTGAACTTAGCCTTTAAAGTGTAAAGTTATAAAACTATTCAAAATTTGCGCTAAAGTACTAGATCAAAATAAATATATAAAAAAGATACACAGAAATGCAGCCTCTGTGCAAAAGGGATAGAAAATATGAAACAGCACTGGCAGCATATATTATTCAATATACATCATGGTGATTAGTACCATATACATAAATGTGTTTGTGCCATACAAAATCAAAATGCAACTAAATTATATATACTATAATATGCACAAATCTATAAAGTGCTTATTGCTTATATGAAAAAAAGTGCAATGGGGCTCCAAACTTTGCAAAATATGAGGTGACTCCCCCTTCGGTGACCCCACACACCAGAAGCAATGGACCCTCAGCTTTGCAGTTTGGGGTCAAAAGGGCAGCGATCTATTGATCTGGGGATATGTAGGATTGTTCCTCAAAAAACTCTCCCAAGAGGGTACTTTATAACAGAAAGGATACACTCCATACATGGGGAAATAGAGAAAAAGCTCATAGTGAAATACCACTAAAATAAGTTATCAAGCGCATTAAAGGTGCCGCTTACAGGATATCTGGCGAAAACAGGCATCAGTGAAAACATCAGAGTTAGCCGCTGTATGGCGTGCGTTCCACAGAGGCGACAATTGTGTCAATGGTTAGAATGAAGTGGATGTGCATCAACACGTATCGCCCCTCCTACAGGGCATCATCAAAGGCCATCACTTCCAGTTCCTTGCCATCTAATTATACCTGAGGGAAGATCAGTCATCCCTCTGTGTGAGAATGAAGCAAGCAATTATGATCAGTGTAAAAAACTTTTTTTATACTTTCTGAGGAATTCTACCTTTTTTCATGCGATTATCTTTTTTTTGTCATGCAATTTTTTTCATCCAATTTTTTATCATGCAATTTTTTCTTTCATACAACTTTTTTAATGCATTTTTCATTTTTTCTATGTATAATCTTTATGCAATTTTTCATGTATTTCCCATGCAGCTTTATGCACTCCTTATGCATTTTCATGCATTTTGTGTATATATATCGGTCCATATTCCTAACCTTATGCATGCTTCTATGTGGACATCATGTTTCATGGTAGCTCTGTTTCTATCCAGTTTTCACATCAAATTTAATTTAAATTAAATTAAATTATATGAAAACAACATTTTTTTTCCTTTACCAGCTGTGTATCCACTGAACCCCCAAACAACTTTTAATGAGATCATATTGTAAAGCTGTATCAAATGCATATTAGGAATTCTTTACAAAATCAATTTTCACCACATTCACTAAGCCAAAGGAAAATTCCCTTGAAAAATTCAAATTTCTCTATAAAAATAAATGGCCTCCAACAGACCTCTGCTCCTGCTTGTAAGGACAGTTTTAAAATTCCTGGTACTGTCCAGCATGTTGTAGTCACTCATAAACAAAACCTCTCATTTCATTGTCATTTGAGTTATCTTTTCAACCAACAGGTCATCATAATCCTTAAACTATCCTATGGAGTCTATATACAACACCAGTTCTAAGGGAAGATTCTTCTCTGGTTTGTAGGTAGGTACTTCATTTGTTTTATTAATTAATGTTAGGTTTATGCTAGCTATTTTTGACATAAATGGCAGCTCCACCTCCCATTTTTCCTACTTTGTCTTTCTTATATAATGAGTACTTTGGTATCGTTTTTTTAGTCATTTAAATCCCTTCACTATGTCGCTGTATTTTCAACAAAATCCAAGTTAGCCCTAGACATAAAAGTGGCCAGATCGCAAAGCTTGTTATCTCAACTACAAGCTTTGTGCACAATGTAAGAATAATGCTATCAACTGTTGGATTACAAGTACCAGAATCTGCATTAACTACCATATACACCACGTCATTAGAAACACAAGCCATCACAATTGTTTTTACTTGCTGAGGGGAGAAATGTTCTTTATCAACTACATCTCTACCCCATTTCTCAGCTTAAATGCATTTCCCTGAATTCTATGCTTAGTAAGTGTCTTTGTGTGAGGGATGCAGGCCATTTCTTTTGTACAGTTCAATACCAGACCACATGCTAGCATCATGACTAACATAACCGAAACCTGCAGTTTTACACTATTATTTTAACCAATTTTGAACTCTGCGATATTAAAGAATTTCCCTTTGTGTGCATTATAGGTAGGTAAGAGCTCTGAAAAAATAAAGGTATAATTTACCTTGCGAAGATCTTGGCCTAAAGTCTGAAAAATTTTAGTATTATGCAATGCAAATCATTGTTATCAAGGTGCACAATAACATCAACTTTGCATTCTTAACTATCTTTCTTGACAATAGTTAAAATGCACCTCTTATCTCTCCTAATAGTAGCATTGTGTAAACATCTGTAGCGCTATCCCCGGAAGAGCCGCTTAAGAATGTTTGCTACTTTGCATACTCTGTCTCTCAACCCTAAGAACAGTCTAAGCCCCTCAGGCATACCTGGCAATAGTGTAAGTGTAGAAACTCACACGTTATGATAAAACAAAGAAATTGCCTTTACTGCAATATATCTGTGGAAAAGAGTAACAAACAGTAACCATATATATTCAAGTAATGCAACTGGAAAGCAATAACTGCGATTCTGTCCCCTGACACCACATGCCCAACTTTAAACACTTTATTCAAATCAACATGTAATGGCTTAACTTCTTATATAAACTGTCCTACATACACCCACTGAATATACAATGCCCTGAATATGTGTGTGTGGTTACTTATGGCACTAGTAGCTTCAGTCCTTTTGAAGAAAAGATAAGACTTTGTGTTTTCAGCTAGCCACTTTCATTGGTGCGCCTAAACTTCTAGCAGGGCCAAACAACGCAACTGGCCCAGATTATCAAGTGAGGAACGCAGGATCTTTCTCAGCAAGGTAAAAGCACAATGGTGTCTGTATACAGTGTCCCTGGGAATGGATGACCTTATTCTTTATCCCTGTGGCACTACAAGTGTCAGCAAGATGACTAACACCAATCATGTCTGAATACAGTGTTCATTTAACTTCTGTGTAGTGTCCCAGTTTCCTGCAAATGGGCAAAAGGCCCCTCACCAAATCCTGCGGTCAAGGCCCAAACAAACCGGAAAAAGCAGTCTCTCCTGGTGACCCGACTTGTCACCTCACACTGGAATGCAGTACCTCTCCCTTAGGTCTGAGTTCTTCCTCCCCCTCGTGCTGTCTGAATTCTCCTCAAGAAATCAAAATGGAGTCTCTCCTTTCCTGCTCTCAGAGCATGCTGGTCTTAGTAGTTCCTGCCTCTATAAAAGGCTATGGGGCTGGTTTGTGAGGGAACTACATGCCCCAGAATCCATTGCAGCTGCTTCCTGCAGCTCAGTAAAGGCTCTCTGATTGGCTCTTCTCCTCCTGCCAATAACAATACAGGGGAGAAAGCAGAGAGTGGGTGGATGCCCTGTGCAAGTGCCGCTTGTATTAGCAGTCAGAGTCAATGCGGAGAAGGAGGGGGAAATATCTACCCACAAGGCTGATAGCACTCTCCCTGTCAGGAAAGCCTGTGTATTCACAGCAGGTGCTTGGCAAAGCCGCGGGAATTGCGGGACACCTGCTACACATCAAACCTATTTTAGGACTTCTGCACCATATCCGTAAGAAACACCAACTACGGCTGAGTCACAAATATGAGGACCTCTCCTTTTAGAAAACATATTCACGACAATTGACTGGTTTGTAACCTCAGATACAAAACCTACTTTTGACAAAGCAATTTCATTCTCAGGGACTTCCATCCTATTCCCAGAAGAGTCGTCATTCTCACAACCGGTTATGCTTGCAATCACTGTGTCACCATATAGTTAAAAATAGAACAGTATAATGGTATAATTATAATGGTATACAGTGACAGACCAAAAGGTTCTTGTTTATCCACAGTCATAACTCTTCCAGACCCAATAGGTGTCCACACTGTCTTTCTTCTGATTAGCCTTTGAGTAAAAAGTGACATTTTTGCAAGGTAGCTTCACAGAACAAAGATGCTTTGACAGCCTTCTGATCTCAGACTGAATCCAGACAAGCAATGTCATCACATATCACAATAAACAAAAGCAACACTTATAATAAAATAACCCATTAAACAAAAATAATACATTATATGTGAATATATCCATATAAGTCACAATGGGGTCAATTCACTAAGAGTTAAATAACAGCTAATATTATGTGGTAAAATACTGCATGCGGTAACACTTGTGCAAGTGTTCAATTCATGGGAAGCCTGCCACCATGTCCTTAACAACCTGATAACTCATCAGCTATCAGCAGACTTCCCTGCTCACAGCTGATTGTACAAAAAAAATCTGACAATTCCATACCAGGCCAGGCGGGGCACCTGGCAACATCACTCGGTGCCACCGTTTCCTTCTGATGTCACGTGACACCACATCATAGGAGCCCCCTGTTCCAAAGCACCCACCCCCCATGTGGCCTATTATTGTTGGGGGGTGGGAGGCTCTCGCTCATCCAATTATGGCCAATTACTTGCATATAATCCTTCAAGATGGGCAATTTTGATTTTCCCTGTTTGGCTCCCATAGCCTTCAATGGGGTTCATTGTTCGGGTTAGAACATCACCCTATTTGGGGGTGCTGCTGTGAACCAAACAGGGGCTTGTTTGGCCCATTCCTACAGAGCAATACATCTCCAAGCTTTAAGAAGGTTATTTAACCGCTTAAGGACCGCCTCCTGCACATTTACCTTAGCAGAATGGCACGGCTGGGCACAAGCACGTACAGGTACGTTCCTCTTTAAGTGCCCAGCTGTGGGTCCTGAGCTCCGTGACCATGGCCACGGGACCAGCGGACCCGATCGCCACTGGTGTCCCGCGATTGGGTCACAGAGCTGAAGAACGAGGAGAGGTCTATGTAAACAAACCTCTCCCCGTGCTTCCTACTGAGCCTGTCACTGATCGCCTGTTCCCTGGTAGAGGGAAAGACGATCAGTGACGTCAGACGCCAAGCCACGCCCCCCCTACAGTTAAAAAAAACACACACATACTTAACCCCTCCCCGCCCCCTAGTGGTTATCTCTTTCACTGCCAGTGTCATTTACACAGGAATCAGTGCATTTAAATAGCACTGATTGCTGTATAAATGACAATGGTCCCAAAAATGTGTCAAAAATGTCCGATGTGTCCGCCATAATGTAGCAGTCATAATAACAATTGCTGATTGCCGCCATTACTATTTAAAAAAAGATATTAATAAAAATTCTATAAAACTATCCCCTATTTTGTAAACACTATAACTTTTGCACAAACCAATCAATAATCGCTAAATACAATTTTTTTTTACCAAAAATATGTAAAAGAATACGTATCGGCCTAAACTGAGGAAAAAAACTTTTTTTTATATATTTTTGGGGGATATTTATTATAGCAAAAAGTAAAAAATATTGAATTTCTTTCAAAATTGTTGCTCTATTTTTGTTTATAGCGCAAAAAAATAAAAAACGCAGAGGTGATCAAATACCACCAAAAGAAAGTTCTATTTGTGGGAAAAAAAGAACGCCAATTTTGTTTGGGAGCTATGTCGCACAACCACGCAATTGGTAGTTAAAGCGACGCAGTGCCGAATCACAAAAAGGGGCCTGGTCCTTTGGCTGCAAATTGGTCTGGGGCTTAAGTGGTTAAGGCTTCATATCATCTCACTGAGCCAGTGGAGGTAGTACCCTCCTTTACAATAAACATCTCATGCAGTTCCAAACATTAAAACAAAACAGAAAGTTGCATAGTGTACTAACATTTAATCAGTAGCAATAATAAAAAAAAATCAAATTATAAAACTCACAATAGACGAGTGCATTAGCTGCACTACACAATAAACAGCATAAGAAAAAATTCCAGAGCAATATCTCTCATGAAGAGGCAAAGTGCCAGAACCTTCCTCCTAACTTTGTGGTGACGTCAGCAATTCTCGCCCTACACATTTCTTTATTAGGACATCCTCAGGTGTGTATGTCACCACCAGCATGGAAATCTGCATATAGACAGAAAAGCAGCCCAACTTGCATATTGCACATAAAACAACTGCCAAGCATGTATTACACTGAACCAAGCCAGTCAAACATTTTCTAATCAAATGTACTTACCAAGGACTTTCTGCTTCATTCAAAACCCTGCTGTTTTTAAACTTCTGATGTTCAAACTATGCATTTTTATTCACTGAATTTCTGTCTGGATGCACTCACAATGAGCACACGATAAAGAGTAACTCCACAGAGTTACAACCAAACCAATTAAATACTGCATTGATTGGGATAAAAACTTACCCTTACATATGGTAATTGGAACATTCCCAATACTCCCAAAGTGTAGCTATATTCTAGTACTCCTGTACTAATAACACCTAGTAAGCGATCACCAATGACAACAACCCAGCAACAACTACAATACCAAAATAAAAAATAAGTAAGCAAATGAAGAAAAACTGTCAGAAATACTTTACACTTACTGTTTCCAACAGCTGATGTTTAAACTATGCACGTTTGTCCACTATGCTGTCCTAATCTCTACAGAATTAGTACTAATCTACAAGAAATCAGACCCCTCCCCCCCCTTACTTACCCTTACATCCTGGGTGTACAGCTCTATTTAGTTACTGTGCAGGCATCATTATATGAACTTTTTGGACCAAGGATGTAAAAGCCCCCACCATCATAGAGAGGTAAGTATACACTGGTGTGGGCGGGGGGGGGGGGGGGGGGGGGTATCTTAGATTAAGGAAGCTAAGGAGGGGTAGCTGGAGTTTTTTTTTAAGGAAAAGTGTTATTGTGCTTAATATTTATTTGTTTTAGATGAGATCATTCTCAGAAAATGCCCCTAGAATTTGCGACACTATGTGGCTGCAGACAATTAAAAAAATTAATTTAATCTTTTTTAAATGCCAAAAAGTTGCAATGGTATTCTGTTAGCTAAGTCAAAAATAAAGAAAACAATAAGAGCACTGTTTGTGAGGTCACAAAACACATTGAAAAAATAGCAAACATAAGTCTCTCTCTAGGGGACAATAATATGCATTGGTACCCATCCTTAAGTCAATGAACCCTCCTACTGCTATTAAAAGAGAGCTAGTGACCCATTTCTTTTGACCCTCTTCACAAAAAAAGGATCTGCATCAGTAACTTGTCCACTCCTAGAGTGATTTACAATTTTCAATCCACTGCAGAAAACAAAATACATGCACTACTATAGACAGGTCAAGGTTTTCTTAAATTGTTTCTGCCTGGGCTATGCCACCTTTCCATATTGGAGAGAGTAACAGTTTTTTTTCCCCCAGCTTTAAAAACAAATGGTAGCTTTTGAGTGAATTATGTTCTTGTATATATCCTTGAAGAGGACAGAGGAAGCTGTCATATCCCAAATATTTTAAGATGTATGGTATGTGTGTATGCTTTCATTGCTATGCTTTAAATATAATTTATCTCAAGGCTAGATACTATAAATCAATAAACCATATAAAAAGTTTGTGTCGTGTTTTTCTTGTTCTCATATTCCAGTAGTAAAAACAATCCATTTCAAGTGCTTGGTTTAGAGAAACCTAAAACTTCGTATATCAAATGATCTCCTACAAAACACATTAGGTGGTATCCATTGGTACATATAATGTGATTTGTTAAAGAGTAAATTTTAATTTAAAAAAAAAAAAAAAGGGCATCCAAGAGGCACTGGGATTATGATATGAGGTTAAACAAGGTAGTGAGAGGGCAAGAAACATTTGAAGAGCCCACTGGCTTAAGTTAGGCTGAGCACAACAGGCAAGTCTACCCTACAAGTCTACCCTACTGTAGGTACTTCAGCAGTTTACCAGTCAAAGACGTTCACTGTCTTTCAACACAACATCAATAAACAAATGTGGTCTCTTATTTTTTGGTCTGGGGCTCCTTCCATATATGGACTTATTAAAGAGTAACTCCACTTTTGTTGAGAAGAAAACAATCCCCTTTGGGTAATCTATATACTTTGCAAAGATTTTAGCAAACTGTAGCAGAGCCATATCTGGAAGATTTTTTAATAACATCAAATTACAATATGGCTTGTGTAGAAATTGTACACGCTACATGTTTTTATTATTTGGTCTATATTTTTTTTCCCCACTAAAGTGAAGTTACCCTTTAAAACCATGAAAGAAATGTACATAATAAAAAAATACAATATCAATAAGGTTTTACAGGTAAAATACATTTTTTTGCCACGTGTGCCCACAGCTACTATTGTGGAAATACCAAACCATATACATAATGCATGACGTCCCATCATGTTGTTTTCTGCAATGTACCTTTTTCTTCACTGAAAATGTACTGTTCTTTTGGGTAAAATATAGCAAAGGGTGGGCCATAGAAACTGGTAAAATGCCAAAGCAAAAAAAATATATTAATTGTCAATTAATAAATGTTTTCCCTTTCTTTTAATCTCCCTCCTTTAAAAAAAAAAAAAGGTATTACATCAGGTTTAGACTAGGACACATTATAATATGAAATATTTTGAGAATAAATGACTGAGACGTTTTTTACAAGTTTGAAAAATGATGTGCAAAATATATTCTATTTAAAATAATCAGAAATTGACAACATTACCACAAATTTTGCTTATCTTTAAAAAAAAAAACATAAAAAAAAAAAAAATCAATGTTGTCCCTTTTGTAAACAGGCCCCTATGTTGTTATCAACATGCTTAATCAAAACAATTAACATTTGTAGCCTTTAGAAATGACTTTGAGCAGATAAAAGGACCACACTGAAAACCAGTTTGTGTTCCCCAGTGTGTCTGCTGATAGCTTTGCATTACAGAGAATTTAAAAAAACATTCAATCAGTACGGATTAATTAGATAGCAGTATGAGCCAATGAGACTGTAAATCTCAAACTTTTATGCAAAGTGCACACGTGGCTTACCTGTGGATATTTAAAAAAATATTTTAATTAAAAACACTAAAGGATTTATTCAACTGTAAATATTAGAAGCTCTTAGAAGAGCTTAGCATAACTAATGAAGTATGTGTTTAATCAAAGATGTTGTGCTTGTAATTAATGGTCTGTTTAACTGAAAAAAGGTATGAAGATATTGTATAAAATAATCCAGATTAAAGCTCAATAAGGAAAAGGGATTCAGAAAAAAAATACAGAACTATTTGAATTACACACTGTCGTAAAATGGAATTCTCTAGTAACATTCCCTTAAAGTCTTTTTAGCTCTTTTATATTAAGCTATCTGCTGCCAAAAATTATTCAGCAATGAATAAGTCAAGAGAAAGCGTATTTACTTATTCCTAGTTATCATTTTTACAAAGAAAAATAATAATAATACATTCTTGAGCTTCCAGTTTGTAACATTGAATAAAGTCTGTTTCCCAACAACAATTCAGCACCCAGGACAAAGATGCCAAACTGCACCCTCCCCCACAATGTGTGAGTTTAGGGGACCCCCTCTCAGCAGCTACTCAATTGTCTTAGTATCATCACTGTGCAGCTCCAGATATGCCAATCAGGTTTCACAAATACCCGGAAGTACACAGTGGCATTGTGGGACCTTTCTGCTGTGTATTCTTTGCTTCTGCTGGTCTCCTTGCTTAGATTATGACTAGCATTAAACCAGCCATGGCCAAAAAAATGGCAGCACATGCATGCCAGTCACATAAAAAAACTAAGGGTGCTGCTCAAGGTTCTGACATGTCCTCGTCTGTTGTCAGCTGCTGAGTGTGCAGGTAGGAAAACAGCTTGGAGATGGGCTCCACAGACATCAATGTAAGGAAAAGCAAAGTCCCTAAAGCCGCACATCGCACAAAAACCCTTTGTGTAAAGAGTAGTAGCTGTCTCAGCCTAGACTCTTTCCAGGCCGCAACCCCAACGTGTTTTGCTCCACCCACAGGCTTAGTCATAGGGGATGGGGCGAAATGCGTTGGTTAGTGTAGCCTGGATGGAATCTAGGCTTAGACTGATTTAACTCTTGTCAGAGGCACCTTCTGGTCACATAATTTCCAGGTCCCAGTTTCTGGTTTTATCACCTGCGGCACGACCAGGGCACAGGTGGATTCCATTCCATGCCAACACGCGCTATCTCCTAGTGCCGGGATACAGGCACTCAAGAATATAGGAAGCCATTTTTATGGTTTATTCCTGTTTAAAATAAATTAAACAATATTACACTATTGGATTCTCTTTGTTTTTCTCATTTCACATATCTGCTGTGGTGGAGAGGAGAGCACAGATTGGAAGGTCTGTGATTCCACACCAGGCTGCAAGATTGTAGCACAGGCAATATATGACCTTCTTTTTAGCTAAAGGGGTCATGGCTGTCTGGTGAGCAGGTTATTTTACATGAGCACGTTGGGTGTCGGATGTCTATAAGCGATGGAGGATATCTACACTTATTTATTGAACCAAATCACGTTTTATTTGGATTATTTACTGAAGAATATGGACTATTCATTCTTAAAATAATCACATTGATTCACTATATGTATTTTTGTATATATATTCTATAATATTTGCATTTGTTCACAATTTATTTTTTGTAGGTTTCAATTTAATTACCAGTCACAGTGCCCCCTATCATCACTTCAAATATCTTTCACTTGAGTAAATACAGCTAGATTAAAAAGAAAAAAACTATGACTGTCTTCATTTCAGGCTGCAAAGCAACAAAGTGTGAATAAGGGGGTGATTCTTTTCTATACCCACTGTATATATATATATATATATATATATATATATACCGTATATACTCGAGTATAAGCCGAGATTTTCAGCCTCTTTTTTGAGGATGAAAGTGCCCCCCTCGGCTTATACTCGAGTCATCGCTGTCTGCCCGCTCGATCAGCGTGTCGAGCAGACAGACAGCGGCCATTCTATTCAAAAGCTGCGCCTCCGGCTCCGCCTTCGCCTGTGATAGGCGGAACACTGAATTTCCCAGCAGCCTGTGTTCCGCCTATCACGGACATCGTATCATCCTCGTACTACGGACGAGGATGATACGACGTCTGTGATAGGCGGAACACAGGCTGCTGGGAAATTCAGTGTTCCGCCTATCACAGGCGAAGGCGGCGGCGCAGCTTTTGAATTTTACAATGGCCGCCGACGAAGAGGGCACGGGACGGAGGCAAGGCAAGGCACGGCACGGCACGGGACGGGACGAGACGGGGGCAAGGCAAGGCACGACACGGGACGGATGCAAGGCAAGGCACGGCACGGGACGGAGGCAAGGAGGCAAGGCACGGGACGGAGGCTCGGGACAAAGGTAGGCTGGACACACACACACACACACACACACACACACACACACACACACACACACACACACACACACACACGGATGGAGACACACACAGGGATGGATGGATGGATGGATGGAGACACACACACACAGGGATGGATGGATGGATGGATGGAGACACACACACACAGGGATGGATGGATGGATGGATGGAGACACACACACACAGGGATGGATGGATGGATGGAGACACACACACACAGGGATGGATGGATGGATGGATGGAGACACACACACACAGGGATGGATGGATGGATGGATGGACACACACACACACAGGGATGGATGGACGGACACACAGGGATGGACGGACACACAGGGATGGACGGACACACAGGGATGGACGGACACACACACAGGGATGGACAGGCATGTCTCACCCTCGGCTTATACACGAGTCAATAAGTTTGCCAGTTTTTTTGGGGGTAAATTGGGGGCCTCGGCTTATATTCGGGTCGGCCTATACTCGAGTATATACGGTATATATATATATACACACATACATACATATATATATATATATATATATATATATATATATATATATATATACACACACTCACCGGCCACTTAATTAGGTACACCTTGCTAGTACCGGGTTGAACCCCTTTTGCCTTCAGGACTGCCTTAATTCTTTGTGGCATAAATTCAACAAGGTGTTGGAAACATTCCCTGGAGATTTTGGTCCATATTGACATGATAGCATCACAAAGTTGCTGCAAAGTTGTCAGCTGCACATGCATGATACAAATCTCTAGTTCCACCACTTCCCAAAGGTGCTCTATTGGATTGAGATCTGGCGACTTTGGAGTCCATTGGAATACAGTGACCTCATTGTCATGTTCAAGAAACCAGTTTCAGATGATTGGAGCTTTGTGAAATGGTGCATTATCTTCCTGGAAGTAGCCATCAGAAAATGGGTACACTGTAGTCATAAAGGGATGGACATGGTCAGCAACAATACTCAGGTAGGCCGTGGTATTTAAACAATGCTCAATTGGTACTAAGGGGCCCAAAGCTTGCCAAGAAAATATCCCCACACCATTACACCACCAGCCTTAACCATTGATAAAAGGCAGGATGTATCCATGCTTTTATGTTGTTGATGCCAAATTTTGACCCTACTATCTGAATGTCGCAGCTGAAATCAAGACTTATCGGACCAGACAAATTTTTTCCAATCTTCTTCTGTCCAATTTTGGTGAGCTTGTGCGAATTGTAGCCTCAGTGACAGTTTCCTGTTCTTAGCTGACAAGAGTGGCATCGAATGTGGTCTTCTGCTGCTGTAGCCCATCTGCTTCAAGGTTTGATGTGTTGTGCATTCAGAGATGGTATTCTGCATACATTTGTGGTAACAAGTGATTATTTCAGTTACTGTTGCCTTTCTTTTTTTTTTTTTTTTTCCACAAAATTTTTTTATTGAGGTAAAGAAGTCATACAGAGAAATACAAACAATGGAGTAAGTATAGCATCAGAATATACATGGCACAATAAGGCATGAATGCGTAGATAAATAGTTAATAGATCAACAGCTTACTCCAGAATTTAACCAATTTCCAACCGTGGAAAGAGTCACATTAAAGATCTTAGTTACTGATATAGTTGAATCTAGAACCAACCTTAAGGGTGCATTAACTAGAAAGGAGGGAACACTAAGATATTCTGAGCTATCGAATGGGAAAACAGATCAATCAGAAATACATATTATGGGGGAAAGGAAGGGTGGAAAAGATTAAATTTAGAGGATAGGGGTGACACTGAGAAGGGTATAATCTAGTATATGAGAATTATTTAACCCAATTGTGAGGAGTAAGCGTCAGTAAGTTTGAAACGGCGCCAGTCCTGCCATATTTCTGAAAATTTTGTGACTGTGTCATTGGATATGCTAATTAATTCTTCAATGGTTTCGGTGTTATTTAATCTACGGAACCATTCCGCTATGGTTGGTACTGTAGAGGATCGCCAATGACATGGGATGCATTGTTGCGCCGTGTTAATCATAATCATATTGAGTGATTTAAAGTAGCGTGTCCTGGGGATTTTGGTGTAGTGAAGTAGGTAGGAAGCAGGGGAAAAATTATTGGTTTGGGATGTTACAGCAATTATGGTGTCATGGACAGATCTCCAGTAATTCTGAAGGGCGGGACATGACCACCAAATGTGAAGCATGGTCCCTTCCGCCTTGCCACAGCGCCAGCATAAGTTGGAATTATTGTCTGAGAATTTGTGAAGCAGGGAAGGGGTTCTATACCATTTGGAGAGAATTTTGTATCCTCCTTCCTGAACCGCTACATTAAGGGATCCTTTGAGAATATAAGTACAAATGGTTTCCCACTCTGAGTCAGAAAGTTTGATAGCTAGATCTTGCTCCCATGAGGAGTAAGGCTTGCTGGAGAACGCTGAATCTCCCATGAAGAGATATGTGTACAGGATGGAGATGAGATGTCTTTGTGGTTCGTGTTGTGTACAAAGACTTTCTAGGGTGTTCAAATCTCTTGTCCAATAGTCTATATTATGTCGTCTAGTCAAGAAGTGATGTAATTGTCTATACGTCCAGTCAGAGATGTGGATAGGGGAAGCCGTGGTATTCAAATCAGCCAATGATCTGAAATTCTTTCTCCTGTCGAAGAATTGCCTAGCAGTAAGATCTGTGTGGGGCCAGGAGTTGGCCAGATAAATGGGACTCTTGCCTGGTGGAAAATCGGGATTGTTTCTCAGTGGGGTAAGAGGACTCAGCCATGGGTGCGGATATATTGTTTTCAATGCCTTGTGAATAACAGACAGTGTGGGCCCAATCAGCGGATGTTTCTTGTGCTGTATCGGTATATGGCGTGGATTTATCCAGGGCAGTGATCGAAGATTTTGTGTAGAGACAAAGTGTTCTAGTGGTACCCAATCTTTTACATTTTGGTGAACATTCCAGTCCACAATCCTGGCAAGATGTGTGGCCCAATAGTATCGACGTAGGTCAGGAAGGGCAATTCCACCTTTGATTTTTGGAAGGGTAAGGCGTGTAAAACTTATTCTTGGCCTTTTATTTTGCCATATAAAAGCGGAACATATTTGACGGAAAGAATGGAAAAAGGACGAGGGAATATTGATCGGTATCGTTTGTAATAAGTAAAGGAAGCGTGGAAGAATAGTCATTTTAAGGAGTGCAGCTCTACCGAACCAGGACACTTGTAGAGCTCTCCAGTTCTTAAGGTCTGATTTGGTTTTTTGCAAAGTTGGGAGAAAGTTTTCCTTAAAGAGGTTGGAGAGGGACGTCGGTATTTTAATTCCCAAATAAGTGATTGAGTGATCAGCCCAATTAAAGGGGAAATTTGCTTTACATTGCGTTACCATCTCTGCGGGGAGAGTTACATTCAGGGCAATGGATTTGGAGTAATTTATTTTAAGATTGGAGATGGATTGGAACATCTCCAAGTCGGAAAGAAGATTGGGGATGGAGATATGCGGGTTGGTTAAGAAAAGAAGAATGTCATCCGCAAAAGCTGCTAATTTATAAATGCGGGTATTGATTGAAACGCCATTAATATCTGGATTCAATTTTAGTTTATTGAGAAGAGGTTCGAGAGTGAGGACAAAAAGTAAAGGTGAGAGGGGACAACCCTGTCTCGTACCATTGTGGAGCCGGAAGGCGTTTGACAGGTGGCCATTGACCCGCACTCTGGCGGTCGGTTGGGAGTACAGAGCCCGAATATATGAGATAAATAAGTCCGGCAATCCTATTGCTTTGAGGGTCGAGTCCATGTAATCCCAGGCCACCCTGTCAAACGCCTTCTCGGCGTCCAGGGAAAGAAAGAATCCTTGTTTTTTGGTTGAGGTCAACCAATGGTGGATGTTAAGCGCTTTAATAGTGTTATCCCTACCTTCCCGTCCTGGGATAAATCCCACTTGATCTAAAGAGATCAAAGACGGGAGAAGCGGCAACAAGCGATTCGCTAGAATTTTAGCATAAATCTTGACATCCACATTAATGAGTGAAATGGGGCGGTAATTCGTGACCAGGGAAGGATCTTTGTCCTCTTTCGGTATTACTGTAATGTGTGCTTCAAGCATATGAGGGGGGGCATGGGAAGTAGAGGCGAAGGATTTATATGCTAGGAGAAAGCGGGGTCTAAGTATGTCTGTAAATGTTTTGTAATATGTCAAAGGAAGACCGTCTGGGCCAGGTGCCTTCCCTACTTTCATCTCTTTGATTGCTTTATCGAATTCTTCTTCGGATAAGGGAGTATTCAGCTTTTGGGCATTTTCCTGAGAAATACGCTTAGGGCCAAATTTGGAGAGAAATTCGTTAATCTTATGCTGTCTCACCTCCAAACTACTGGTCTTAGTGGGCCTAGAGGGAATGTTATAAAGCGTTTGGTAATATTCTTCGAATTTTTGGGCTATATCTTCATTTGAATTGTAAGCTTTACCCTGGTTATCAGTAATATGATGTACAGTTGAGTTGAGTTTCTTACTTTGCACTGCTCTAGCCAGAAGAGAGCCAACTTTATTACCCTTTTCATAAAAGAGTTTATTTCTTAGGACATATTGTCTCCTGATCTTCAGGTTAAGTTCTTCTAATAATTGTTCCCTGATTTGTGTCAGGGATTGATAGGTCTGTATTGCAAGTGTTTGTTTGTGCGTGGCTT
Organism: Lithobates pipiens; assembly: GCF_037356315.1. Taxonomy (NCBI): domain Eukaryota; kingdom Metazoa; phylum Chordata; class Amphibia; order Anura; family Ranidae; genus Lithobates; species Lithobates pipiens. The sequence goes on along the minus strand of NW_027507903.1, from coordinate 220,934,799 downwards.
CCAACACGCGAATTTGGGACATAAGTGTTGCTATTTTGGCCTGGCGTTCTCTTTTAAGAAGAGAGGATAATTTGATAAATTCCCCTCGGATTACAGCTTTATGAGCTTCCCATTGGAATAGTGTGGAGGTGTCAGGGATTTTATTAAGTCTGAAATAGTCTGTAAGACAAGTTTTTATGTTTGCCACGTTGATTGGGTCTTTGAGCAAGGCAGAATTAAGTCTCCACGTTTTAGATTTGGTTATAGTTTCGGGAAATTCCAGAAGAATGGATATTGGATGATGGTCAGAAAATGTCATAGGTTCTATTGTGGCCTTAGTCAAGAGGGGTAGGTCAGGTTGTGAGATAAAAAAATAATCAATTCGGGAGTATTTTTGATGAGTAGGGGAGAAATATGTATAATCTTTTCCCTGTGGATTCAGCGTTCTCCAGGAATCATGTAGCAGGATGTTTTGGAGTTGCAACTTTCTATTGTCTCAAACCAGTCTGTCCATCCTCCACTGACCTCTGATATCAACAAGGCATTTTCATCCACACAACTGTAGCTCACTGGATATTTTATCTTTATGGGACCTTTATCTGTAAACCCTAGAAAAGTTTGTGCATGAAAATCCCAGCAGATCAGCATTTTTTTCAAATAGTCAGAACAGCCTGTCTGGCATCAACAACCATACCAAGTTCAAAATTATTTAAATTCCCTTTCTTCCCTTTCTTCCCCATTCTGATGCTCAGTTTAAAATTAAAAAAATCATCTTCACTACGTCTAGATGCCTAAATACACATAAATATATTCATGCAGAGATCTCTAATCTGCAGAGAATCCCACAATGTATGAATTGTAATTGTCTGGATTCCTAAACCACATCATTCTCCAAACATCTGATGCATAAACGGGGACATTTCAAGAAAGACAAAAACTTATGATTCTCAGGTTCTTCTGATTCTGTCTTTATAGTTCAACAAACCATTTAAAGTGTTTGTTACCTCAAAAATGTAATTCACTGCCAGTCCTTCTATTATATCTAGGCATAACACACAGGGTAAATGTTTTTCTAAAACTAAGCTTGTAAATACCGTTTTAAATCTTCAGGCCGGTCATGTGACTCCCGACCGGTCTCCTCCTCCAATCCAGGGCTACTGCGAGAGGAGCTGAGATCTCCCTCTGATACCAGCCAGGGACCTCAGCCCCTCCCGCAATGGCCCTGGATCGGAGTAGGAGACTGGCCAGGATTCACATGACCGGCATGAAGATAGCTGTAAAATAGTGTTTACAAGTTTAGTTTCAGAAAAACATTTACCCTGTGTGTTATGCCTAGTTATATTAGAGGAGCTGGCAGTAACAATTTGGAATCATTTATTTTTTAATAATAGTGGCAGAAGGGGGGGGGTGGAGACAGAGAGACAGACACACAGAGCAGACAGGGAGGGAGGGAGCGAGGGGGACAGAGCAGAGCTGTGGATGAAGGAGGCACGCAAGCTGACCAGGGCTAGTAGTCAGGGCTTAGCAGCCATGATTATCGTGGTCAGCTCACAGAGGGGGACACAGGAAGTGGCAGGATCAGCCAGGTTTTTTACAGTTTAGAGAGGGGCAGATTACACAGCACACGTGATGTGCTGTTTACTCTGCTTTAAGGAAACATCTCTTTTTTTTGTTTTTGTTTTTAGGGTTATAAACACTTTAATCTGCATTCAGGTTTCTCTCTGCATTTAGGTTTCTCCTAGATGCTAATTGGAATTACACCCTAGTGCTCTGCATACACAGCAATTCAATGTAAGACCTCTGTAGGCTGCTGAGGTGATTACATTAAAAGTATAACTATATTTTAGATATGTACTGTATGTGGTGAGGGGGTTAAAAACCTGTCAGGCTTTTGAGTGCTCTCTGCTTAGCATTAGAGTAATTCACTTTCTCTAATGTTCTGATCACCAATGAAATTAAGGGGAAAAACCTAAATCTTGAGCTGCCAACAGAACCACAATAGAGGGAAAATCTTTCAATAGGTAAGATTCTTATGACAACTGTACAAAAGATGATTTCCCTCACATTGAAAATATGTTGAATCCATAAAACAAGAAATAAAGGAAAATGTCACAAATAACAAAAAAAAAAGAAAAATACTAAGAGGGGGTCTAATCCCTCTCCTCCAACCAAAACATAAAGAAATGTTGGCTTTAGCTATATGTTATAAGTTTGAGAGCAGGATCTAAAATTTTACGAGAACAAAATCCAATTGTTTAAACTCCGATTGTGTGTAGACAATTCGGATGGACAAAGTGCCACGCATGCTCTGAATAAACTATGAGACAAAAGCTATTGGCAACTGCTCTCTTTATAGTCCCGTTGTACGTGTTGTACGTCACTGTCACTGAACGATCATATTTTCCGACAACTTTGTGCGAACGTGTGTATGCAACACAAGTTTCGCCCAAAATCTGTCTGAAAAAATCCAGTGGATTTTGTGGTAGGAATGTCCGATCGTGTGTACAGGGCATTACAGTGCTGCAGGTCTGCAGAATGCCTTGTACAAATTATTATTTTTGTATTAGTTTTATAAATTAAATTGTCATTCCTAATGTAGATGCTAAACATGTCAAGTAGATGTTGTACATGAAATCACCCTCTTTGACACTGGATCAGTAACCTACTGGAGCTAGAATGTATGTATCAAAGCCTTATGCAATGATAATGCTAAAGTTCATTTATATTATTGTAGCACTGACCCACGAAGGAGCGCCTGGTTTTCTTGGGTTTACTGTTTACCTTCTCCGCCTTGTAACCCATCCTTCTTGTTTGGGGGTTCCCGAGGTTGATAGCCTAATAACTGCAGAGACCGACACTTGAATTCCTTTAGGAATTTTTATTTGCTTAAAATGTTGAACAGAAACACAGTCTCAGTTGGGAATAGAGGGTATAGGTATGGAAGCTCAGACCCTTTGGAATTTTCTGACACTTAATAAATGTCTCTCTCTAGGTAATCCAGGGAATAGCCACTCGCAACTGGATATTTCCACTGTCGGATAAATCCTGGTTTATGGATTTAGCAGCCGACAAATGACTCAAACTTAGCAAAGTCTCTGCCACAGACTTGGTTGCAAACTTTAGATGAACACAGAAAGTCTCTCACAGGAACTTAGTTGTAACTGAAGGATGAAAATAGGAACTTTCTTACAGTACCAGTATCTTGCAGCCGGTCCGGCGATACTGTAAGAAATGTGGATTCAATTAGTGTCCATACAGCTCAGCATCCAGGCTCTTACCGAGCAGCCAGCCTCGTGCGTGCCCCTCTTCCGAAGAGTCCTCTCCTGGTTGCATGACGAGTTGCTGGGCTTCTCCAAAACCCGAGATGGCCCCGGACCACTTTAGCATCCTCCTTCCAGTTACTGTGCCTCGGACTAGCCAGTTCCGAGACTTGGAAACGGATTGATCTGCACCCCAGGCCATGAGGGCCCCTGGGGGCTGGTCAGGAGGACCAGGACCATGGAGTCAGAACATACTTCTGGACCGGAACCCAGAACAACGTGACTTCAGCACCTTAAGTACCCTCTCCCGGAATACACAGCGAGACAACGCACCCACTGATTGGCTCCAAGAGAGAGATTGGTACCCAATGCGTCATACCAGACTGCGTTCCAATGCCTGTCAAAGGTGCTACCTACACCTATGACCAGGCAGAACATTAGTACAGCCCAGCCACACTGATGCCAAAACCACAATTTAGCGCAATTAACCCCAAGACTCAACTATAGTCTTGGGGAAAAAAATCTTTACAGACATAGCGCGTACTCTTCATGAGTACCGGCGCTACATTAATATTTATAAAAATTACAAGAATGATGAATTATTGCATACAGTTTAATCCCCATATTTTAGCTAGATTATTATTTTCTTCCCATAAAGTATATTTTTTATAGGTGTATCAATTCTATACATGCTTGAGTTCTAAACAGACTAGCTGCAGGCAGTATCAATAATACCTCCACATTAGCCTTGTCTCTCAGATCATTGACAATGGGAATCCTGAATTGGAATGTCCTTGCCATCTGGCCCCCACAGTGGTAGTCCTGCCATTACATTCTACCTGGTATCTCTTCCTTTATTATGTTCTGTTGCCAGTGTATAACTGTATCCTTTGTTGTAAAGCAATGTATGGTCGTCATACCAATGAAAAATAACTTGGTAATGCCCACCTGTACAGTCAGCTCCTGCAAATGATACAGCAATATAACAATAAAGGCCAATTCAGACTTGCCGACTCATTTTGTTGATTCATGCACCTTAGCATGCATTAAGTTGTGTGGTAAAGTGTGATGCATTAAGATATCACAGACAAAAAACAAACATACACTTATTTTTGCATTGTATTGTGATGCAATGCATGTGTGACAGGGGTGTGTTGCCTTTGAGCATTGGGATGCCACTAAAAATGAAGGGTAATGCAAACCTGCTTGAAGAAAAAAATATACACTGTAGTAACACGCACATTACCACAATGCACCATAACTAAAAAGTGTAAATAACATTTTTGATATATAGCCGAGTGACATAATAGGTAATGTAAACATATATATCAAGCTAACCTTGAAGTTTTTCATTAGAATAAATAGTTTGTGCAGTGTCAGCTTAGTATTTAGTGTATACTCTGGACAAAACTAAAACTTAAAGCAATGTAAAACCCAAAACCAAACATGTAATATATTGCAGCTTACCAATCACTAGATGTGGTGGCTGCATTCGTTTTTTTTTTGTTTTAGACTTTTTTCCCCTCTGTCTTCACCTGGCAATCTAGCACATAACACATCTCCTGTATTAGAGTGCCCCCACTCTCGATGAAGAAGCACAGGGGGCACATATGGACAGCAGCATTGACAGCCTGGGGAGAGGGGAGTGTTAGATATACTAGTAGATTTAGATATAATAAATTAGAGACTAACCCCCAGCTAACTCTTTTAAAGCAGTTACAGCAACAGTTTTTTTTTCCTTTTGGGATAAACGTTCTACATAAATGAATTAAAATGGACCACAGTAAGCACCTCTGTCAGTGTTAAATGGTTTATCTCAACCCTCTAACTGCTCCACCTGCAGGGCAGCTTGTTCTGTTGAAAAAACAGACTTACTGGCCAAATCAGGAGAAAATAATTGAAAGAAAGCCTAAAGAAGAAAACAAATGAAGCCATTACATCTAAGAATTGGCAAACTGCAATATAATAAATGATTGTATTTAGGTTTAATACTGCCTCAAGTCATGAAACACATGCATGGGACACGTCCCACATATAAACGGCTTCTAATTTTCATCAATGTGCACAGCTTAAAGTGATATTAAAGTCTTGTTTATATTGTGATAAATAAGTGATATTAAAGCCCAGATCCTCATTTTCTTGAGTCCCTCGCCAGCGCTCCTAGCCCCTCCCTCCTGCTGAATGCCCCCACAGCAAGTAGCTGGCTATAGGGGTAACCCGAGCTGAGCTGCTGCTCTGTGTATCCATTCAGACATGGAGCCGTGGCTCAGCCCGCCCTCTCTCTCTCCTCATTGGCTCACTGACATTGATTGATGTTGCACAAAATGTTGCTGTCTCAGCCAATGAGGAGGTAGAGTCCTGGACAGCCAAGGCTTTTGTGCAACATCACTGGATAAAGATGGGGCTCAGGTAAGTATTAAGGGGGCTGCTGCACAGGTTTTTTTTTTATTCTAATGCACTTAAGATACATTTAGAACTTCCACTTATTTGTTGGTAACCAGAGGTACTTAGAACACTGATAGCTAAACCAAGGGGGTGTGCAAGCAAGGTGTTCCTAAAGCTGAACTTCAGGAATTATGTACTGTAAACCCAGCTTGGTACAGTGCAGCGGCGTCGCTAGGAGGTGGCTTTTGGGACTATAGCCCCGAGTCTCTGCAGGGGTCCCCAAGGGGAGGGGAGGGGAGGCTCTCTGGGGACCCTGATTTAAGGGGGAGGCTCTCTGGGGACCCTGATTTAAGGGGGAGGCTCTCTATGGATATATATATATATATGTATATATATATATATATACACACACATACTGTGGCAGCTGGCAGGTAAAATCACCTCGTTGTATCCAGGATGGAAAATATGTATGCCCTAGATTCAGGCTTTATGCGGACTTTTACAACTAGAGGGGAGTGCTGGGAGTCCTATAGGGGAAGAGTTAATGAGCCCAGCTGAAGTAAGTGGGCTCATTAAGACCTCTACAAAAAACCCCAGCATGCTGAGGGAGATGCTCCATCCTGGAACCAGTTTTGTGTTGTATAGACTGGGGAGTGTGACACCTGTTCTGTGCGGTGAGTTAACGCCTGTGTGGCAAACATCTACAACAGAGACAGAGACAGGGACTGGTGCAGCACAAGGCTGCACTCAGTTGTTAGACAGGGAATCTATGTGTGTAATTAGAGGTCAAGCTGACCAGGATTTATTTTCATGTTTTTTTTTTTTGTTTGGCTGTTATATTTTTCACTGCATGTAGCATAAATAAACCGCACCTTTTGTTTTTTCCACCTACAATGCTGTCTGCTGTGCCTGATTTTGTGTTGTGAACCCATCCAGGGGGTCACACACACACGCTGCCGAGCTAGCCCCTCACAATACGTATATTATATACATGTGTATGCCCGCCCAAGCGTATGACTTTCTTTACTACGCTGCTATGGGCTCTAGCCCCAAATCTTTTGTAGACCTAGAAATGCCCCTGGTACAGTGTAAGTATGCATATCTCATGTCTGATGAGATAATGGGGAAGCTGAAAGCCACTGTAGTAGTCAGTGATAGCCATTATCTTCCAGGTTCTGCGTGAGTGGGCGCTCTGCACTTCCACCATTTATAGAATACCTTGTATTTTTTTTTAAAGAATACGAGGTGCTCTCTGATTAGTGAAGAGATGCAGAGATGTCACAATTCTCACCTTGTTTAATCAAAGAATGCTTGTATTGATTGAAAATAAAGGCGCGCTAAAAATGAAGGCAATTCTAAGCCTGCAACCACCTGTGGTCAGTGTATAGAGGAGAAATTGCTCATAAAGAATCCAAGAAGGACTTGGAAGATTATGACTATCCCTGTGGTAGCACTGACAACTAGAGTGATTTTCCATTGGCTCATCAGGTATGAGATATTTTATTCCAAGCTGGACTAATGTAAGTATGTGGATAATTCCTTGAGTTTGGTTTTAATCTAAAGCTATATGTTCTTTGTCATCTCTCGCAGAGGGAGAAATTTGCATAGCACAATCACGTGACCTCCGGCTTTCAGGAATCTGGTTGCATTGGTGTAGGTACAATGTCCTGCTTTAGAACTTCCCCTTTGTTGTTTAGAAACTGCTTTATTTTTTACAGAATCATGTTTTATTGGATGAAAATGATTGAAACTGTTCCAGAAGAGAACTATTTCTAGTTTGTCATCAGACAAAAAAAAAAATAGTCAAAGTAAGAACATATACAAAATAGTGGAAGATGATTTGGCCATACTTTGTGATGCTTCATTTCTAGTTACAGGCTAGAACGAGGGATCTATATTTTAAGAAGTCTCAAAAATTAAATCAAAGATTATAGCTTATATGCGGCATATTTTACATGCAGTTCTCTTGAAAGTTCTTGGAGAATATTAAAATACTCACATTATAGTGCGTATTTTGCCCCTAGCTTGATTTAATGAATGTATAATAACAGATCTTAGAAGAATATGGCACTAAATTGACTAAATCACTTCATATCACTGCTATTTATCAGCCATTAATAGCCACTTGTCAATGTTTCATGCAGTTGTCACACATATAACTTCATAAAATTAAAGCTGGGTTTTCCCATGTCCAAAGGATAATCACATATATCTACTAGATAACGAGCCTTAACCATATTTATTTTTACAATGCTGCCTGTTTAATTAGTTTAGCGTTTAGTGTATGTAAAACCAAACCTTAATTTTAATTGTTTTAAAGTATAACCTTAAGCCGTGTACACACGGGCGAACTGTCTGGCCAACTTAGTCCGCCGAAACACATTTCAGCGGACAGTCCGCTCGTGTGTGGGCTTCAGCGGACTTTTTCAGCGTGCAGTCTGGCGGACTAAGTATTTCGGAATTTCCGTAATATTGTCCGTCAGACTTTGGTTTCAGCGGACAATCCGCTCGTGAGTAGGCTAGTTGGACGGACTAAGTATGGCGCATGCTCAGAAAGGATTTACACAGCGAAAGGTTGCATTGCTGTGTATTGGACTTCCTATTTCTAGTCCCGTCGTACGTGCTGTACACGTCATCGCGCAAACGTTCGGCGGACTGTTTTGCATCCGTGTGTGGTCAAGTCCGTTCATTCGAAAGTAGGACGGACTGTCCGTCGGATTGTCTGACGGACTAAGTTGGCCATATAGTCCGCCCGTGTGTGCTTTAGAACCCTGCTGACCATTTTTATGGATACATAAAGTCATAGAAAATTAAAAATTTACAGTTGCCACTTGGAAAAGAGGTGTGGGGAACTATTGCAATTGAGACACCTGTTCCGGTGACAAAAAAGGGGCATTTCCCCACGCTTTGTAGAGATTTACTTTCACTTCCTGTTCCTTTTCCGGCTCTTTGAAACAGAAAGCAAAGGGGAACCTCCCTAATGGAAAACAAACAGCAAAAAGTAACAAGGCATTTAAAGTAGAACTTCACTTTCTTCGGTTACTTCCTGGTCTGCCTGGTCTTCCTGGTCTTCAGAAGGGAATGAGAGAAGGAGGGGTTTTCTCAACTAAGCTAACTCTCCTGCATGCACACTTAAACTAAGGGCAGATGGATTTTAGGAAGTAAATGCTACATGAATCATTTGCCCTTACTCAAGATGGCCACTGCCAAAACCGCTAGTGGGGTGTTTTTCAAAGTGATTTCTCCACCAAATAAAACATAGACATGGATGGATGAGGAAGTTTTCTTTTGAATATTAAAATTTAAGTAAATAGTGTTTCTGGTTTGTAGTGCTCAGATGCAGTGAATATCCACTTTAATATTGCCCTACTTTATCCACAATGAAAATGTTTTGGCTTTACATACATTTCAAGTAAATCTATGATGGTAGAGATACAGAGGAGGCCATTGTTGATATCCTTCAGATATCATGCTAACTGCCTTACTTCAGAACTCACCTGCCACTAACCTGTAACAAGTATGCAGATCATGGAATTCTCAGAAAAATCTGTCCTTATGTGCATAGTTGGTCAGTGACTGAGTATTAAAGCAAGAAGGTTGGCACAACAGGATTTGGATGTCAGGAATACTTGAGCACCTTGGAAAGGGCAGCATTGAAAGGTATTTTCAAGAAAAATGGAAATACCAAGATGATTATGACCCTTTAGTATAGTAACAAGTAAGCCTTCAAAGGCCTCCTCAAGCAATGAAATCATTGTTCCTACAGAGCATCGCCCAGAGAACAGTATCAGGTGGTACTAAAGTTATCTTTTTTACTACAGTTATTACTTTAGTAATTTATGTCTGGAAAAAAAGATGAACTTCACCACACAAAGGAACCCTTACCGAATGGAGGTTTGCCACTCTTTCCTGGAAATCCCTATATGCGAACTTCAAGGTAACCTTCCGTGGGAAAAACACAGACTACCATTGCTGGGCTTTCCTCCTGAAAATACTACAGCTGCCTTACTGTCATGCTGCCCCTTTGGCTTCAAGACTAAGAATCAGTGACCTAGAACCAATAAGCAGATAAGGACTATGAACTACTATCTGCTGGCTCTCCTGATCTGCATACTTGTTCCAGGTCAGTGACTCAGAAAGCTAGTGGATCAGCAAAAGACTAGGTCAACTGGACCTTGAATTTGTTAACTAGATTGCATTTTATATACATTTGATTAGAAGCATCCTGTGAATCCTGTTATTGTAGGTTATTTTTTATTTTAGGGAAAAGGAGGTTTGCCTTTAGTAATAAAACCTACAAAAAGTAATCTGTGTGGTTCTTATTAGATTTCTATCCCAAAGAACTTTAGATTAGATACACCCCTGTAACTTTAACACATATTTACATATATGTTCAAAAAGACATAGGTCAATCTAGGTAAATCTTGGGAAACCTACAGTATGTGTGTGTCTGTTTCTGTGTGGAACGGCAGATTGAAGGTAAAGATATCAGGTCCAAAGGGCCATTGACCACCAATTGAATCTGTTTTTTCTTTAAAGGTTGGGGGATTAAAGTACCACTGACTAGCAATGGTTGTGGTATTGTTATTGTGTTTTTTTTAACCACTGCAGCCCGGAAGTTTTTACCCCCTTCCTGAACTTTTTACAATTTGGCACTGTGTTGCTTTAACTGACAGTTGCGCGGTCATGCGACGCTGTATCCAAACAAAATGTGCATCTTTTTTTTTCTCATAAATAGAGGTTTCTTTTGGTGGTATTTGATCACCTCTGCAGTTTTTCTTTTTTGCGCTCTAAACAAAAAAATAGTGACAATTGTGAAAAAAAATATTTTTAACTTTTTGCTATAATAAATATCCCCATTAAAAAAAAACAAAAAAAATGTCTTCATCAGTTTAGGCCGATATGTATTCTTCTACATATTTTTGGTTAAAAAATTGCAATAAGCATAAATTGATTGTTTTGCGCAAAAGTTGTAGCATCTACAAACTATGGGAAAGATTTATGAAATTTTTATGCCATTTTAAAACATTTTTTTACTAGTAATGGTGACGATCTGCGATTTTTAGCAGTACTTTCAACATTGCGTTGGACAGATCGGACACTTTTGACACATTTTTGGAACCACTGATATATATAAATATGCACTGATTACTGTGTAAATGTCTCTGGGAGGGAAGGGGTTACCACTAGAAGTGATCAAGAGGTGTGTTCCCTCAGCGTGTTCTAACTGTATGGGGATAGGACTGACTAGGTGAGGAGACATATCGTTGTTCCTACTTAGTAGAAACAAACAACATGTCTCCTCTGCCCTGACAGAACAGGGATTTGTGTGCTGGCTCTCACACATGGCAGGCGGCGATCGTGACCGATTGTCACGCCTATCGGGTCCTCCGCTGTGCCTTGGGCATGCATGCATGCCTCTGATGGAGTGTGTGCACCCTCTGGTGGCTCTTAAAAGGAACCCTGTACCCATATGGGGTTTTGCACAGAGGTGCCATTCTGCCCCCTGGTTAAAGTGCGACTGACCAGCAATGAATGTGGGATTTTCTTTAAGCTGGGAGATGTTAAAATGTCACTAACCCCCAATAATTGTGTGATTGTGTTTTTGTGGTGGGGGTTTAAAGTGACACTGACCACCAATGTTTGCAGAATTTTTTTCTATAAAGTAGGGGGTGGAAGTGCCACTGACCACCAATAATTGTGAGATCGTTTGTTTAAAGCCTAACTCCACGTTCTGTATTACTTTAAATAGTTATTTATGGCCAAGCTGGTCCAAATAAACTACTTTTTCCCTAAGAAATGTGACTGCTGTTAGCATTCTATACACTGTATGTAGCATGAGCTACATACAGTATACAGTGCTGTGTTGCGGCAGTGGCACGGGGACTTCCTGTCTGCTGCTGGAACAAAATTGAGTTGGGCTAAGAGGTTCTCAGACATTCACAGGCAGTCTTGTATTTTTATGAAACCACTTGATTGTCCAAGGTGGAGAAGCGAACGGAAGACATCATGATCTCCAACTCAGCCAATAAGAGAAAGTCTTATTTTGATTTTGTTATAGCAGCAGACAGGCAGTCCCTATACTTCTGCCAGAACACAGCACTCTATATTGTATGTAGCTGATGTTACACACAGTTTATACAGCGCTGGCAGCAGCCACATATCTTGTGAAGAAAAACATTTGTTTGTGCCAACACTCAACCTGATTTTGGATTTTAAAAGCAAAGGCATGAAAGGAAAATGTAAGCAAACCCCAATTTCCCCACTATCATAGCACTGAAAATGGGAAAATGACCGTGTAATGAATGCATATACACAAGTTAGTACTTAATTGGTTAAAGTTTCTTTCATCCAGTCTCATATTGTGGCCACATGTCTTCTTCAGAGACCTCAGAGTAAACAGTTTATTTACAGTCACTATAATTACCTTTGATATATCTGTACATTGTGATCATATTACCTATTAAGCTCCTCTTCTCTTCATCTAATTACTCCTCATAGCCAAGGTCCTCCAGAATGCTTATTAATTTTGTTGCCTTTCACTGAACTTGTTCTAGTTCAAGGACACCCTTCACGTGGATTGGTGACCAAAACTGAACAGCGTATTCAAGATCCAGTGTTTCGTAAAGTAGAATTTTTGATATATCTCTTGAATATATACCCTTTTGATGCATGAGAGTATTATATTAGCTTTGTTAGCTGCTCCACAGCATTACATACCAAGTCTATGATGCACAAGGACCCAATGATTCTTGCAGAAGAGCCCCACCTTATGAGTATTATAGATGCATATTTTTAGCATGCAATTGCATAATTTTATACTTTTCAACGATGACACTTCTCTAAACCTGTAAATATGCCCTATGTTTTAAAGCTGTATGGATATAAAAATGGTCCCTTAGGGCCCGTTAACTCTGTTGTGGTATGCACATCAATAGTTCATTCATTTGAAAGGGCTGCCTAACACGCACCAAACAAAGGTACCTTTAGGATTTTTATCAGTGCAATGCATGGCGACACAAGTAGTAAGGTGCGTTGGTGTGCCATTTAGAATGAATGGCACCACATTGCACCAACACGTATTGTCATGAATTACACTAACTTGGGTGTTTCTGCAGTGCAATAGTGTTCCTTATGCAGGTTAACAAAGTGAAGGTAAGAATCTCTTTATTTCTTAGGACAACATAATCCTTTTGGATTAATAGTGCAGGCCTCTAGCCATGTATATACTTGCACATGTACAGAATGTGTGTACTCAAATTAAAGGGATATGAATTGGATAGTAATTAAACACCAGTTAAAGGCAACAAGTTAAAGCAATACAAGATTGTGTAATGCCCTTAAGATAACACTGCATCTGAGCTAAAGTTAGAAAATGAATTCTAGTTACCTTGACCTCAGTATTTTCCTGTATACCGTCCTCATGTGACTACATAAAGATAAGCAAGATTTGCTTCATGAAACCTGTGCTGTATAACAACGTATCTCTCTGCTCCCTGAATCATAAATAGCTTTTAAACCTGCAAGGCATGAATTAATCTAATTGCTGCGAAATGCTTCTTAGTATTTCTTAGGCAGCAAAGAACAAGGGCATAGTTCCGTCATCACAAGAAGGTGTGTTGTGGGCTCAATACAGATGTTCTGAGCAAGTGTATTGTGCCCAGGTACGTATCTCTAGGTTTAATTATCAATTATGAATTATAGTGACCTTTTAATTACCCTTTTTTTGTATAACCACTTCCCTTCCGAGGCAAATTTGTAATTTTTTAATTAAATTAAAATCTGCATTTTTTGTGAAAAATGTACTCAAAACCCCGAAACATTTGTATATTTTCTGAAAGCAGAGACCCTGTGTAATAAAATATGGGCAACTGCATTTTTTTTTTTTTTTATCAAATGCATGTTTTCAATAAACAATACACTAAAATGAATACACACAAACATTTTCTGGTAAAATATAAGAGACGTGGTTGTGCTAAGAAGATAGATACCAAACATGTCCAGCCTCAAAATCAAGTGAAATGGCAAAAAACTATGGAACCCAATGTTGTCAATAAGCAATGCATTAAAAGTCTTAGCATTATAATTAACAGTGATTTGTATACCTTTTATATTTGTTTATTGAGGGTAGATGACGCAGGGTGTGTGCTAATGAGATCAGTGGGTCAGCTCCTTCCTGTGTCATGACCTAAAGTCTGACCAGGAAGTAAGGCAGAAGTAATGGAGCAGGGTTTTTAAACATCCATGAAGAGAGTGAGGTAAGCGTGGGTACAATAAATGGAAAGCTGATTTATTTTTGGAAAATAAGTACATTAATGCTATATTGGTACATAGGGGATCTGGAATTTATAAAAAAAAGGTGAACTTTAGTATAAGGATGAACTACCTTTAAGGATAGGGGTATACTAAAAGCCACTAAACTGCTGAATAGGGAGTAACATCCATACAATTGTTAGTGAGCAATATTCAGGTTTTGATGTGGGTCATAAAACAGGCTCAATTACATCATTGAAATGTATGTGTGAACTTTAACACATATAGCATGGTATTGTTATTATGTAATACGCAACAAAATCATGTTGTGAAAAATGTAACAATGATGTGTCTGCTGATCAGTATAAAAGATAAAAAAGGTGTTGCCAAACTCGCAGCACCTGAAATAAGGGACCTCCCTGATAGGGTCCACTATTCCACCAATTTCGTGTCTGGGTCAGCTAACAAAAATAAAGCACAATAAACAAAAACAAGGGGAAAGGTCCCCCAGGAAAAGCAGGCACCCAAATAGTGTGACTGGTAAAACAATACCTTTATTAAGGACATTAAACAATTAACAACACCACATCAATTGATAATCCCTCCACCCCACACTGCTTAAAGTAAGATATTTTTTACCAGTCACACTATATGGGTTGTTCTTGGTACCTGCTTTTCCTGAGGGATCTTTCTCCTTATTTTTGTTTATGTCTTTTGATCAGACATATTGATGAATCTGCTTTTGTTCACTTTAATGCTGCCCCCACCCAGAACACAGGCCTTCCAATTATGACCTCTGTGACCCCTGTTGCAATGCCTCAACAATCAGACACAGGACCTATAAGGTATTACTCTAATAGCCCCCAATAATATAGGGATACTACATTTTACACTAGATTCTGCTAAATGTTCCATTCATAAATAATGATGAAAAGAACAGTGCATCTATTTTCTATTTAGGTACTATTTGTGGAATTTTGCCGGAGGACTAAGGAAAAAGTGTAAGTGCAGATACATTAAAAAAAAAGAAAAAAAAGTGCTGCAGCGTGTTATTTTTAATGGGAGGCCATAGTTCTACTGAAAAGCTTAACTCCAGTCATATATAAAATACAGTAGTCATTAGTACATCATTACATGTCATTTTTTTTGTTTCACATATTACATGTCAATTTTTAAACGCATGTTGTGTTAGTACCTGAAATGGACCTGTATAGCAGAGCTGGGGTCTGGGCAGATGCAGCAGCATAAGGTGCCTATCAGTTAATTTGTTGAAAAGAAGCATACTGAAAGGAGAGTCGCACAGAGATGAGCTCATCAATGTGCTGCTTCTCCCTTTTTCACTGTTTAATAACAGGCTAGGGCAGGTCCAGGACAACCTGGGCTCAGAAGAAGTGGGTTAAATGATGCTAGCCATCAGACATCTAGTGGCAAAAAATGGTACTGGGGGATCTCTGGATTGAAACTGAATATCAAAGCAACAGCTGGGTTTATTAAAGTGATTGCATAGATCACTTGTAAAATAACCCATTCAGTTTAAAACTGAAATTAAAGACAAAACATTTGTGTATAAAATCTTTAAAACTAACCCCCTTTTTTATAAGAGTTTGGGGGGGGGGGACTGCAGCACACTGAGCTTCCCATTGAAAGACTATGCAGCGGAGAGGGGGGTGTCAGGACAAGTCTGATCATTGGAGGAGAGCTAGAAAACTGAACACTATGGGGGTTATTTACTAAAGGCAAATCCACTTTGCACTACAAGTGCAAACTTCAAGTGCAAAGTGCACTTGAAATTGCACTAAAAGTGCACTTGGAAGTGCAGTCGCTGTAGATCCGAGGGGGACATGCAAGGAAAATAAAAAACAGCATTTTAACACATGATTGGATGATAAAATCAGCAGAGCTTCCCCTTATTTCAGATCTACCCCTCAGATTTACAGCAACTTCACTTCCAAGTGCACTTTCAGTACAATTTCAAGTGCACTTGTAGTGTAAAGTGGATTTGCCTTTCATAAATAACCCCCTATGTGTTCTCCTGCTTAGTGTTGTCAGTTTTTAATAGCAAAGCAGAAGAACTGGCAAGAATGCCAGAGATTTCATACAAAGGAAGCAATACAAAGAGAACAGGATAGGTTTTCATACAAGTACATGGTAAAGCAGGCACATATCAGGAATATGAAATGCTGGGGTAACAAACACTTATGCCTTGTACACACACGGTCGGACATTCCAACCACAAAATCCATCAGATTTTTTCCGACGAATTTTGTCCGAAACATGTGTTGCATACACAGGGTTGGACAAAGTTGTCGGAAAATCCGATCGTTTGGAACTTGTTGACATTCGTTGCGTACGACGGGACTACGTAGAGGCTATAGTTTATAGCCAATAGTTTTGGTCTCGTAATTTGATCTGAGCATGCGTGGCACTTTGTCCAATCGGAATTCTCTACAAACGATCGGAAAGAGTCAGTTCAGATTTTTTTGTCGGAACATTTTAGATCCTGCTCTCAAAATAAGTCCGATAGAGCCCACACGCGATCGGATTTTCTGACAATATAATCCAATCGGACCTTTTCCGTCTGAATCTTCGTCCGTGTGTACAGGGCATTACATTTATCATTTAATGTGCTAATCCATAGTTACATAGTTATTAAAGTTGAATAAAGACACCCATCCATCCACTTCAACCTGTGTGGGTGTGTGTATGTATTATGTCTCTACCGCTTCCCACATCCCTGTATATTGTGTTCAAGATGCCCATCTAAGAGTTTTTGAAATTAGCAACATTACCGGCTGCAACCACTGATTTGTGGAAGGGAGTTCCACATCGTTAATGCTGTAACAGTAAAGATGAAATAGTCCGGGGTAGGCAACCCTGGCACTCCAGTTGTTGTAAAAGTACAAATCCAATGAGACATTGCAAGTATTTGCCTGCCACAGGCGTTGCTCCTAAAGGCAGAGACATGGTGGGATTTGTAGTTAACCACAAATGGAGTGCTAAGATTGCCTACCCCTAGGCTATACATTTTTATCTTGTTATCTTTGGCTTGAGTTCTGCTTTATGTTGCATACTTGTTCGTGAAAGAAGATCAGCATCAATATAAATAAAACACGAGACGGTTAAATATACTGATCCTTATGATTTGCTTTTTCTACAACAGTGATAGTCAAAGGACAACCAGAGCAGCCCTTCTGACCAGGGATGAGCTCAGGCATGTTCGGACATAAATCCAAACCTCTCCAAGCTATCCAACCAGGAATCTGACACTGCGGTCAGCCAATGATAAGTGGCCAAGACATCCCTCATCCTACAGCATCACACATACAGTACATGCCCCCTGTATATGTGCGACAGCAAGGCGGAGAATGCCACTGCTGCTCGTGATTGGCTGTCTGCAGACACAGCTTACTGGAGGGATAGCTCAGGTGGATTCAGGTTTCTATTTGAACATGCTTGAGCTCATGCCTACTGACTAGGGTCAAACACAACTTCTCTCTTTCTTCCAATGACTTCTGTGGGAGTGTGCAGCTGGGAATAAAAACAGAATCACCAACATAGATGAACTGTACAAGTGACTGGACATAAGCGCACCTATTAGTGTGTGAAACGCGTCTACCATTTGAACTGTCTGTAACACTTGGGATGTTCGTTATTAAATAAGAATTTTGATGGATCTTGGAGTGCAGCCATTTCTTCAGTGCTGGACATTGCTGCCTGCTGACTCAGTACAGATGCAGATGGGTTACAACCATGTAGTCCTAAAGCAGATCAGAGGTGCCTGTGCTTACAAAGTTCCCTGAGATGACGAATAAATTGATTCATCTATTGCACTAATCATTGAATTGTTGTTTTATGATTATTCTGATGTTTTTGCCTATAGATCTGTCCAGTATTTGGAAAACTGTACAACTCTGTACAACTCTATTTTCTGAATTGCTGAATGACATGATCCGCTGTGGATCAGAAAAAATGAGTGAATCGCTGATTCAGTCAACACTACTACTGACTCTTTTGTAGCACACGTATGTCCTGTACACACGGTCGGACTTTCCGATGGAAAATGTGCGATCGGACTGTGTTGTCGGAAATTCCGATTATGTGTGGGCTCCATCTGAATTTTTCCATCGGAATTTCCGACACGCAAAGTTTGAGATCTGGATCTAAAATTTTCCGACAACAAAATCCAATCATTTAAATTCCGATCGTGTGTATACAATTGCGACGCACAAAGTGCCACGCATGTTTAGAATAAATTACAAGATGAAAGCTATTGGCTACTGGCCTCTTTATAGTCCCGTCGTACGTGGTTTACGTCACATCGTTCTGAACGATTGGATTTTCTGACAACTTTGTGCGACCGTGTGTATGCAAGACAAGTTTGGGCCAAAATCTGTCTGAAAAAAATCCAACAGATTTTGTCATTAGAATGTCCGACCGTGTGTACAGGGCATTAGGGTGTTCTTATGCATGCTGTTGGGTTTTTACTCTTCCTCCATACATACATATATAGCACTTTGTGCAGACTTCAGTAGTCAAAGTCCTCAAGAAATATCCCTATAACCACTTACAGACCGGACCATTTTGCTGGTCAAAGACCAGACCGCTTTTTGCGATTCGGCACTGCGTCGCTTTAACTGACAATTGCGCGGTCGTGCGACGTGGCTCCCAAACAAAATTGACGTCCTTTTTTTCCCACAAATAGAGCTTTCTTTTGGTGGTATTTGATCACCCCCTGTGGTTTTTATTTTTTGCGCTATAAACAAAAATAGAGCGACAATTTTGAAAAAAACGCATTATTTTTTACTTTTTGTTATAATAAATATCCCCCAAAAATATATAAAAAAACATTTGTTTCCCTCATTTTAGGCCGATACGTATTCTTCTACATATTTTTGGTAAAAAAAAATCGCAATAAGCGATTATTGATTGGTTTGCGCAAAAGTTATAGCGCTTACAAAATAGGGATAGGTTTATAGCATTTTTATTAATAATTTTTTATTATTTTTTTTTTTACTAGTAATGGCGGCGATCAGCGATTTTTATTGTGACTGCGACATTGTGGGGGACCCATCGGACATTTTTGACACATTTTTGGGACCATTGTCATTTATACAGTAATCACTGCTATATAAATGCAGTGATTCCTGTGTAAATGACACTGGCAGTGAAGGGGTTAACCAGTGGGTGGCAGTGTAGGGGTTAAGTGTTCCTAGGGGTGTGTTACTAACTGTGGGGGGGTTGGGCTTTCATTTAGTGAACACTGATCTCTGCTCCAATCACATGGAGCAGAGATTAGCGTCACTAGTTGCTAGGCAGAATGGAGAAATGCTGTTTACACGGCATTTCCTCCATTCAGCCGTCCCGTGAGACGATCGCAGGGATGCCCGCGGCGATCGAGTCCGCGGGTCCCGCGACCAGACTCACGGGGGTCCCGACCAGCGCGGGAGCGCGCCGCCGGCGGCGCACTCCCGATGGCAGGGCGGCATTGAAGATTGGACGTACATGTACGCCAATATGCCTGTCCGTGCCATTCTGTCGACGTACATCGTCGTGCGCTGGTCAGGAACCGGTTAAAGTGGACTGAGCCTTTAAAAATAGGACATTTTATCTAGTTTTGGTGCCCATTTAAACTTTTTTCATTACAGCAATGCACATCAATACACATAAATTGTGTTATTGTGTTCCAGGGCCATCCATTTTGTAGCACGCCCCAACACAAGGCGATGCACAGTTGTGGGTTAGGATGCAGTGTGTTACCAAAAATGGCCCGGTATCTTTTTTAGCATATTAGGGTGTGCTGGCAGCTCGTTCATTTCTGTGGCCTGCCTTAACACAGCACACATTATCGCAAAGAAGTAAATGGGCCCTTATTATTACAAAGAATATTTATCATAAGTTGAAAATGATGGACTATTATCGTGCTTCTAACATTGCTAACTAAGCAGCTATGTAATTAATGCCACCTAGATTTATTAGAGAGTCTGGGAAACTCGAGTGATAAAATTTGCCACATAAATAAAACAGAAGATTATTTTATTGCTTGTGCCATTTATTTCTTAAGAGTTTACAGATATAGTGACACAACTACAATGCAATTTACCAAAAAGAGCTCTATTAAATCACGTAACAAATCTTAGTAAAACTGCAGGTCATTCTCAATGTGCCACCAAGTTATTTTGTGAATAGCTTTTGGGGACTATATTTGGAAAGCAGTTAATTACATTCTAAATTATGGAACGAGTAGTAAATAATTCATTACTTGAATGAGCATGTTCATTTTATTACGTTTTTATCATAGCGTGCTAACAGAGAATTGCTACATCAAATAAAGTATTTTACACTCTGCGCCATCTCAGGGGGCACATGTAACTCTGTATGAAAACTCTGCTTCTCATGACACAAGCAAAAATCGCAAGTAAGCACAGGCTGAACATCCAGTAATTGGATACACAGAATATCCAGAGTTACATGGAAAAATAAAAGATAATAATAAACTTATCAGCTTCAAAACTCTCAAGTAGCAAACCAGAGTTGCAGTTTCCACAAACATATTGGGAACCCCTCTAGGGAACAAGGTAGACAAAGCATATAAATACTCTCAGGAGATTTCCAAGTCAAAACATTATGGCTGGAGATGTCCTTTTTTAAAGTAAGCCAGTACTGAGATAAGAGAAGTGGCTGACATTGCAGACCTCTTATTGAAAATACTTGTTGCCTGTCTCTTTCTGGCTTCAGTACTTTGAGACACTTGTCTGGAAAAGGCATGCAGATTAGAAAGTCCCAAGTGGAGTTAGAATTTCGGTCTGCATACTTATGAATCAGTGACCTAGTTTATACTTGTGGTTGGAGGGTGGCAAAAATAGGCAGTTCAGCCATGGTTTTATTAATATTCTTTATTTATACTCAGGAAGGTCACAAAGTTAAATTACATACACCTACGCAATTACATACATACATTCAACAGTTCCCAGCCCATCTTGCTCTCAGCAAAGATTCCATTTTCCAGTTTTTAGTAGCTGAGAACTCTATCCTATTTATCTCCACTGTTGTTAAGTACCTCCTTTTATTTTAATATTTTCCCCCGACCCCCCACCCAAAAAAAAAATTTTAATTGAATGGGTATTTATCGATAAGGGTTTCTGCCATGGCTGCAAAGCATAGCATCGCAGCCATGACATTTTAACAAAAATATAATTTGATATTTTCGGAGGTGGGCGGTCCCTGTCAGGTAGGCTGTATGAGGTCCCATGGTTTTAACCAGAGCTGCTGTTAGAAATCATGGGACCCCATACAGCCTACCTGACAGGGACCGCCCACCTCCGAAAATATCAAATTATATTTTTGTTAAAATGTCATGGCTACGATGCTATGCTTTGCAGCCATGGCAGAAACCCTTATCGATAAATACCCATTCAATTAAATAGCGCTGCTCTGCAAGTGCCCCGCAACCACCTGCAAAATATGCAGTTGTGAGATGCTAGTGTGGGTTAAAACAGGCAGTGAGGAGGTAATATAAATCATTTGAACAAGTATTTTTTTTTTTTCATATTTAGAATTTTACACTTTTTCATTTTTTTTTAAATATATTTATTTATTATTATTATTATTATTATTGTTTTTTATTTTTTTTATTTTTTTACTTTTTTTTAACTGCCCTGTTGGGGAGGGGACTTTGATGAAATATCAGGGATCTGATAACTTGAGCTAGAAGAATTTTACTTATTGATTCTTATACAACTTTGATTTTAAAATCTGGAATGTAATATGTCAAATTAAACTGCAACAACATAACAGCTGAGTACACTGTGCCCTCGCTCAATGCCCTATATGCTCAGCAAACAGAGAATATCGACCACTTGTATTTTTTAAATATATATTAACAAGATTGCACAGTTATAAAAATAGTATAATAATAATTATTATTATTATATAATGATCCTCCAAATAAATCAAAACCAAAGATTCTCCTGTAGAGTGCTTGTACAAATTAAAGTAGAACTATAGGCAAAATGTGACATCGACGTCACTGGACTCGTCTCCCCTTCCCCAAATGCCTCTGTCTGTTAACGAAGGGAAGGGGGGAGGAGTCTGGCGACGTTCAATCAGAACTTTGCGGTCTATGGAGGAGGAACTAACACGATTGTCGGCTTTACATGCTGTGTTTTTATCATCTTTATGTGAGTAGTGAAATCTTATACTTAAAGAGGGAGTCTGAATTTTTTTTTTCTAAGTCAGCAGCTACAAATACTGCAGCTGCTGACTTTTAATAAATGGGCACTTACCTTTCCTGGAGTCCAGCGATGTCAGCTGCTACCGGCGCCATTCTCGTGAGGGAATCAGGAAGTGAAGCGTTGCGGCTTTACTTCCCGGTTCCCTACTGCGCATGCGCGAGCCGCGCAGCGCAATGGGAATGGTCCACGCTGTCTCTGGGACCTGTGTGTGTCCCAGCAGACAGCGCGCTAGGACAGGAAGAGGAATAGACTCCCACTTAGACAGGTATCTGCACCCCCCTTCCCCCTGAAAGGTGCAAAATGTGACACCGGAGGGGGGGAGGGTTCAGAAAAGTGGAGGCTCAATTTTTGTGTGAACCTCCGCTTTAATCGGTGAGCACTTAGATCTTTTCTTTCTACCCATGACCTGGTGTCCTTGCTGAGATCTAAGGAGACGTGAGAGAAGTTTATGGTCAACCCTTTTGATACCCGCTTGCATGACCACCTGTTTGCACAGGGGTCCAGACCATAAGGTGAGAGTGATTAGTTAGACCGGAGGTGGAGGGATTGTCACGCTACTGTGAAAAAAAAATTAATTACATCAGTGCTACAGATTGAATCTAAAACGTATTTGTGTTAACTGTGAAGTTAAGTCATGGATTGTGGAAACTAACTAGTGTCGAGTGATTGTATATAGTGTATACCACATTTACCACTGACTGACTAATGCAGAGTTGCAATGCAAGGAGATCAGCTTAAAGTAGTTGGATCTATATGTGCGTTATAATTAATCGAAATTAGTCGATTAATTGATTTAAAAAAAAATAGATTAATCGAACACAAAAATTTTAATCCGTAACAGTCCTATATATATTTTTTTTTATGTTTTTTATGATTTGGTGGTAGCATTAGATCTTTTTCAGTATTTTCTGTCCCTAATTTTCACCCAGTGATTCTGCCAGTAACACAAATTTTTTCTTATGCCCTGTACACACGGTCAGACTTTCCGACGGAAAATGCGATCGGATTGTGTTGTCAGAAATTCCGATTGTGTGTGGGCTCCATCGGACTGTTTCTGTCGGACACACAAAGTTTGAGATCTGGATCTAAAATTTTCTGACAATGAAATTCGATCGTTTAAATTCCGATCATGTCTAGACAATTTCGATGCACAGTGGCACGCATGCTCAGAATAAATTACGAGACGAAAGCCTCTTTATAGTCCCGTTGTACGCGTTGTACACCACCTCATTCTGAACAATCAGATTTTCCGACAACTTTGGTTTGGATTTTGTCGTTGGAATGTCCGACCGTGGGTACAGGGCATTAGGGTGACAACACTCACTAACTATACTGCATCAATGGAGGATCAGCATTGTTACCCTAGACTGCTCTCCTGATTTCAACAATCAACGCTTTTCTTTTTCTCCATTACATGGGGATGGTGGATACTCTTTGTCGCCAAAGATCGCTGATATGGAAGGTAACATTTTTTAAGATTTCAGTTCAGTGCCCAGAAAGGAACAGAGTTTCTAACAGGTTCATCTGATTTTTTTTCTGTACTTGCATAAAATGTATTTAGCTTGAAAAGCAAAAACGAATGAAGCCACCACATCTCAGAAGTGATGGGCTGTCATACATACTGTGTCATTTTTGTACTTCGGTTTGGGTCTCCTTTAATATTACAGTCTGACTATAGTAGATACCTGTGGCCATTTAAAGAGGAAGTAAACCCTGATGGGTTTACTTCCTCTTTGTTTCCCTGCAAAGGTAAAACATAATGCATCGCATAGTAGCCCATTAGGTGTCACTTACCTGACACAGGAGCCAACGATTTCACCGCTGTCCCCTCTTCCACGGAGCATCCATCTTTTTTCCGGGAATCGTGGCTCCAGCGCTGTGATTGGCCGGAGACACGATGACGTCACTCCTGGACATGCGCACGGGAGCCGCCACTAACGGCATATCGCCGTTAGCAGTGGCATGCTCAGTGCGCCTGCGCACCGCTGTTTACGGCGTATGCACCTTATACAGCGGTGCCTGTATTTTTGAAAATATCTCCTAAACTGTGTAGGTTTAGGAGATATTTCTTGGACCTACAGGTAAGCCTTAATCTAGGCTTACCTGTAGGTCAAAGTGGCTGTAACCACTTTAAGCCCTTGTACACACGGTCGGACATTTCAACAACCAAATCCGTCGGATTTTGTCCGACGGATTTTGTCTGACGGATTGTGTCCGAAACTGTTGCATACACACGGTCGGACAAAGTTGTCGGAAAATCCGATCTTTCAGAACGTGATGACGTAATTTTGTTACGATGGGACTACGTTCACGCTAGTAGCCAATAGCTTTGATGTAGGAATTTGATCTGAGCATGCATGGCACTTTGTCTGATCGGAATTCTCTACACATGATCGGAGTATGTCCGATCGGACCAGTTTGTCGGAAAATATTTCCAGCAAGTTGGAAAATTTGGTTTGACGGATATTCCGACGGAAACAGTCCGATGCATACCACACACAGTCGGATTATCCGACAAAATGGTCCGATAGGACACATTCCGACGGATTCTCCGACCGTGTGTACAAGGGCTAAAGGTACCGTACAAGTTACAATTGTAAAATACACTCGCTGGGGTTAAATTAGGGGTAGGCAACCTTTTGAGCATAGTGTGCCTAAAAATGTTTTCAAAGAAATTGAGCATGCAGATTTTATAACAAACAAAAATCAACTTCACACGCTCAATCACGAAAAGGATTTTTTTTATAAAATAAATGCTCTAAACTACTTAAGTAGTGAGAAATTAACATCGTGCACTCTCACGTCTCAAATCAGCCCCAGTACATCACTGTCCTCTCTGCAAATCTGCCCCACCACTCTAACCCCCTGCAAATCTGCCCAACCACTCTAACCATCTGCACATCTGCCCCACCAGTGTACCCTGCTCATCTGTCCCACCACGGTAACCCCTTGCACGTCTGCCTCACCACTGTACTACCCTGCACATCTGTTCCACCTCTGTACCCCCATGCTGATGCCCCACCACTGTACCACCCTGCTTTTCAGTCCCACCACTGTAACCCCTTTCTCATCTGCCCCACTAATGTACCCCCTTTCTCATCTGACCCACCAATGTACCCCTTTTCTCATATGCCCCACCATTG
Organism: Lithobates pipiens; assembly: GCF_037356315.1. Classification (NCBI taxonomy): domain Eukaryota; kingdom Metazoa; phylum Chordata; class Amphibia; order Anura; family Ranidae; genus Lithobates; species Lithobates pipiens. The sequence continues at coordinate 220,909,548 of NW_027507903.1, read as the reverse complement.
TAACCCCCTGCACATCTGCCCCACCACTGCACTACCCTGCACATCTGCCCCACCTCTGTAACCCCATGCTCATTTGTTCCACCACTGTAACCCCCTGTACATCTGCCCCACCACTGTACCACCCTGCACTTCTGTCCCACCACTGTAACCCCCTGCTCATCTGCCCCTCCACTGTACCATCCTACCATCCTGCACATCTGCTCCACCACCATACCCCATGCTCTTCTGTCTCGCTCAACCATCTTCTCATCTGTCCGGACACTGAATTTATCTGCTCATCTTCCCCATCACTGTAACCCCCTTTCTCATCTGCCCCACCAATGTCCCCCCTTTCTCATCTGCACCACCACTGTACCTCCCTGCACATCTGCTCCAGCACTGTACCCTTACGCTCTTCTGTCTCCCCACTGAACCATCTTCTCATCTGCCCTAACACTAAACTTATCTGCTCATCTTCCCCACCACTGTAACCCCCTTTCTCATCTGCCCCACCACTGTACCTCCTGCACATCTGTCCCACCTCTGTTCCCCCTGCTCTTCTGCCCCATCACTGTAACCCCCTGCTCATGTTTTCCACTGATGTCCTTTCTCCTCTGTACCCCCATGTACATCTGCCCCACCTCTGAACCCCCTGCCCTTCTGCTCAACCACTGTAACCCCCTGCTCATCTGTTTCACCAATGCAGCTCCTTTCACATTGGCCCCACTGCTGTACCCCCCCTGCTCTTCTGTCCCACTGCTGAACCCCCTTCTCATCTGCCCCAACACTGAACCCCCCTGCTCATCTTTCCCACCACTGTAACCTCCTTCTCACCTGGCCCAACACTGAAACCCCCCTTCTAATCTGTTCCACCACTGTAACCTCCTTCTCATCTGGCCCAACACTGAAACCCCCCTGCTCTTCTGCCCCATCACTGTACCCCCTGCTTTTCTGCCCCACCGCTGAACCCCCTTCTCATCCCTCCCACCACTGTATCCCCTTGCTCATCTGTCCCATCAATATACAGCTTTTCAAAGGATTAAACTGGAGCAGATGCAGCACTCTAAGTACAGTGGAGAGTTGGCGGTCCCCAACCCTTGGCTGTACTATATAGCTGCCCAGATGCAACATCTGGTTGGCTCTATGTCTCAGGATCCGGTGGGCTCATCGGCTTGGCAGAGACCACACCAATGGGACTGGAGGCGCAATTGTTCCTTAAATCCAATAAACGGATGCCAACACTCACACTCATCCAAAAAATATGGAACAAGGGCAGGCAACTGCAGGAGGTGCTGGGATTCACAAATTTCAGTCCAATATGGGGTAATTGCTCATATATGGATCTGGCTAAGTTACAGCAAGTGCCCAGGTGGCTCAACTATGGTGGGACTCTGCTATCTAACATAATTAGCAATAGTAAACTGCTGTCTTTCCCTGAACTACAAACCAAATTTAAACTACCCGCATCTATGCTCAACTCCTACCTTCCACTCCGACATGCCGTTGGTGCACAGGGAGATTCAGGAGAGTGGGCACTGCCACCCACTCCTATTTTCCACGTGCTGCCAATCGGCACTGAAACTAAAGGGATCATATCTCAATGCTACCAAATGTTACTTACACATCACTTATGGATATACCCCTGTAGGGCAGTGTCTTTGTGGGAGAGAGACCTGGGGCAAATTATGGGAGATCAATGGGAGGAGGCCCGGCAGTCCATAACTACTTGCTCTCTGTATGTGGCACTAAAAGTTTCCCAACTCTAAATTATACTAAGAGCACACTACACCTGACAAAACTCCATAAAAGGGGCCGACAGGGATCTCATACATCTCCTGTGGCACTGCCCAAAGCTCCACTGCTATTGGAGCAAGGTGGTTGGAACCCTTAATCGGGTGTTTCAAACAAAGGTACCCATAGACTCAATATGTTGTACACTAGGGGTTCTGGAGGACGTGATCCCTGAGGATCCCTGAGGAACCGCTCATGATTGCATTCTCTAGAGCACTATTTCTAGCCAGAAAACATATTCTAATGAGTTGGAAATCAATCTCGCCACCCACTACCACTTTCTGGATAATGCATATGGGAAATACCCTTATTATGGAACGGTATATCTACCAACACAGGGGATGCCCGGGTAGGTTTGAAAACTATGGTCACGATGGCTGGACACACCTGGACTAAGTCCCAGAGAACTGGTGCTGTCTAGACTTCTACACTGTGCCTAGGGGTGAACATGCTATCTATATGACCCATGCATGAAGTGATTTGTGTCCATTAGGAGGCAGTGTGGAAGTGAGCAAATGGATGATATGTTTGGATATGTAGCAACTGCAACGTTAACTTGACTATGCAAACGTCATTGATGAAAATGTATGGCTTGTGCATTGGAAGCTATTTAATATGTTGATAAAAAACCTTTTTGATAAAAAAAAAAGTGGAAGTCAGTATTTTTGTTATTTTTTATCAATCCTAACCCATAATCATTGTGCCTTACTTTTTACATTATTACACCTTTCATTAATATTGTGATCCTGATCTAGGTATAAGCTTCATTGTGATATTTGTAGCAGTTCTGTACAAGTACATACAGTTGTGCTCATACATTTACATACGCTGGCAGAATTTATGATTTATTGGCCATTTTTCAGAGAATATGAATGATAACACAATTTCTTTCACCGATGGTTAGTATTTGACTAAATCCATTTATTATCAATCAACTGTGTTTACTCTTTTAAAATCATAATGACAACAGAAACTACCCAAATGACCCTGATCAAAAGTTTACATACCCTGGTGATTTTGGCCTGATAACATGCACACAAGTTGACACAAAAGGGTTTAAATGGCTATTAAAGGTAACCATCCTCACCTGGGATCTATTTGCTTGTAATAAGTGTGTGTGTATAAAAGGTCAATACATTTCTGGACTCCTGACAGACCCTTGCATCTTTCATCTAGGGCTGCACTGAGTTTTCTGGATTCTGAGTCATGGGGAAAGCAAAAGAATTGTCAAAGGATCTGCGGGAAAGGGTAGTTGAACTGTATAAATCAGGAAAGGGATCTAAAAAGATATCCAAGGAACTGTGAATGGCAGTAGTGTTCACACTCTAATCAAGAAGTGGAAAATGAGGGGTACTGTTGAAACCAAACCACGTTCAGGTAGATAAACTAAAATATCAGCCACTACTGCCAGGAAAATTGTTTGGGATGCAAAGAAAAACCCACAAATAACTTCAGGGGAAATACAGGACTCTCTGAAAACATGTGGTGTGGCTGTTTCTAGATACACAATAAGGAGGCACTTGAAGAAAGATGGGCTGCATGGTCGAGTCTCCAGAAGAAAGCCATTACTACGCAAATGCCAGAAAGTATCCAGGTTACAATATTTCAAACTGTACAGAGACAAGCCTCAAACCTTCTGGCAGAAAGTCATTTGGAACGATGAGACCAAAATTTTGCTTTTTGGCCACAATCATAAACACTACATTTGGAGAGGAGTAAAGAAGGTCTATGATTAAAGGTGCACCATTCCTACTGTAAAACATGGAGCTGGATCGCTGATGTTTTGGGGATGTGTGAGCTACAAAGGCACAGTAAATTTGGTAAAAATTATTGACAAGATGAATGCAGTATGTTATCAAAAAACTACTGAAGGATCATTTGCATTCATCAGCCAGGAAGCTGTGCATGGGACGTACATGGACATTCCAACATGACAATGATCCAAAACACAAGGCCAAGGCAACTTGTCATTGGCTACAGCAGAATAAATTGAAGGTTCTGGAGTGGCCATCTCAGTCTCCTGACCTCAGTATCATTGAGCCACTCTGGGGAGATCTCAAACGTGCAGTTCATGCAAGACAACCCAAGAATTTTCAGGAACTGGAGTCTTTTTGCCAAGAAGAATGGGCAGCTTTACCATCTGAGAAGATAAAGAGCCTCATCCACAAATACCACAAAAGACTTTAAGCTATCATTAATGTTAAAGGGGGCAATACACGGTATAAGAACTGCAAATTTTTGATCAGGGTCATTTTTTTTCTGTTGTGATTATGATTTAAAAAAAGAGTAAACACAGTTGATTGATAATAAATGGCTTCAGCCAAACACTAAAGAAAAGTTTTTGTGTTATCATTCATATTCTCTGGAAAATGGCCAAGAAATCATAAATTCTGCCAGGGTATGTAAACTTATGAGCACAACTGTAGTATGTACTAAAAGCAAATCCCAGCAGTGATATCACTTTTCCTCTCTCCTATAATGATTACCAGCATAATACCTTCCTGTGCCATACCAACACAGGTCAAGGATTTCTTTACAGAATTATGCCTTCTGTTGGTGCCTTGACTTCTACTTTGATTTTACTCCTGCAAAGCAAAATTTTATTAGATATGTTCAGTATTTAAAATATTTGTGCATGCTATCCTTTAACGGAGAAAGCTTTGGCTTTTTCGACTGAAATACACAGGTATAAATAGTTTGAAGATATTGTTGGTTAAAAAAAAAGTTTTCACTAAATCTCAATTTTATGTTTATTGTAACCATTAAATGTATGGGAGAAAAAAATAATAATAATAATAATCAACATAAAAATACAAATATCAAAGTTTCAAAGGCATTCGGGGGAATTTATTAAAACTAGAGAAGACAGAATCTGGAGCAGTGGTGCATGGTGACCAATCAGATTCTATCTTCAGCTTGTTTGGGTAAGCGTTGCAAATGAAAGTTAGAGGCTGATTGGTTGCTACGCTCAATTGTTCCAGATTCTGTCTGCTCCAGTTTTGATACATTCTCCTCATTGCATACTATCAGCACACCTCATATCACATCTCTAACAAAGGAAACACTACAGCAGTGGTAGGAAACTTCTTTGAGCACAGTGGGCAGAATTTTTTTTTCAAAGAAATTGAGCATGCTGATTTTTTAACAAAAAAAGTCAACTTCACACTCTCTATCACAAAAAGCATGTTTCTATAATGTAAATGCTGTAAACGACTTCAGTAATAGTTACAAATGAACATCCTAAACGCTCACACTTCAGATCAGCCCCAGTTCATGCACCTTCACACCGGGATCAACTGTACCCCCTGCAAATCTGTTTCACCACTGTACCCCTCTGCTCATATATCCCACCACTGTACTACCCTGCACATCTGCCCCACCACTGTAATACACTGCATATATGCCCCACCACTGTACCCCCCTGCTCTTCTGTCCATCATTGTAACCCACCCCCTGCTCATCTGCCCCACCAATGTACTCCCTTTGTCTTCTGCCCTTTCCATTGTATCTCCCTGCACATCTGCTCAACTGCCATACCCTCATTCTTTTCTCACCACTGAAGAACCTCATTGCATCTGTCCTAACACTCAATCCATCTGCTCATCTGCCCCATCATTTTAACCCCCTTCCTATCTGCCCCACCATTCTAAACCCCTTCTTATCTGACCCACCACTGTACCTCTTGCACATCTGTCTCATCTCTGGACCCCCCTGCTCTTCTGTCCCACCTCTGTTCCCCCTGTTCTTCTGCCCAACTAATGTAACCCCCTGCTGATCTGTCCCATCAATGCACCTCCTTTCCCCCTGCACAGCTGCCCCACCTCTGTACCCCCTGCTCTTCTGCTTCACCAATGTAAATCCTGATCATCTGTCACACCAATGCACCTCCTTTCACATCTGCCCCACTGTACCCCTGTTCTTCCGTCCCACTGCTGAACCCCCTTCTCATCTCTCCCACCACTGTACCTCCTGTCCATCTGCCCCTCACTGCTGTGACCCCCCCTCTTCTGATATATATATATATATATATATATATATATATATATATATATATATACATATATATATATATATATATATATATATATATATATATATATAGAAATATATGTATATATATTTCAACAAAGTTCACAGAAGCTGAACCGTAATTCCGCAAACTGTCACGTGATTGTGGGTTTTTTTTCTCAATCACAGTGAAATCTCTTCTTTCTGAGATTGGTAGTGGCAACCAAGCGAGTCATCTTCCTCCAGATGGGGGGTGGGGCTAGCAGGACTATGATTGGCTTTAGCAGTGGCCAATCACAGTCCTCCTCCTCCTGGAAACAGAGACCACCCCCCCATCAGAACTGCACCCACTCTCTTCCCCGTCACAAAAGCTGACGGTCGCAATTACAGCAAATTTGGAGAACCAAACAAGGCTTCCCATCTTTTACAATGTCTACCCTTGCACTACAGTATGATATGATTTTCAAGCATCATTACCATTTTTTAAATCTTTTTCTTTTGAAAGAGCACTTTCAAAGCAAGCAACATAGATACAAAAATAATCTTGCCCATAGACTGAGTAAAACAATCCCTTCAGTTTAAAATAGAAATGAAAGGCAAAACATTTTTGTATAGTTATAAAAAAGAAAAAAAAGAAAAATACAATTTTACCCTTTTTTATAAGTAATCACATTCCCTCTGTTCTCAGCTGCAAGAGCGGGGGGTGGGGGGCGGGGAAGTAGCAGCACACTGATCTTCCCAACGAATAGCTGTGCAGCAGGGGCATGTCAGGAGAAGTAAGATCATTGGAGGAGAGTACACTGAGTTCCCAGCACATATAGAGAACTGACCACGATGTGTTATCCTGCTTGGTGTGGATAGTTTTTAATAGGAAAGCAGAGGGACTGGCAGGAACACCAGGGATTTCACATAAAGGATACTAAGAGAACAGGATACTTTCTCATACAAGTACATGGTATGACAGGCACATATCAGGAATTTGAAGTATTGGGGAAAAAATGCTTTAAAAGCCCGCAGCTTAACCGGTTCCCGACCAGCGCACGCCGATGTACGTCGGCAGAATAGCACGGGCAGGCATATTGGCGTACATGTACGTCCAATCTTCAATGCCGCCCTGACATCATGAGCGCGCCGGCGGCGGCGCGCTCGCGTGCCGGTCGGGACCCCCGTGAGTCCGGTCGCGGGTCCCGCAGACTCGATCGCCGCGGGCATAGCCGCGATCGTCTCACGGGATGGCTGAATGGAGGAAATGCCGTGTAAACAGCATTTCTCTATTCTGCCTAGCAACTAGTGACGCTGATCTCTGCTCCATATGATTGGAGCAGAGATCAGTGTTCACTAAATGAAAGCCCAACCCCCCCACAGTTAGTAACACACCCCTAGAAACACTTAACCCCATACACTGCCACCCAATGGTTAACCCCTTCATTGCCAGTGTCATTTACACAGGAATCACTGCATTTATATAGCAGTGATTATTGTATAAATGACAATGGTCCCAAAAATGTGTCAAAAATGTCCGATGTGTCCGCCACAATGTCGCAGTCACAATAAAAATTGCTGATCGCCGCCATTACTAGTAAAAAAAATAAATAATAAAAAATGATTAATAAAAATGGCATAAAACTATCCCTATTTTGTAAATGCTATAACTTTTGCGCAAACCAATCAATAATCGCTTATTGTGATTTTTTTTACCAAAAATATGTAGAAGAATACGTATCGGCCTAAACTGAGGGAAAAAAATGTTTTTTTATATATTTTTGGGGGATGTTTATTATTACAAAAAGTAAAAAATAATGCGTTTTTTTTAAAATTGTCGCTCTATTTTTGTTTATAGCGCAAAAAATAAAAACCGCAGAGGTCATCAAATACCACCAAAAGAAAGCTCTATTTGTGGGAAAAAAAGGATGTCAATTTTGTTTGGAAGCCACATCGCACGACCGCGCAATTGTCAGTTAAAGTGACGCAGTGCCGAATCGCAAAAAGTGATCTGGTCTTTGACCAGCAAAATGGTCCGGTCTGTAAGTGGTTAAGAACCTACTTAATATTGCCATCAGACTTAGCCAGAAAAAAACAACAGATGTCACGGACAGATGCCAGATTTGGATCTTCTTATTTGTTAACAGCAAAGAGTTAATAGATAATAAATAACATTGATTACCCTTTAATGTTCTATGATAAAAGTCAGATAACGGAAGTTAATCCCATTCCTACTTAAAGCGGGGTTCCACCCTAAAGTCGAACTTCCGCTGATCGGAACCCTCCCCCCCTCCGGTGTCACAATTGGCACCTTTCAGGGGGGAGGGGGGTGGAGATACCTGTCAAAGACAGGTATTTACACCCACTTCCGGGCATAGACTCCCGTGGGAGTCTATGCCTCTTCCTGTCCTGCCGCGCTGTCTGCTGGGACACATATGGGTCCCAGAGACAGCGCAGACAATTCCTATTGCGCTACGCGACTCGCGCATGCGCAGTAGGGAACCGGGAAGTGAAGACGATTCTCTTCACTTTCTGATTCCCTCACTTAGAATGGTGGTGGCAGCAGCCGAGAGCCGAGCGATCGATCGGCCTTGGCTGCCGGCATCGCTGGAACCCGGGACAGATGAGTGTCCATTTATTAAAAGTCAGCAGCTGTAGTATTTATAGCTGCTGGCTTTTAATATTTTTTTTCCCAGTACAGTCCCGCTTTAAAGGTTTAGTGACATACAAGGATGTCCACCTTATAATTTGGTTAATTTATTGAGCTCTTACCATGTTGAGTATGTGTTGCATTGGGTGCCTGGATGTGTTTTATTAGGTTCTGCCACATGAGAAGTGTGTATTTCATTGGGTGTTTCCATGTGTAGACTGTGTATTTCATTGAGTTCTTTTACAAGTAGACTTTGGGGATGATTGAATAAAACTGGAGAGTGCAAAATCTGATGCAACCAGATAGCCAATCAGCTTCTTCAATTAAGATTTGACAAAAAACCTGGAAGCTGATTGGTTTATATGCAGGTCTGCACCAGATTTTGCACTCTCCAGTTTCAATAAATCAACCCCAGTGTATTTCAATAGTTGCTTTCCGCTGCATCTTTTTTGTCATGTAAATGTGGGTGGTGTTATTGGTTAGAGAACAGATCACACTTTATATAGGCATCTTGACATTGGAGTGTGAATTTCCCTTATACGTGTTGTATTTGCAAAAGTTTCTTTAGACCTCTTTTTATTCTAATAATTCAAATTGGTTCTAAACAGGTTTTCTTTTGTGGAGCGTGAGGCTGATCCCCCGTACACATGAGAGGAATTTCCGTGGTAAAAAAAACTTGGATGGTTTTTCCACTGGAATTCCGCTCAAGCTTGGCTTGCATACCCACGGTCACACAAAAGTTCTCTGAATTTTCGACCGTCAAGAACGCGGTGACGTACAACGCTACGACGAGCCAAGAAAATGAAGTTCAATGCTTCCAGGCATGCGTCAAATTGTCTCCGATCATACAAAGGAATTTTGTGCGTCGGAATTTGTACAGACGATCGGAATTTCCTATCTGAACTTTTGAGAGAACCTTCTCTCAATCTTTTGCTGGCTGGATTTCTGCCAGCAAAAGTCCAATGGAGCATACACACGGTCGGATTTTCTGACCAAAAGCTCACATCCGACTTTTGCTGGCAGAATTTCTGATCGTGTGTATGGGGCTTGAGTGTTGGATAAAATGCATATTTTCTTTATAGCTAAAGCTAAACTCCAAGCAAACAGCTAAATACATATAAGAGAACTGTTTTACCTGTCAAATGATTTGTATTTCTGCCCATCCAGGTCTGATATTTACTCAGCTCTGCCACATAGCTTGCCTGTCTGGGGAAGAGGGACTTGATTTTCCACTGCTGCAGTTTAGTAAAACTTCTATGTCTTCTCCTCAACCCCACCCTGTGACTGGACAGTGAAAGGAGGGACAGCAGACTGATAAACTCATCTCTCGGTCACTCTGCTCTCTCCTCTCTATATATCATCTCTATATGTTTCTTACACTGCGGCACAATGAATTGGCTCCTTGTGCTATTTATGACTTCTGTTTGATCTCTGCTGTATAGGGGCTGCAAGATTCAGGTGTTTACACTAAATATCTTCACTTGTTTGTGACAAAGTGATTTATCATCACAGACCGTATATATGCTATTAGAGGCCAATCTGCTCCTAGCTCACCAGCAATGGAGGTAAACAATATGGCCACCAAATTTTACCTGTACAGGACAGCTACTAAAAGAGAGACGCGCCAACCTTTCAGAGAAAATGACCAGAGGGAAGATGGTACTGCAGGGCAGTCCGGGGGAAAGATGGACTGAGAAAGTGCCATATTGGAAAATAAATAAGGAAATAAGAGGAACATCCCGCTGAATTATTTTTTTATTTGGTCAGATTCCTGTTTGTACATGCCTATAGGACAATGCAGGGAAGCTAACACTGATTCCATATAATTTCCCTGTCTGCCTTAGAGGACTTTGAACAAATTACTTTTACATTGTAAGTGCCACATGGTCTCCACAGAAATGATATGTGTGTAGTAACTAACAGTGGTAGTTACTGTATAATTTTTTCACACTGTATTTTACTTGGGGGGGGGGGGGGGGGGGTAATTTTCTTACACTACTTTGAAACAAAGTACCATAGAATCCTGGAAGACAGTCCTCCTTGCTTCCCTGGGGCTTTTTTATGAGAATATCCTCCTTATTGCCCTGCCCTGCCCCAAGGACATGTCAAGATCTTTCTATATATCTTATGGATAGGGTTGTAGTTGTCATGCATGACTACCTGCCGTGTATTATCTTGTTTGACCCTGACACTTGATCTATGCTGAGCACTGCCACTGGTCACTAATGCATTAGTGGCTGACCAGTGGCAGTTAATTAACCCCTACTGACTATCAGATTTATGAAATTTCACTTTTTTCATACAGGTATGAGGAGAAACTGGCCACCAAATTACAACGCCGGATGTAAAGAAAGAGTCAGTGCCATTTCAAAACAAGAAAATACTTAAAACAATACATATTAAATTAGGTTGATAGGAACAGAGATCACTCACACATTTTATCGTCACCATTCATCGTCATCGTTGTGACTATCTGTGCCTTCACAGGTATTCTTGCCTGCTCGGAATCCTTCCCTTTTGCTAAAAGGTATACCTCCCTTATTAAGGGCCTTTCTAAGAATGGAATATTTTATTTTCTGCTACCCCTAACAGTGGTAGTTACTGTATGCTTTTTGCCCACTTTATTTTACTTGGGGGGGGGGGGGCTCTTTTTCTTACACTACATTGAAAGAAAGTACCATAGCATCCTGGAAGCCAGTCCTCCTTGCTTTCCTGGGGCTTTTCCTATGAGCTTTTTTGAGAAAGTTCCCCTTATTCTCCTGTCCTGCCCCAAGGACATGTCAAGCTCTTTCCATATGTCTTATGGATGGGGTTGTGGAGCTGTCATGCATTAGACATGTGCATTCGTTTTCGTCCGAATGCATTTTCGTCCGAATTTCAGCTATTTTCGTTTTCGTTTTGACAAACGATAACGAAAGCACAAAATCCGAAAAACGAAAGATCCAACATAAATAAATGCTTTATTTTCGTTTTCATTGTTACAACAGTTCGATATAGAATAGGAGATTCGACATGACTCTGACGATAACAATCTGTCTATAGAACCTGTGGTCGAATGTGCTTAACCTTACCTCTATTAGTCCAAGATTATATAGAGAAAATATTCGACAGAGAAAAAAGATTTGACAGAGAGAAAAGATTCTGCAAGTTACTGTCCTAAAAAGTGTTTGGGGACCCGGGTCCTGCCCCAGGGGACATGTATCAATGCAAAAAAAAGTTTTAAAAACGGCCGTTTTTTCGGGAGCAGTGATTTTAATAATGATTAAAGTGAAACAATAAAAGTGTAATATTCCTTTAAATTTCGTAGGGGGGGGTTGTCTATAGTATGCCTGTGAAGGGGCGCATGTTTCCCGTGCTTAGAATTGTCCCTGCACAAAGTGTCATTTATGCAGGAAAAAAAGTCCTTTAAAATCACTCGCAGCTATAATGAATTGTCGGCTCCCGTAATACAGAGAACACTCATTGAAAGTCATTGATAAAAAAATAAATAAATAAATAAAAAAAAAAGCGTGGGGGTCCCCCAAATTCAATTTCCAGGCCCTTCAGGTCTGGTATGGATATTAAGGGGAACCCTGCCTCAAATTTAAGAAAAAATTTGACGTGGGGTTCCCCCTAAATATCCATAACCAGACCCTTCAGGTCTGGTATGGATATTAAGGGGAACCCCACATCAAATTTAAAAAAAATTTGACATGGGGTTCCCCCTAAAAATCCATACCAGACCCTTTATCCGAGCACGCAACCTGGCAGGCCGCAGGAAAAGAGGGGGGGACGAGAGAGCGGCCCCCCCTCCCTCCTGAACCGTACCAGGCCACATGCCCTCAACATTGGGAGGATGCTTTGGGGGTCCGTGACCCCTCAAAGCACCTTGTCCCCATGTTGATGAGGACAAGGGCCTCATCCCCACAACCCTGGCCGGTGGTTGTGGAGGTCTGCGGGCGGGGGGCTTATCAGAATCTGGAAGCCCCCTTTAACAAGGGGACCCCCAGATCCCGCCCCCCCCCCTGTTTGAAATGGTAAGGGGGTACAAAAGTACCCCTACCATTTCACAAAGAAAGTGTAAAAAATGGTTAAATAAAACAAACACACTTTTGAAAAATTCCTTTATTAAAAATAAAAAAAAGATTCCAGCGGCGGTAATCCACTCTTGCTATCCAGCGACGGACGGTCAGCTCTCCATCGATGTCTAATGTCATCCAGCGCAGCGCAGCATCCTTCTTCTGTCTCCGTGGAGGAGACACTACAGACATTCCGGCGGCTTGACGTTTCTTATATAGGGTGGGCGGGGCCACCCGTCACCTGACCCCGCCCCCCTCTGACGCAAGGGGAAACCCGGGGTTCCCTGTGACGTAGGGGTGACCCGCACCCCTCTGATGTAACACAGGCAGGTTTCCGTTACATCAGAGGGGGGCGGGGTCACCCATACGTCACGGGGAACCCCGGGTTTCCCCTTGCGTCAGAGGGGGGCGGGGTCAGGTGACGGGTGGCCCCGCCCTCCGTATATAAGAAACGTCAGCGCCGGAATGCCTCCAGTGTCTCCGTGGAGGAGACAGAAGAAGGATGCTGCGCTGCGCTGGATGACATTAGACATCGATGGAGAGCTGACCGTCCGTCGCTGGATAGCAAGAGTGGATTACCGCCGCTGGAATCTTTTTTTATTTTTAATAAAGGAATTTTTAAAAAGTGTGTTTGTTTTATTTAAACATTTTTTACACTTTCTTTGTGAAATGGTAGGGGTACTTTTGTACCCCCTTACCATTTCAAACAGGGGGGGGGGGCGGGATCTGGGGGTCCCCTTGTTAAAGGGGGCTTCCAGATTCTGATAAGCCCCCCGCCCGCAGACCTCCACAACCACCGGCCAGGGTTGTGGGGATGAGGCCCTTGTCCTCATCAACATGGGGACAAGGTGCTTTGAGGGGTCACGGACCCCCAAAGCATCCTCCCAATGTTGAGGGCATGTGGCCTGGTACGGTTCAGGAGGGAGGGGGGGCCGCTTTCTCGTCCCCCCCTCTTTTCCTGCGGCCTGCCAGGTTGCGTGCTCGGATAAAGGGTCTGGTATGGATTTTTAGGGGGAACCCCACGTCAATTTTTTCTTAAATTTGAGGCAGGGTTCTCCTTAATATCCATACCAGACCTGAAGGGCCTGGTAATTGAATTTGGGGGACCCCCACGCTTTTTTTTTTATTTATTTATTTATTTATTTTTTTATCAATGACTTTCAATGAGTGTTCTCTGTATTACGGGAGCCGACAATTCATTATAGCTGCGAGTGATTTTAAAGGACTTTTTTTCCTGCATAAATGACACTTTGTGCAGGGACAATTCTAAGCACGGGAAACATGCGCCCCTTCACAGGCATACTATAGACAACCCCCCCCTACGAAATTTAAAGGAATATTACACTTTTATTGTTTCACTTTAATCATTATTAAAATCACTGCTCCCGAAAAAACGGCCGTTTTTAAAACTTTTTTTTGCATTGATACATGTCCCCTGGGGCAGGACCCGGGTCCCCAAACACTTTTTAGGACAGTAACTTGCAAATTAGCCTTTAAAATTAGCACTTTAGATTTTGAACGTTGGAGTCCCATAGACTTTAATAGGGTTCTAAAGTATGCTATATAGTTAGCTCCGTCGAATCTTCTTTATACATTCGACAGACACCATAAGCCTTCCAAGACAGATTCGACCGTAATTCATGTGGATTTTCGGACGAATGCAATTTTTGAACGAAAAACGAAATAAATAAAAACGAATTTCGGGAGTAACTAAATAAATTAAGTTTTCAGACGAAAACGAAATTCCGAAACGAAATATTTTACTCTGCACATGTCTATCATGCATGATTACCTGTCGTGTATTATTTTGTTTGACTCCTCTGACACTTGATCTATGCTGAGCACTGCAACTGGTCACTAATGCATTAGTGGCTGACCAGTGGCAGTTAATTAACCCTGACACTGGTGCCACTTATGCAGCACAAAGTGGTTAATTGACTGCCACTAGTCACGAATTCATCAGTGACCAGTGGCAGTACATTAACCCCCTCATGCCGCATATTACAGAAATTAAAAATAGGTAGCAGTGGTAATTAACCTCCCCTCAACCTCCTCCCCTCCCCCAATTGGACCCAGACAGTTATGAATCTGCAGATGGCTGCATCCCACATGGCATTTGGCAATGGCAATCATTCATTATCAGCTTAGCTTTGTGGTTTGCTTACTTGTGCAATACACACTTTGTTGCTGAACTTGCTGGTTCCTGCTCGGCGACTCCTCTACTTTGCAGCTTTGGCAGCAGCTCTCTCCAGCCATGAGTGATGTGACACCACCGGGACGGGACTACAAAGCGCCCTCATAGGGGGAGTGAAGGGGCAGTACTTACAGGTTTGGCTGGTTCAGACTGTGTAGGCTTGTGCTGGGTGCAGGAGCGCACTCGGCACATTACAGCAGTAAGGTACAGATGACTACAGTACAGCTAGTGGCGCCAGCTAGTGTGTACTGTGAAGCACACTGCTGGTACTACACCTGTGTCCCTCCCCCTGCGTCCAGTAAATTTTACCATCCAGGGCATCCGCCCCTTCCACCCCTGCCTTGTACCGGCCCTGTCTGATGGATAAAATGAGCTGACTGGGAAGACACTTTCTTTAGAGTTGAGTATCTTAATCCTTTCTAGGGGAGCTGATTTCCATATGAGTTTTGAATGTTTTTTTTGTGAGCTCACAAGTCTGCACTGCGGCCCTATACAATTGCACAAAAATGAAAACTTTCTCAAGGTCTTAGTAGCAACATACATAAGACAGTTCACACTGAAAAAAGCAACAGGTGTCCTGTCCCTTTAAAGTGAATTTCTATGTCACATCTGCTGATGCTGCAATGCCAGTACTGTGATTTCATCTTTAATCGTTTAATTGTTGATCTATTTTGCCCTAATCAATGTTATTTTAGTGAAATGTCACTGCTGAATAAAGTTGTTTCTTACTTACAATTTTCTGTCTCACTGTCTCAAGGGAATTCAAGGATGTTGTCTGATTTGGGTAGGAGCTGTACCCACATACTTATCAAAGCTAATACCTATCACAGGCTACATGAGTACGTTATACTCATTTATTATTAAACAAGAACATTGGGATATTACAGCAATGGATCACAAACGAATAGGCATTTATAACAACAAGGCAAACATTGTGACCAGTCCTTTTACAAGTGCATTATGTGTTTGCATAATCTATACATAGCTACAATTAGTTACAATAAATATACACAGATCATCTCTCAGGTTTACAGAGAATGATCCGAAAAAGAGAAAACATCCAGTGAGCAGCAGTTGTGTGGACAAAAATGCTTTGTTGATGTCAGAGGTCAGCAGAGAATGGGCAGACTGTTTGAGATGATAGAAAGGGAACGTTAACTCAAATAATTACAACCAAGGTATGCAGAATACCATCTCTGAATGAACATCACATCAAACCTTGAAGCAGATGGGCTACACCAGCAGAAGATCACACCGGGTGCCACTCCTGTCAGCTAAGAACATGAAACTGAGGCTACAATTCACACAGGATCACCAAAAGTGGAAATAGATTGGAAAAATATTGCCTGGTCTGATGAGTCTTGATTTCAGCTGTGACGTGCAGATGGTAGGGTAAGCATTTGGTGAGAACAACATGAAAGCATGGATCCATCCTGCCTTGTATTAATGGTCCAGACTGGTGGTGGTGGTGTAATGGTGGTAGGAATATTTTCTTTGCACACTTTGAGCCCCTTAGTACCAATTGAGCATCGTTTAAACGCCACTGCCTAAATAAGTATTGTTGCTGACCATGTCCATCCCTTTGACTACATCTTCTGATCTCTACTTCCAGCAGGATAATTCACCATGTCACAAAGATCAAATCATCTCAACACTGGTTTCTTGAACATGACAATGAGTTCACTGTACTTCAATGACATCCACAGTCACCAGATCTCAATCCAATAGAGCACCTTTGGGAAGTGGTGAAACTGGAGATTCACATCATGGATGTGCAGCTGACAAATGTGCAGCAACTGTGTGATGCTACCATGTCAATATGGAACTAAATCTCCGAGCAATTTTTCCAACACCTTGCTGAATCTATACCAGAAAGAATTAAGGCAGTTGTGAAGGCAAAAGGGGGTTCAATCAGGTACTAGCAAGGTGTACCTAATAAAGTGGCCGGTAGGTGTGTATGTATATATATATATATATATATATATATATATATATATATATATATATATATATATGTGTGTGTGTGTGTGTGTGTGTGTGTTTTGGAACACAGCCAACACGATTGTTATAAAACAGTTCACAATAATATACCCATTTTTTCAATAATTTTAAAATGTGGTACCTACTTGCCATCATGCTTTCAAATTACTTTCCATCTACATTTTTAGCGCATAGAACACAATAAAATGAAACAAATAAATTTAGGCTTTTCAGTAAGCTATGTTCAGCGATGTTCAATAGCTAGAATGTATTCTTTAAAATAAATAAATAAAAACAATGGCATAACAAAGAGAAAACTCTAATGAATGGAATTACGAGTGGGCTATATTTGTTTTCAGCCTTTTCCATTTACTGTAATTCACTCAGCTGGCAAGTTAACAGACATGTGACAAGGTTTCCAGTAGTCAATTTCACCTAGTGCACATCTAGACTCTAATGACCACAATGAAGCATTCTTTGTGTGAGAGCCTGTTCATTTATTTTCATTGCAGACAGTGCCTTCAGAGACCAGTGCTGCAATCACAGCTACTTACTATTTCATTGCCAGCCAAATTTATGGCCAGATTGAAAAATGAATGCATGCAGTGTGATGCAGGATGCTATTGTCTGAAGTAACCTTATGGAATCATTAGATTTGCATTAATCTTTAATCTGCAATTAAACAATCACTTCCATGTAAAAGATAGCTCCAAACATCTCCTCAAAAAGCACTAAACAATGTACTGTAAGAGGCGTGGGAAGGGCTTCTGGTAATTGCGTTACAATTCATCACTGGACACCAGATTAATGAAGGGTAATTTAGGAAAAGAAAAGCTCCCTTGCTGAGGAAAGAGGTTGCTGTTACTAGGATGTTACACAACTAAGAAACTATAATCTTTTAAATTGATGGGATCATTAATATAATAAGTTGCTGTTTGAAAAATCTTTTCTTCAGTCTTAAAACTGGGAACATTACCAGTAGACTACACATGGCATGTATTGTGATTTTGCATACATCCTATTTAGGGTACTGTGTGTGTAAATTCTATTGTTTTTTTTATTTCATTTTTTTGGTTGCCTCTGCTCTGTCATTGGATCAGAACCCACTGAAACACAAAAACTTTTTTACAGTAAACAGTAGCTAAAGGTGAAGATAATACAAAAGGCAGAGAAGGATACAGATGGAAAGCATGGTGGTGTACACAGAAGGCACAGAGGGCAGCACAGTGGTGTAGTGGATAGCACTTTCACCTAGCAGCAAAAAGGGTAGCTTGTTCAAATCCAAACCACAACACCATCTGCCTGGAGTTTGCATGTTCTCCTGATGTGAATGTACACTGTGTAGTAAAGTGCTTGCGCAAGTAAAGCACTGCGTAAATTGATGGCGTTATTTAAGTACTTGAAATAAATAAAATAGTAAAATGTAAAGATGACACCATATTCTAATGCCGCGTAAATGTGACCGGACTTTTTGGCGGACTGGAATCCATCAGACAATTCAATTGTGTGTGGGCTCCAGCGGACTTTTTCTTCCCAAAAGTCCCACGGACCTAGAAATAAAACTTGCTTCAAATCTTTCCAACGGACTCGAGTCAGGTCAAAAAATCCGGTCGTCTGTGTGCTAGTCCGACGGACTACCGATGCTAGGGCAGCTATTGGTTACTGGCTATGAACTTCCTTATTCTACGTCATCACGTTCGAATCCATCTGACTTTTGGAGTGATCGTGTTTGACCAAGTCTGTTCATTTGAAAGTCTGGCGGGCCTCAGCTGCAAAGTTCATCGGATTGTCCGCCGGACCAAGTCCGTTGAAAAGTCCAGTTGTGTGTACGCAGCATAAGGCAACCAGTAGGTTGAACAACAGAAACTGACCCGATTCCCCCATCCACAGACTCAATGTGGATGGGGGACTCACAGACTCAATGTGGATGTATTCTGACAGTGGGGGAGACCAGGGCTGGGAGAAGGGGTGGACAGAAGGGGAACTTGACCTGGGCTCTGCCTCAATCTGTGGTGAGGTGGGTTTACTGGGAGCTTTGATCACTGCTCCTGCCTCAATGACAGAGGTGACTGTACCTCATATTTACGGCTCATATTAACTCTTCCCTTCCATCCAACTCTGTCTTATCTCTGCTATCAAACACTCCCTCCTCCAGCAAGCTACTCAACTTGCTCACCTTCCAAGGACAGCTCACCTTCTTCCTTGTTACTCTCACTTGGTCCTACTCATTTTAGATTCACCCCGTCTACACTTTTCTCTTTACCTTTCCTGCATGATAAATCCCATAAAGGTGGGGCGGAGGTTGCCATCATTGCCCTGGGCACTGGATGACCTTATCTGGGCACTGGGGGGGAATTGCCCACCGTTAGAATCCACTGATCAGTGTTGCAAGCCATAGCCTGCATCGATGATCAAGCAGGGAAAATCAGACAGAGCAGTTGTACAGAATTTGATCGCTTAATCAACTTTTGTATAACCTCCCTACCCATACTTGGATTGGAATTTGGCCAGTTCCTGCTTAACCAGGCAAATTTCGATCCATGTATGGCAGGCTTTGGATAGGTAAGAACTGCAAGTACTCTGCTAGGCAGTATAAATAAAGAATTATAAAAAAAAAATAAGTAAAAGTAGCCATAAACCTGTCAATGTTGACAATAAATGTGCAAACATTTTGTTATAAGTGGATTATTGTATATTTAATACTGGGAAAAAAAAAGTACCACTTTCAAATGTTTTTCAAGTCAAATGCAAATCATGGTGCTATTCTCAGAGATAATTTAGGACAGTACTAAATTAGCAAAGTACTGTAGGTCTATAATGAATTGCATGCCCACCCACATACACTGCAAAATGGACATCATACTGCTATAATGTAAGTGGATTGTGCATTTAGCGGGTGTTTTCCCTGTATAAATCCCCCTTCCATTCCAGTGAATTGTACTAAATTGTACCTCAGGGGAAAAAACATGTCTCCCTGTTTTCATTCCTTAAAAAATGCTGTACAGCAAAAAAGAAAATCTCGATTGATCTAGCAAAAATGTTAAATGTGCACCTAACTCCCTACTGAGAACACAGTGCCTTTTCTGTATTGAAATCTCAAACATCATTGTTGACCTTTCCTGCTGGACTACACAATGGGGGTTATTTACTAAAGGAAAATCCACTTTGCACTGCAAGTGCACTTGGAAGTAAAGTCGCTGTAGATCCGAGGGAGACATGCAAGGCAAATAAAAAACAGCATTTTTGCTTGCACATGATTGGATGATAAAATCAGCAGAGCTTCCACTCATTTCAGATCTACTCCTTAGATTTAGAGCGACTGCACTTCTAAGTGCACTTTCAGTGCAAAGTGGATTTGCCGTTCGTAAATAGCACTCAATGTCACCTATCCCAACTCCAATGCTTCTGGGAGAAGAATTTTGCAAGCCTGGTGATGATGCCACAAACTCACAAGGAATAAAAAAAAGCTGCTTCTCGCTAGAGGAAATACAATGTATATGCTCTGACATACGCCCAAGAGGGAGAGAAAGAATTGGGGATAATTTGGGGAAATGCCTGATCATACACTTTTAGCTCAGGATTAGAAACACTACTAGCTTTTCACAGCTTCATCTGCTTATATATGAAGGAAACAGTATTCCAGTTCCGCACACACTATTCATTGCAATTCACCCATTGAAAATGGTACAGACCCTTACTGCTGATATACAGTGACTAAAGATATACAGAGTTAATATCACAATACAAGAATGAATAATTTAATAGGAGAATTACATGTCAATTTATTTTTACATCTAATTGTTTACCCTCCATAAAAACCTTATATTAGGCAAAAAAATACATTTTTGTCATTTTATGTAGGCATAATAAGTTATATGTTTAATCTTATATGTCAGTGATATACTTTTCTTTTGACTGTAAGGTTGGCAATGTGATAAAATCCCATATTCAGATTAATGCTTTTATAAGTGCTCTCCAAGGGCCTATAGACATGGCCTTATGGTGGCTAATTAGAAATGTAAAAACTGCACACTGGGTTACTTGTATAGTGCTCCCTTGTGTCCAGTTTCTTGAAAACAGTCATGTAGCTTGTTACAGCATATCTTAAAATCCTATTTCTTTACAATTTGCATATCTTTTGATATGCCTAAATATAATAGTCTCCTGACAGGCACAATCTGGCAGCACAGGTCTTTAGTACTCATACCCTAAAGAAGGTGTAGCAGAGAATAACCTTGGTTTTACATGTGACCAAAAAATATATTATTTCCACCAAAACACTCCTGCTATCACTGTTCTTCTTTAACATATTCAGTAGTTGTGATCTTTTAACTTATGAATGTGACTAATAATGAATAGGCTATTATGATTAAAAATTAGAACAGTATGTGATGCTTAGAGCAGCCAACTCTTTGTCAAACCTTCACCAGAAAAAAAAGCTAGAATCTGATTGATTGCTATGGTGGAAACCCAGCAATTTTTATTTAAAAAATAACGAAAATGAGTGTTATAGGCATTTTCTATGCCATAATAGATTATACCCCCAGAAAAGTAATTAACCCAGACATTAGAAGAACAAGGGATAACTCATGACAACAGCATTGTACTGGAAAATGGGAAAGACTATAATTACCCTGGAAATCTTGAGAATGTCCATAAAATAAGAGCAGAAACCAAAGGCATGAAATTAAATGAATTGTTCTGTTTTGGGGGTTATACAATAATATCATATTTTCTGCTTGTACAAACCTTACTAAAATGTTTATGAAAAATGGTTATGTGATAAGATTGAAATCAATTAAATGGTACTGTGATAAATTAAAGGTCAGGCTTCCATTGTTAATGCCAACTCATTTTTAAAGACTTTAATAGCCAGGGCAAGAGGAATTTGCTGCCATATGTTGCAAAGTCATTGTGGGATGACAATGCAGATGTCAAAGGAGGTGTCTTTAGCACCATCTTTTGGTAATTACACATATAATCAGGCAGAATGTAGATTAATTTTAACGCCTCATTACCCTTTCACTCTGTTTCATGACTGTTCATGAGAGTTTAACATGGCAATGGCTGGAGTGCTTTTTTTCAGAGCGGGGATAGCTGACAAAAATAAGGACTGGCTAGACGACCAAAGTACGAAGCACGAAGAGGCCAAACGCAGCACTGCCGGGTGCTTTTTGTTAAAACATGTGCCACTAAAACAGAATAGGGTTGTCAGTTATAACTGGCCATTAATTCTCATTTAAAACAATTTGACAGTGCTGGAAATAGACAATCAATTGAAAAAAATAATAGTGACAAACTGTAAATAATACTACAACAAAAATAACACAAAATAAGTAAAGGTGTAAGCGAATCAACCTTGTGCAACCTGCTGGGAGATTGCTTCTCTCCAATTAGAGGGCCTGTTTCCAGCTCAGGCAGATGCTTAATTGGAGGCTCAGACTGCAAGGCAGGTTCCTCTGCCATGATGATTAACAGGTAGTTTGAAGCCATTAAAGTGCTGTATTTGTCAATTTCTTTTTGTACAACATGGTCATAACACAGTGACAGCTTACCATAACAATACAGCAGATGTTCAGAACATAGGAAATAGAAGATGAAAGATACATGCAGGAGATGGGATTCTTAAACACAAACACTGATATTAGTTTAAAAATTGATTTTCTCAGTGTTCCCCAGTGTTAGCAATAAGCAGCAACGATCCTGTTAAAACATATGGACTGGGGCAGCAATAAAGCGGGCTTGACATTGGGAGAGGAACAAATGGCCCTGACAGTAGGTGAACAATGCACATCTGTTTAAGATCTTTCCCAAATTATACAAGGTCTCATTTTCACTTTTATTAAAAAGCTCTAAAAAAATCTAAGCAAACTGTTTTGGAAAAGTTAACAGCATCGTAAAGTTAAGACCTTTATTTTCAAGATCAACTTAATAATGATCCAGGGAAAGTTATATATATATATATATATTTTGAGCCTGATGATTTACTACATACTATATATTAGAGCTGCACGATTAATCGTTACAAAATCGTGATCTCGATTCAACCTCCCCATCTTAACACAACATTTCCTCTATTTAGTGCAAAAAAAACCCCAAAAAACAGGCAGCCTGCAAAGTTTCACAACATTCCTCAGTGCTGAGATAATTATAAACAATGTAACGTTTGGTTCTTTTAGATCAAAGGGAAGAACTTCGGTCTGTAAATGAGGTCAGTTTAACCACTTAAAGACTAAAACTTTTTCTGACACTTGTTTTTTTCTTTTTTTTTCTTTTTTTTAGCAGAGACGCTAGAGAATAAAATGGCGGTTGTTGCAATATTTTATGTCACATGGTATTAATTAATTTAAAAAAACTAAACAGTAAAGTTTGCCCATTTTTTTTTTATAATGTGAAAGCTGATGTGATGCTGCAAGAATCATGAGAGAATCAAGGTCTTTAGTCTAAGTAAAAAAAATGGTGATTCTCATTTTAGCCAGAATCATGCAGCTCTACTATATATGTTTATTCATTTTAGAGTCTTTTTATATTGCACACATATGAAAAATATCATCCAGTTACCTTTTCTGGATCAGCCATTGTCAACCAACTTTACACATTCAATTGAGTCCTTGGCACCCTCGTGACTATGTGCAATGATGCACCCTTCCCCTTTCTCTTTAGTACTGAATGGATATATTTCTGCATGCTATACCTATTATGAGAAAAATATATACTTTGTATAAATATATTTATTATTGTTAGGTGAAGGGCTACCCTTCTGGGCTCCTCCAACAGCTATAGCACTCCTGGTGTGTTGCCTCTAATTGCTGGGTGGACCTGGGTGTAACCATTTGGACTAAATGCTCTGTGCCTCCTATTGTTTGTATGTGAGTATTATATTTGACTATTTCATGTTGGAAATTGTATGTTTACATTTTGTCTGTTATACATGACTCTATTCCTCTCCCCAATATCTTTAGGACCTCCTGCAGAATCTGATAACTGGCAAAACGCGTAGAGATCAGAAACCAAGATCAATATACTCCATATAACAGCTGGTTACATCTGTGTTTACTGATGTTCATAATCACTTTATTTGGATAAATATATGTGATGTACATGGGCTGGATTTTGATCTGTAGCTAAGTCATAGTCCCACAGGGGATTACATGTCATACACGTTATTAATATTTTATACCATTTAATGGAAATATGTTGTGAATAAACGTTTGTAATTTTATACTAACATTTTGTGTATTTTGTGCTTTACATATACATTGTACATTGACCCTCAAGGAACTTACACTCTAAGGTCCCTAACTCACATTCATACACATACTAGGGCCAATTTAGACCGGATTCAATTAACCTACCAGCATGTCTTTTAGTGTGGGAGGAAACCGGAGTACCCAGAGGAAACCCAAACAGACACAGGGAGAAACTCCAGGCAGCTAGTGTTGTGGTTGGGATTCGAACTAGCGACACTTTTTCTGCTAGGCGAAAGTGCAAACCTACACCACTGTGCCGCCCATAATTAGCAGGGTTACCAGGATCCTTGTTTCCTCATTAGCTCTAAATCTAAACCTACAAAAATGTACTACCCATTTCTGATCAACTAATTATATAGTTCACAGAAGACAGAAATAATTCTTAATCTAGTTCCAATAGATCATTTAACACACATTTAGAAATAAGTAGTCTAAGTAATGGTAGAGCAGCTGAGATGTTTCCAAGACAGTGTTTGCCATTTATTGGTGGATTTTTCATGTTGACTTATTTCTTTACAGAAAAGCCAGAAAACCCTGTTATGTGTTGCATCTAGCATGTGGATCCAAAAGTAAGCAATAACAGAAAGCCTAAAAAGAATTTAAAGGTCAGTATAAATTAATCGTACTCATGTTAAGCTCCACACAGACCAATATGTCTCTGTGAGTCACCAAAGAAATGAACAGAAATTAGTCATACAGCTTTGCACATTTGAAAACTGGTTGTCAGGTGGAATAGATAAAGGATAAAGGTCTTATTCTCCCCAACTTTTTTCACTTATTCTACCATTTTCCCTGTCCTATTCAATATTACTTACCCAATGTCAGAACACAATACCATCTAATACATTTATCTTTATCCAAGAAATCCCACACTACTAAACTCTTATCCAATACCACATACCCTCTTC
The DNA here is from genome assembly GCF_037356315.1 of Lithobates pipiens. Taxonomy (NCBI): domain Eukaryota; kingdom Metazoa; phylum Chordata; class Amphibia; order Anura; family Ranidae; genus Lithobates; species Lithobates pipiens. The sequence continues at coordinate 220,884,748 of NW_027507903.1, read as the reverse complement.
TTAGATGCATAGGCACAATTGCTGAAGAAAGGAGCCTTTTTATGAAGTACTTACTTAATTTTCACTCTCATACAGAAGCTGTATAATGTGAAAAATGCCATTCGGGACTTATTTTTCACTTGTTAGATAAGTATTAAGATTTTTTCAGTGTTTAGGTCATTCTTTATATGATGTGTATTTAGTATTTACTTAATTATTCCCAACTTTGTTTCTAAAAAAAAGCTATAATTTTGAAGCGGGTCAGTCAATGGATAGGGATGTTGGTTTTTCCCAATTTAGTACAGTGCACTACAACATAAAGATCCACAACCTACCATGAAGCTGAAGAACAATACTTATCCCATCATAGTGTATTAAAAAAAGTAAATGATCTTACCACTAATATCAAGCATTTTTAGCTTACAAAATGTAACTCTGTTATAAGAAAAAAAAAAAAAAACAGCAAATCCAGAATCTACAGACGTAGCTATGCAAATGCAGATTTCCTGAAAGTTGATGCCTTCTAAAGCCTATATGTGACTTACCCCTCCACCTGACAATGACTGGACCTAGTTATAGGTCACTTGAGCCTTAAGCCCTGCTTAACATTGGTACGATTTGATATGCTATTTGTCAAATTGGCGGCAATTGCCGGAAATGGCACCACCCTAATCGGTGCAACGTTGCATTTGCGACGCCACACCGATTTAAAGAAGTAGTTTCTGTACTGCTTTTTGTGATTTCGGCTTATGATTTACATTGACATCTGTGCAGAAACCTGCACAGATGTCTCTGAAATCGTGGCCAAAATCGGGACTGACATACGGGAGTGAAACGGCTTCATTCCCGCAGCTCAGTATGAACCTGGGCTAAATGCTGTAATATACAGGATGGAATTATACCTTCTTTCTCCTGGAAGTTAGGGTATTTTTTGAGTTCTGGTAGTGTTGGCACAGAGCTTTAACTTACAAAAGAAGTTCTAGCAACCAATGGAGCCTCTTTTTGGCACTAAAATTTCACAATCCAATTTTTGGTGCCAGGACTTATACATCATGTGTTAATCCTTCAATTTACATTGTTTTAAAGAGTGAGTTGTTGTCAAATCTCTGGAGTAGAGATGTTACAATTATGTTAAATATGGGTTACAGGTAGTGTTAAAAATCCCACACCTATTTAGGAAAATGTTTGCAATTAGAACAGAACATTTTCATAGACTTTCACACCTCCCTACCTGTTCTTGGGCATTCACCATCTGCCTTGACACATTCAACAGTGACTGGATAATTGATGCCGCGTACACACAGGCGGACTGTATGGCCTACTTAGTCCGCCGAAACACATTTCAGCGGACAGTCCGCTCGTGTGTGGGCTTCAGCGGACTTTTTGAGCGTGCAGTCCGGCGTACTAAGTGTTTCGGATTTTTCGAAATACTGTCCGTCGTACTCGCATTTCGGCGGACAATCCGCCCGTGTGTATGCCAGTCCGCCGTACTTTTGAAATGAGCAGACTTTTCCCGCCCGGAGAAAAGTCCACTCATTTCGAGCGGGTATCCAGGTAGGCGGGGCCCGCGAAGGAGACGTCGCTGGCCCCTGGTATGGATTTAAAGGGGAACCCCAACGCCGAAAAAAATCGGCGTGGAGGTCCCCCCCAAGTCCACAACAGACCCTTGTCCGAGCACGCTACCTGGCCGGGCCAGGAAAGGGGGGCGAGCGAGCGCCCCCCTTCCTGAGCCGTACCAGGCCGCGTGCCCTCAACATGGGGGGGTGCCTTGGTTGTTGGGGTCTGCGGGCGGGGGGCTTATCGGAATCCGGGAGCCCCCTTTAATAAGGGGGCCCCCGGATACCGGCCCCCCACCCTATGTGAATGAGTATGAGGTACAATGTACCCCTACCCATTCACCTGTAAAATAAAAGTACAAAAAAAAACACAACACACGAGATAAAATACTTTATTGCACAGCTCCGGGGGTCTTCCGTCTTCGGGGGTCTTCTCGCCGGACTCCTCCGCTATCTTCTTGTAGCTCTTTTGCTAGCGGAGGAGTCTGCCTTTCTTCCTCGCCGCCGGCCTCTTCTCCCGACTTCGGGGGTCTTGTCCCCCTCTTCGGTTCTTCTGCCGGGCCACCGCGCCTTCTTATAGCTCGTTTACAGGCGGTGGCCCGGTCTTCTGTCGCCGCCGCCTTCCGTTCTTCTTCTTCTTCTTCTTCTTCTTCTTCTCCAGGAGATGTTGCCTTGACGATCTCTCCGGCCGGAATGCCAGGGACGCACTGCGCGGCCACTTATATAGGGACAAGGGGCGGTGTCACATGGCTTTATGTCACATGGGTTGGTCACATGGGTTGATGTACTTTTTTTTTACAGGTGAATGGGTAGGGGTACATTGTACCCCATACTCATTCACATAGGGTGGGGGGCCGGTATCCGGGGGCCCCCTTATTAAAGGGGGCTCCCGGATTCCGATAAGCCCCCCGCCCGCAGACCCCGACAACCAACGGCCAGGGTTGTCGGGAAGAGGCCCTTGTCCTCATCAACATGGGGACAAGGTCCTTTGCCTTTCCCCAAGGCACCCCCCCATGTTGAGGGCACGCGGCCTGGTACGGTTTAGGAGGGGGGGGGGGGGCGCTCGCTCGCCCCCCTTTCCTGGCCGGCCGGGTAGCGTGCTCGGACAAGGGTCTGTTGTGGACTTGGGGGGGACCCCCACGCTGATTTTTTTCGGCGTTGGGGTTCCCCTTTAAGTCCATACCAGGCGGCGGGGTCAGCAACGTCTCCTTCGCGGGCCCCGCCTACCTGGAGACGCGCTCGAAATGAGCGGACTTTCCTCCGCGTGTGTGGGCGAGTCCGTTCATTTCAAAAGTAGGGCGGATAGTATGGCGGACTTAGTACGCCGTATTAGTCCGCTCAAAAAGTGGTGTGTGTGGTCAAGTCCGTTCATTCGAAAGTATGACGGACTGTCCGTCGGATTGTATGACGGACTAAGTAGGCCATACAGTCCGCCCGTGTGTACGCGGCTTGAGATTGCATTACCTATGTGGCTGTAAATGCTGGGGTATATTGACATAACTCGGACTGAAGAAGCAGATTATTTAAGCCGTAACAAGTCTTCAAGATTAGAGATCAAGTCCAGTTAAATGTTTGTAACTACTGCTAGCTTAGAATTACCACTGTGTGTCCTTTGGTCCACTGCCTTCTGGCTTGCTTAGCTACATCAATATGGATAAGAATATCATTTCTAGTACTGAAGAAAGAGCACACATACATCATTTACTGTTTATATGCAAAAAGTACTCGTTTTTTTAACTTCAGGAAAGCTTAATAGAGCTTTGAGGATGTATGGATCAGGAGTGTACTCTGCTGCATTATACGCTGGCCAAAAAATAAGGAGCTGCTCTTTACTTGGCATTTCTGTTATACAAGTAAATTGCAATTGATTGTTTTACTATTTATTACAGGCACTTATATAGCGCCGTCAATTTACACAACGCTTTACATATATATTACACATTCACATCGGTCCCTCACATTCATACATACACATATTAGGGCCAATTTAGACAGAAGTCAATAAGCCTACCAACATGTCTTTGGGGAGTGGGAGAAACCACAGGGAGAACATGCAAACTCCAGGCAGGTAGTGCCGTGGTTGGGATTCAAAATGATGACCCTAGGGCTGCTAGGAGGACGTGCTAACCACTTAGCCACTCTGCTGCCCAATAAGCATATTGTTTAACAAGGTAATTCTGTTTAATTCAATAAAAATGGTAATGTAAAAATGGTAATGGTCCCTGACATGAAAAGCTTGGATTCTAGGTTTAAAGGACTTCCCTTACACTTAGAAGTAAATAACTAAATTGCCATTACTAACAATAACCATTACTAACAATGCAAATCCCTACGTACCTCAGTGAGTTCTCATCTCTGGTGATGCTTGAAGATGTTACAGCCTTAAACACATGTAAACATTTTTTTTTCTCGGTTTGACAGAAAAACTCAACACCTAAAAAATATGTTCTACAGATTACCCTACAAATGATCTCTTTAAAAAGGAAAATGTTGCTGTAAAATAACTTATTTCCCACCCGTGTTTTTACTTTCTCATGTAACAGATGTTGGCAGAAAGAAAACTAGTCTCTCTAGGATTTTAAAATAACTTGTTAATGTTCCAAAATACATGCACATCGACCCAAATGGTACATAAACACACTATCTATATCCTCCTAATAAACCCAACTTATAGGAAGATTATAAACTCCCTTGGCATAGCAGTGAAAGAATAGATATTTTGTTCAACATAAAGAAGCAAGGGCAAGAAAAGTTGCCGAAGGGCAAAATATGTAGAAAAAAAAAAATTGGCAATCATATACTGTACATTTTAACCTCTTGCCAACCAGCCGCCGCAGTTTTACTGTGGCGAAACAATGTTACCTTACGTGGCTTCACCTTTTGGCCACTAGGGGTGCACACGCAGCATGTGCCAGGTAACGACGGGATGCCCAGTGGGCGCGATGACCGCCGGGCTTCCGCGATCGCTCGTGACAGAGCAGGAACTGGGATCTGTGTGTGTAATCCTGGTTCTTTCAGGGAAGTAGAGAGAGATCGTGTGTTATGAACACCGATCTCTCTCTCTAATCCTAGACAGTCCTATCCCCCTACAGTGAGGGAACACATTTAACCCCTTGATTGCCCCCTAGTGTTAACCCCTTTCCTGCCAGTGACAATTATATAGTAATCAGTGTATTTTTATAGCACTGATCACTGTATAATTGTCAATGGTCCCAAAAATGTGTCAAAAATGTCTGATCTATCCGCCGCATTATCGCAGTCCTGATAAAAATCGCAGATCGCCGCCATTACTAGTAAAAAAAATAATAATAATAAAAATGCCATAGATCTAGCCTCTATTTTGTAGAGGCTTTAACTTTTGCACAAACCAATCAATATATGCTTATTGCAAGTTTTTTACCAAAAATATGTAGAAGAATACATATCGGCCTAAACTGAGAAAAAAAATCATTTTTTTGATTAAAAAAATTTTTTTTTGATAAAAAAAAACATTTTTTGGATAAAAAAAATGTGGGATATTTATTATAGCAAAAAGTAAAAAATATTGGAGGTTATTTACAAAAGGCAAATCCTCTCTGCACTACATGTGCAAACTACAAGTGCAAAGTGCACTTGAAATTGCACTGAAAGTGCACTTGGAAGTGCAGTTGCTGTAGATCTGAGCGGGACGTGCCAGCAAAATAAAAAACAGCATTTTCGCTTGCACGTGATTGGATCATAAAATAATCAGAGCTTCCCTTCATTTCAGATCTACCCCTCAGATTTACAGCGCCTGTACTTCCAAGTGCACTTTGCACTTGTAGTTTGCACTTGTGGTGCAAAGTGAATTTGCCTTTCGTAAATAACCCCCTCTGTTTTTTTTTTTTTAATTGACGCCCTTCTTTTGTTTATAGCGCAAATAATAAAAAACGCAGATGCGATCAAATACCACTAAAAGAAAGCTCTATTTGTGGTAAAAAAAGAACGTAAATTTTGATTGGGTACAGCATCACATGACTCCGCAATCGTCAGTTAAAGCGGCGCAGTGCTGTATTGCAAAAAATGTCCTGGTCATTGAGCAGCCAAATCTTCCAGGGCTGAAGTGGTTAATGATGTATGGCAAAACACATAAGTGTACAACAGCATGTAAAGAGGACACATTATTATTATGTGACATATGTGACATGTGACATATTATGTAATATGAATTATATATATATATATATATATATATATATATATATATATATATATATATACAATATTACCAAATGTATTGGGGCACCTGCCTTAACATACACATGAACTGTAACCGCTTAAGAACCAGCCACCGCAGTTATATTGTGGCAGGTTGGCTCCCCTGTGCGAATTGCCATCATGGTACATCGGCTGCTTTAACCACTTAAGGACTGCCGTATTGCCAATGTACGTCATTGCAATGGCATGTACAGGCACAAGCACGTACATGTGCTTGCCTTCCAGCGGGTGGCCCCCTCCCGCTGGATACGGCGGTCCGTTTCGCTTCAGGAGCGATCCGGGATGAGGGGATGGCTGTTGGTTTCTGGCCATCCCCTCTCGATCGCTCCTGGCGAATGAGAAGCTTCCTCCCACTGTGTATTGTATACACAGGCAGGGAGGAAGTGATGTCACTCTCCTCGGGGCGGTCTTTTTGACCGGACTACGAGGAGAAGACAGAAAGTAAGTGTGCACCAACACTACACTGGCATGTAGGCACACACAGGCAAACAAACCCCCCCCCCCGATCCCCCCCGCCCCCCCCCCCCCCCCCAGTCACAGTGTCACTGATTGAAGTGATCATTTATTTCAGTTGTAAAAGTAAAAACTGTCAGGGCAGTTAGTGTTAGGTCCAGGGTAGCCCCCTACCACCCCCCAATAAATGTTTAACCCCCTGATTGCCCCTAGAGTTAACCCTTTCACCCCCTTTTGCCAGTGTCACTAAGCGATCATTTTTCTGATCGCTGCATTAGTGTCGCTAGTGTCGCTAGGTAGCTAGTTATTTTTTTAGGTTCACCGCCAGGTTTTTATAGCGCTAGGTACCCCGATATACTACCCAATAATGGTTTTAACCCCCTGATTGCCCCTAGTTAACCCTTTCACCAGCGATCACAGTATAAGTGTCACTGGTGTCACTGGTGACGCTGGTTAGCCAGTTAGTTATTTAGGTTCCCCGTCAGGTTTTTATATAGCGCCAGGGACCCCCATATACTACCTAATAAAAATTTGAACCCCCTGATTCCCCCTAGTTAACCCTTTCACCAGTGATCACCGTATAAGTGTTACGGGTGACTCTGGTTAGTTTTCTTTTTATAGCATCAGGGCACCCACCATTTATTACTCAATAAAGGTTTAACCCCCGATCACTCGGCGGGTGATATCAATTAGGTTTTAGGGTCAGGGTCTGCGTCGCCCCAGGCAGCGCTAGGTTAGTGCCAGTACCGCTAACACCCACGCGCAAAGCATAAATCTCCCGTAGTGGTATAGAATCTGAACAGATCAATATCTGATCTGATCAGATCTATGCTAGCATCCCCAGCAGTTTAGAGTTCCAAAAAAATGCATTGTTAGCGGGATCAGTCCAGATACCTGCTGGCACCTGCGTTTTGCCCCTCTGCCCAGCCCACCCAAGTGCAGTATCGATCGATCACTGTCACTTACAAAACACTAAACACATAACTGCAGCGATCGCAGAGTCAGGCCTGATCCCTGCGATCGCTAACAGTTTTTTTTGGTAGCATTTTATATTTAAATCCGGAAGGCAGTGCTTGGTTTTCGGGGTCCCGTACGTGGCTAGGCTCCCAAAACATGTGGTATCCCCGTACTCGGGAGAAGCAGCAGAATTTATTTTGGGGTGTAATTTGACTTATGCCCATAGCATGTGTGAGCAATATATCATTTAGTGACAACTTTGTGCAAAAAAATAAAAAAATTTAAAATTCCTGCAACTTGTGGCAAAATATAAAATATTTAATGGACTCAACATGCCTCTCAGTAAATAGCTTGGGGTGTCTACTTTCCAAAATGGGGTAATTTGGGGGGGTTTTGTGCTATTTTGGCATTTTATGGCCTTCGAAACTGTGATAGGTAGTGAGGAGTGAAATCAAAAATGTACACCCTTAGAAACCCTGAAGGCAGTGATTGGTTTTCGGGGTGCCGTACGCAGCTAGACTCCCAAAAAGTCCCACATATGTGGTATCCTCGTACTCAGGAGAAGCAGCAGAATATATTTTGGGGTGCAATTCCACATATAACTATGGCATGTGTGAGCAATATATCATTTAGTGACAACTTTTTGTAAACTTTTTTTTTTGTCATTATTCAATCACTTGGGACAAAAAATAAATAAAAATATTCAATGGGCTCAACATGCCTCTCCACAACTTCCTTGGGGTGTCTACTTTCCAAAATGGGGTAATTTGGGGGGGTTTTGTGTTATTTTGGCATTTTATGGCCTTCGAAACTGTGATAGGTAGTGAGGAGTGAAATCAAAAATTTGCACCCTTAGAAACCCTGAAGGCAGTGACTGGTTTTCGGGGTGCCGTACGCAGCTAGACTCCCAAAAATTCCCACATATGTGGTATCCCCGTACTCAGGAGAAGCAGCAGAATATATTTTGGGGTGCAATTCCACATATAACTATGGCATGTGTGAGCAATATATCATTTAGTGACAACTTTTTGTAAACTTTTTTTTTTTTTGTGTCATTATTCAATCACTTGGGACAAAAAAAAAATATTCAATGGGCTCAACAAGCCTCTCCACAACTTCCTTGGGGTGTCTACTTTCCAAAATAGGGTCATTTGGGGGGAGGGGGTTGTGTTATTTTGGCATTTTATGGCCTTCGAAACTGTGATAGGTAGTGAGGAGTGAAATCAAAAATTTGCACCCTTAGAAATCCTGAAGGCAGTGATTGGTTTTCGGGGTGCTGTACGCAGCTAGACTCCCAAAAAGTCCCACATATGTGGTATCCCCGTACTCAGGAGAAGCAGCAGAATATATTTTGGGGTGCAATTCCACATATAACTATGGCATTTGTGAGCAATATATCATTTAGTGACAACTTCTTTTTTTTTGTGTCATTATTCAATCACTGGGACAAAAAAAAAATATTCAATGGGCTCAACATGCCTCTCCACAACTTCCTTGGGATGTCTACTTTCCAAAATGGGGTCATTTGGGGGGGGTTTGTACTGCCCTGCCATTTTAGCACCTCAAGAAATGAGATAGGCAGTCGTAAATTAAAAGCTGTGTAAATTCCAGAAAATGTACTCTAGTTTGTAGACGTTATAACTTTTGCGCAAACCAATAAATATACGCTTATTGACATTTTTTTTACTAAAGACATGTGGCTGAATAAGTTTTGCCCTAAATGTATGACTAAAATTGAGTTTATTTGATTTTTCTTATAACAAAAAGTAGAAAATATCATTTTTTCTCAAAATTTTCGGTCTTTTTCCATGTATATTGCAAAAAAAAAAATCGCAGAGGCAATCAAATACCATCAAAAGAAAGCTCTATTTGTGGGAAGAAAATGACGAAAATTTCGTTTGGGTACAACATTGCATGACCGCGCAATTACCAGTTAAAGCAGTGCAGTGCGAAATTGTAAAAAGACCTCTGGTCCTTAGGCTGTTAATTGGTCTGGGGCTGAAGTGGTTCAGACCTCTAGGGGGCGCATGTGATGTCCGCCGGGCACCCTGATTGCGAGAGACAGAACGGAGATCTGTCGATGTAAACAGACAGATCTCTTTTCTGTTGGGAGAGTGTAGACCAGGGGTAGGGAACCTCGGCTCTCCAGCTGTTTTGAAACTACAAGTCCCAGAGACATTTCAAAGACCCTACCAATCACAGGCATGACTCCTAGAGGCAGAGGCATGATGGGAGTTGTAATTTCAAAACAGCTGGAGAGCCAAGGTTCCCTACCCCTGGTGTAGACAGATCTATTATTCCTACAGCTTACGAACAGCGATCATTCTCCTCCTGGAGGCAGTCCCATCCCCCCACTGTTAGAAACACTCCCTAGGACACACATTTAACCCCTTTATCGCCCCTAGTGTTAACCCCTTCCTTGCCAATGACATTTATACAGTAATCAGTGGCTGTTTTTAGCTCTGATTGCTGTATAAATGTCAATGATCCCAAAAATGTGTCAAAAGTGTCCGATCTGTCCGCCGCAATGTCGCAGTCTTGCTAAAAATCGCTGATCACCGCTATTACTAGTAAAAAAATAATTATAATAAAAATGCCATAAATCTGTCCCCTATTTTGTAGACACTATAACGTTTGCTCAAACCAATCAATATATGCGTATTGTGCTTTTTTTTTTTTGGATATTTATTATAGCAAAAAAGTAAAAAATATATATTTTTTTCGAAATTATCTGCCTTTTTTTGTTTATAGCGCAAACAATAAAAACCGCAGAGGTGATCAAATACCACCAAAAGAAAGCTCTATTTGTGGGGAAAAAAGGACATCAATTTTGTTTGGGTACAACATCGCACGACTGCGCAATTGTCAGCTAAAGTGACGCAGTACCGTGTTACAAAATGGCCTGGTGATTAAGGGGACAAATCCTTCCATTCCTTAAGCAGTTAATGGCATCCCTGTCTTAGCCTGTAGGGTTCAATATTGAGTTGGTCCACCCTTTGCAGCTATATCAGCTTCAGCTCTTCTGGAAAGACTGTCCACAAGGTTTAGGAGTGTGTCTATTGGAATGTTTGACCTTTCTTCCAGAAGCACATTTGTGAGGCCAGGCACTGATATGGACGAGAAGGCCTGGCTTGCAGTCTCCATTCTAATTCATCCCAAAGGGGTTCTATCAGGTTGAAGTCAGGACTCTGTGAAGACCAGTCAAGTTCCCCCACTCCAAATTGGCTCATCCATGTCTTTATGGACCTTGCTTTGTGCACTGGTCTAAATCATTTGGTGGAGGGGGATTATGGTGTGGGGTTGTTTTTCAGGGGTTGGGCTTGGCCCCTTAGTTTCAGTGAAGGGAACTCTTAAGAGTATACCAAGATATTTTGGACAATTTCATGCTCCCAACTATGTGGGAACAGTTTGGGGATGGTCCCTTCCTGTTCCAACATGACTACGCACCAGTGAACAAAGCAAGGTCCATAAAGACATGGATGAGCGAATTTGAGGTGGAAGAACTTGACTGGCTAACACAGAGTCCTGACTTGAACCTGATAGAACACCTTTGGGATGAATTAGAGTGGAGACTACAAGCCAGGCCTTATCGTCCACATCAAATGTGCTTCTGGAGGAATGGTCTAACATTCCCATAGACACACTTCTAAACCTTGTGGCAACCTTCCCAGAATAGTTTAAGTTGTTATAGCTGCAAAGGGTGAGCCAAATCAACATTGAACCCTAAGGACTAAGACTGGGATGCTATTAAAGTTCTAAATCTGAGTTCCCAGGTGTCAGTTTCTCCCTCACAGAAAATGTCGCAACTATTCTTGCTACACAGAGCCTACTATACCCCAAAGAAACTTTTTCGGTATGGATATAGACTCAATAACAAATGCCCAAGGTGTCAAGGAGCAGGTGACTTGATCCACATGATGTGGAGATGTCCAAAATTATTTAGGTATTAGACAGAGATACTTGAGGACATTAATCGTACCTTTGGGCTCAAGCTGGTCCTGAATGGTACCATATGTCTGTTGGGGAAGATAGAGGACAACAGTGTGTCAGTAAATATTAAAACCACAGCAATTAGAGGCCTATTCCAAGCACGAAAGCTAATAGCCCAAAACTGGCAATCAGTGAGACCTCCGACTTCAGAAGAATGGAATAAAGTGATGGACGCTACAGTATGGAGGGAAAAGATGACATTTATTAGACGGAGGAACCTGGATAAATTCTTAAAAATCTGGAAGCCCTGGTTAGATAAAATGGGATGTCCTCCTTAAAGGGGATACTGGGGGGGAGACCATACCCAAAGACTAGGTGGATACGATCAGGGAATAACAGGGGGGAGCGGAGAGGGGGACCGGAAGTGGTAAATGAGAGAGAAATAAGTTAGGAATAAGAATTTATTATACACTGGTAGTAAATAGATACAGTGTATTGTTGTGAAGCTCGGCACTTTATTTCAAGGGAGATTTTGGGGGAGGTGGGGGGAGGGATGGATCATAAAAAGGTTAGTGGGGTTATAAAAAAGGCTAGAGAAGTACAGATGAGAGGGAGTTGAGGTACTGCTAGTAGCTGAGTGGACCTTTTAAAGTTTTTCCTTGGTCTCCACTTTTTGTTTTCTTTTTCTTTTATTTCCGTTGTTTTTCTTGTTTTTCTCGTTTTTTTTTCTGTTTTCCCTTCTTTAAGGAAATAAGTATGTAGGACGCAGAATAACGTAATGATGGTTATTTAAGGGAATAAAAAAAATACTAGTAATATAGTGTATATATTTCACATATTTCACATGCTGAAGGCAAAACGAACGGCAGAAAGACCCACAACAAAGAACAACTGAAGACAGCTGCAGTTAGAGACTGGCAAAGCATTAGAAAGGAGGAAACCCAGTCTTTGGTAATGTCGATGGGTTCCAGACTCCAGATAGTCATTGCCAGTAAAGGATTCTCAACAAAATATTAAAAATGAACATTTTATTTATGATTATATTTATTTGTCTACTTTACATTTGAGCCCCTGGAAATTGAGGGACTGTGTATAAAAATGGTTGCAATTCCTAAAATTTGTACCTGATATTTATGTTCAACCCATTGAATTGAAGCTGAAAGTCTGCACTTCAAAATCATTTGGATTGTTTCATTTTAAATTTATTCTGGTGGCATACAGAGTCAAAAGTACGAAGATTGTGCCTGTGTCCAAATACATATATATATATATATATATATATATATATATATATATACATTTTGCACAAGACACCAGGGATGGGCCCTGGGAAAAAGGTATATGTTGTCACTGTTTGGGATGTGGCTACTTTAAGGGGGGTGACAAGAGATATTTTGGGAGTACTCACATCCATAGTGAGAGGTTCCAGGGTGAATAACTGATAGTTACTGCAGTTACCCCCAGACTGTTAAATCATCATACGGGTCCCAGAATTTGGAGGCACAGAGAGATTTGGGGTGGAAAAGACCTTCCAACACTGATTATGGGTACTTCAGTCCTGAAAGGATTCACCCTCCAGCAAGAGAGGGCTGAAAAGGACAGGAAGCAATCAGCAGGTGCCTATGAGGTGTTGAGTGGTGCAGGACACAGCTTTCTGTTTCTGTGGACTGTCTTGTCTGAGACACTGTAGCTAAGCTCCACCCTGGAGCTTATGTCAGACTGGGTAGTGCTGGAGTACCTGATTGGTGAAAAACAGACCATGTTTGATGGGTAGGACTTTATTTCCAGGAAATTAGGTACCTGGACAGTAGTAGGTCGCTTCAGGTCTGTTAACCAGTGACTCTGTATATTGGTAAGTCTCTCTTTCCTTCCCCTCTCCCCCTTCCCCCCTTTTTTCTTTTTTATCCCCCCCCCCCCCCCCCCCCGCCCTGATCTGCCTTTAATTTTTCCCCCATTTTTCTTTCCTATCTTAATCCCCCTATTTCCTTTTTATCTTCTTATTATTTTTCACTCTACGCTCTCCATTTCCTTTCTTTTACCCCTTCCGCCTTCCTCTCCTCCCCCCCATTTCACTACCCTCACATTTTTTCTCAGATTTTCCTCTTTCTTTTCCACCATTTAAATAGATAATATACCATATCACTTAAAAAAGTTATACATTTAGAATCCAGCTATTCCAAGGTGTCTCCCATGGGAATTACCTTCAGGTGCCTCTATCTGTGCTGCCTTACCGCCGTGACTTTCCTAGGTGAGCAATGCACGTCTTTCCTCAGAATATATATATATATATATCATCTGCAAAATGCAAAAAGCACTAAAAATGCATATATGTGAATAGTATTTGAGAAAAATAGGCCTTATGTGTACATAGAAAAAGCCGTAGATTTTTGCGTTCAGCTCATGACAAATTGGGGCAAACACAAAAGTGTTGCATTGCTCAGTGTATGTAGCGCTGGCTCCTGAAGAGTACGCTCTATGTGTTTTTCTCTATTTAAAATTCCTAAAACCACAGTTGGGTTTTAGGGCCAATTATACCAAATTATGGTTTCAGTACCAGCCTAGCTGGATTGCACTTGGTTCTGTTTGGCCACAGGTGTCGCTGTTACAACTGGCAAGTGTGAGAACGCAGTTTAGCTAGGTGCATTGAGTGTCATTCTTTCTCGGAACCAACCCAGTGGGAGTGTCATCTTGCTGTGCATTCTGGGAGAGGGTACTTAAGGTACAGACATCATGTGCTTCTGGGTTCCGGTCCAGAAGATCTCTCTGTCTGCTTGGTCCTGGTCCTCCTGACCAGCCCCCATGGCCCTCATGGCCTGGGGTGCGGATCCATCCAATTACGAGTCTCGGGGCTGGCTAGCCCAAGTCAAAGTAACTGGAAGGAGGATTTAAATGTGGTCCGGTGCCATCTCATCTGTGGAGAGGCCCAGCAACTGGAGAAGCAACCAGGGGAGGACTCTTCGGGAGAAGGCCATGCTGAAGGCTGGCATCTCAGAAAGAGCCTGGAGGTTCAGTTGAAAGACACCAAGTGAATCTACACTCGTATGGTATCACTGGACCGGCTGCAAGATACTGGTACCATATGATGGCTCTCTAAATTGATAAACTCTCTAAATTTATCTACATCCTTCCGTTACGTTCAAGTCTGTGGCAGAGATTGTATTCACAAGTGTTCTACATTCAAGTCTGAGGCAGAGACTTTATTCACAAGTGTTCTACATTCAAGTCTGAGGCAGAGACTTTATTCACAAGTGTTCTACATTCAAGTCTGTGGCAGAGACTTTATTCACAAGTGTTCTACATCAAGTCTGTGGCAGAGACTTTATTCACAAGTGTTCTACATCAAGTCTGTGGCAGAGACTTTATTCACAAATGTTCTATATGCAAGTCTGTGGCAGAGGCTTCGCTTTACTTAAACACTCTATCGGCTACTAGGCCTAGTGAGAGGAGGTCTATCCGGTAGCTGTCAGAATCCAGTTGTGAGTGGCAATTCTCTGGATTTCTATAGTGAGAAATTTCCTATCTTTTGCAGTTCTAAGAGTACCTGAACTTCCTACCTAACCCTCTACCCTTCATTGAGAGACTGTTCTGTCTACTTGTTGTTAAATAAATATACCAAAAGTGGATCCAGTGTCAGTCTCTGCAGTTCTTTGGGCCATCTACCTTGGGAAACCCCTAGATGTACACGAGGTCAAGAAGGAAACGGTAAGCCCAATAAAACCAGCCGCTCCTTCGGGGGTCAGCGCTATATATATATATATATATATATATATATATATATATATATATATATATATATATATATATATAAACTACACATATGCACACTGACTAGACATTGTAATAAGTAATCTATATTGAGCAGGAGATAAGGTGCAGAACTTTAATACATTGATTTATTTTGTAATAAAATGTGTAGAACAATACATGCTCGTTGTAGGACGCTGAAATATTCTATTTGTCACTTAACACCTTTTTACGTGATTTGCAATGCACTCGATAAATCATTTTGGCTCTTTAAATTTACGGTTTCCAATCAGATGTGACTGTGCCAGTGGGAGCATAGTTATTTAGTAATGCAATGCAAATGACTAAATTCACTGAGTGGGCTTTGTTATTTATTTATTCATTGTGTTTCTTATCAATCCATTCCCAAACCCTCATGCCTTTGCAGTGAGCAGAGAGGTGTGCTAAACATCAGTATCAGCCACTGTCAAGCACATGCTTATCAGTCGTAGCAGGGCGCAGTGGGAATGACCTGCCAAGATGCAACCATCCTCTCTCGTCTTCACAATCCTTTTGTGGAAAGCCTGATTCTTTGTCCTCATTATGTGATCTGTCTCTTTTCGTTCTGCTGCTGCAAACTCCTACATTTAGTAGAGTAATCTCAGTCAGGACTAAAATGCTCTTAGGAACATTGCAAGTCTTCTTTCCTTGTCACCTCACCAAGTATTTACTCTTATGACAACTTTGTCAAAGCCCTAAAGGATTTTTTTTTTATTTTTCAAACTCTTTATAATGCTTGTAAATCAGCATTCCAGTGGAACTCACAGCGGAACACAAAAGATTGAAAATAATGTTGACAATGTTGGTAAGGAACAAACAGAGCCCGGAATCTAGGCAGACACGAGGGATCCTTCATACTTCTTAACACAAACTAGTATATTCTCCTCTTCTCTAGAGACACGTTGTTGTGCAGACTGCACTAAGAGATTCATTTTCCAGCTGCCTTCTAACAGAGGTATTATTACAGTAAGTTCAATTTCTAGGTTATATTTAAGTTGTATATCAAGGTGATACAGCTATGGAAAAACAAGTATCAATGAATAAACTGTACAGTAATTAAAACAGAAGTAAACAAACTGATCATGCAAATATTTCTAATAAAAAAAAATCCTGCTTACCTTGGATACTAACCATTTTATTTATACTAACCATGTAATAAAATGTATTTTAATTGATAGAAATTCTGGTTAATTAAAGTGACACCTCATGGTCGGTATGCGGTTAAATATGTATTCATTCTCATCTAAGTGCCTTATTTTACTCTCAACCTAATTCAAATTTCCAAATTCATTTTTTTTTTGCTGCTGCTGCTGCTGCAATCTGACTTCCTTTTAGAGGGTGGTTCCATTTGTCACAATGGAAAGCTAAAAACTGCTTTAGAAATGCTAGACCCCTTTCCTGGCCTGCCAGGCTGCATGCTCAGATAAGAATCTGGTATGGATTTTGGGAGGGACCCCAATCCATACCAGACCCTAATGCCGCATACACACGGTCGGAATTCTCGTCGGAATAAGCTCTGATGGTTTTCCCGACGGAATTCCTCTCAAGCTGTCTTGCCTACACACGGTCACACCAAATTCTGTTTGTTTAGAACGCGGTGACGTACGTCGGGACTAGAAAAAGGAAATTCAATAGCCAGTAGCCAATAGCTTCCGTCTTGTAGTTTAATCTGAGCATGCATGATTTTTGGCGTGTCGGAATTGCATACACACGATCGGAATTTCCAATAGAAAGTTTCTCCGTCTGGAAAATTGAGAACATGCTATAAATTTTTGGCTGGCGGAAATTCGGACAGCTAAATTCCGATGGAGCATACACACGGTCGCATTTTCCCACGAAAAGCTCTCATCGGTCTTTTTCTGGCCGGAATTCCGATTGTTTGTACGCGGCATAAAGGTCTGGTATGGATTGGGGGGGACCCCCATGATGTTTTTTTTCACATTTTTGTATTGCCGGCAATGTTCTTTTTTTGTACATTCACCTGTCAGCGGGGAAAATGTTGTTGAAAAACAATCCGATTGAAAAAGACAAAAACTCTGCTAAATGATAGATATAGATAGCATTTATGAGAGTTTAGTAGAGTTTAACCGCTTCACCCCCGGAAGATTTGGTTGCTGAATGACCAGGCCAATTTTTGCGATTCGGCATAGCGTCGCTTTAACTGACAATTGTCCGGTCGTGCGACGTTGTACCCAAACAAAATTGACGTCCTTTTTTTTTCTCCCACAAATAGAGCTTTCTTTTGATGGTATTTGATCATCTCTGCGGTTTTTATTTTTTGCGCTATAAACAAAAAAAGAGCGGCAATTTTGAAAAAAAACACAATATTTTGTACTTTTTGCTGTAATAAATATAACCATTTTTTATTTTAAAAAGCAAATTTTTTTCTCAGTTAGATCAATATGTATTCTTCTACATATTTTTTTGGTAATAACAATCACAATAAGGGTATATTGATTGGTTTGCACAAAAGTTATAGCGTCTACAAAATAAGGGATATATTTCTAGCACGTTTACTATTATTGTTTTTTTTTTTACTAGTAATGGCAGCGATCTGCAACATTATGGCGGACACATCGTATGCTTTTGGCTTTCGGGAAATGTCACTGCAAGCGAAGGGGTTAACACTAGTGGGCAATCAAGGGGTTAACTGCCCCACCTCCTGTAGTCACAAAAAAAACATGTGCACTGTGTTCAGGTACTGGACGCAGTGCACTATGGGAAGCACCATGTCTATGCAATCACAAGATTGCAGACATGGTGCTTCATTTGCGGGCTTCTAACCCACCTTGTGGCACAATACAAAATGCTGAGTAGCTTCCGCCCGTAGAATCAATGTGATTCTATGGATGGGAGCATTGTTGTTCAAATCTTGAGGTCACTTCCGGGTTTCATGAAACAGACGTCGGCAGCTCCGTTCTTCGGCCCAAGCGGAGCTGTAGGAAGGTGAGAGCGCGCAACGTTCTGTACTCTGTGTTTTCCGATAATAATGTTCTAAAACTTTACTAAATCAACTCCCCGTGCCCTGACAAAGTGGATGCTTAGTGACTGCCTAGGGATACACTCTGCATGTGGGCACAGGCTGCATTTAATAGAACACAGGCTGCATTTGGACACAGGCTGCATTTAATGGGACATGCTGCATTTGGACACAGGCTGCATTTAATGGGACACAGGCTGCATTTGGACACATGCTGCATTTGGACACAGGCTATATTTAATGGGACACACGCTGCATTTGGACACAGGATGCATTTAATGGGACACAGGCTGCATTTGGATACATACTGCATTTGGACACAGGCTATATTTAATGGGACACACTCTGTATTTGGACACAGGATGCATTTCGACACAGGCTGCATTTAATGGGATACATGCTGCATTTGGACACAGGTTGCATTTGCACACACGCTGCATTTGGACACAGGATGCATTTAATGGGACATAGGATGCATTTGGACACAGGATGCATTTTATGTGACACAAGCTGCATTTGGTGGGACACAGGCTGCATTTAATGGGACACAGGCTGCATCTAAGGAGGGACACCACTGGGGGCACCTGATGTAAGGACGGACTCCGCTGGGGACACCTGATGGCATCTGGTGGCAGGCGACGTGGCTAGTCACACGCTCAGGGCTCCCACTGATTCTGCATTATGGTGAGTTGAATGATTTAATTTTATTTTACAATGTAATGATAGAAATAATGCACTTCAATCATCCTGACACCATAACAACCATGGTGCCGGGATGATTGAAGTGCTAACACCAGGTCTTTGGGGTATCTTTATCTGCTGATTGTTAAACTTTCTAGAATACAGATTTCTATTGTTGTGTAGGATCTGGGCCTACTGTCCCTCCATCCCTCACTCCCTCTCCCTCCATCCCTCGTTCATCTCAGACGCTAACCACACCACCTTAGAGCCATGCCCACTGTTTCACTGAAACCATGCCCATTTTCACCCCTGCATCCTAAAACTTTGCCAGCCGCCACTGGTTGATACCATGTTGGAGGAATAGTGTTCTATCATTATTACCATGTTGGAGGAATAGTGTCTCATTGTTCATACCATGTTGGAGGAATAGTGGCCCATCGTTGGCAGGAGTTATGACCCACTCTTGGTGTCAGTGGGAAAAATTGTGGCCCAAGGGCCAGATGAAGGCTAACAAAGGGCCACATTTGGCCCATAAGCCACTGCTGAAAGCCTATACTGTCGTGACTGTGTTTTCTACTGTGCTGTCAGGAATCAGCAGCTGGGATAACTAGATAAATGTAGTTACTCAAGGAAACTGGGACCAGACCATGTATGTATATCTTTAAAATTAGAATTATTTACAGTGAATGAAAGATAATCACACACTGGCAAACAATAAGCATGAGAATGCATGACAAGCAAAACTAAATAACATAATGCCCAACCAGCAATCCTAACCACACGTAACAATATATATATATATATATATATATATATATATATATATATATATATAAAAATGTACAAAAGAGAAACATATAAGGCAGGGGAGAGCAGGGAGCAGATGGGAAGGGGGAAAATAAAACTGGGATGGGAATAAGGCAGCAGGATACCGCATGCGGGGCAAGAGCAAGATGATCATGAATAATAGGCTATGGAGCTTTCTTTTGTTTTTTTATTATTATTATTATTATTATTATTAATTTTTAATTTTTGTTACAAAACTTTTTAATTAAGTATGTTTTCTCCTTCAATGATAAGCACTGATAAGGCTGCACTGACTGGCACTGATAAGATGGCACTGATGGGCACCGATGAGGTAGCACCAATGAGGTGGCACCGATGACGTGGCACTGATGAGCATTAATATGCGGCACAGATGGGCACTAATAGGCGGCACTAATGGGCACTGATGGGAGGAGTCTCCGTATCAGACTAACACGCCATACCATGGATTACTGCACCCCCCCCCCCCCCCCGTGGAGGCGCACCGGCTTGTTATCCTGAGATATCCGATCAGGATAACCAAACCACTTTGATGATGTCATTTTGCTATATGGCAGGCGGCAGGTGGTTAAATACCCTTCCAGCAAGTGTAGCCACGTGGAGCTGATTGCTAGAACCTACTGGGAGACACCTGCTGGTGGACACTAAAACTGCAGCTTTTCACTCAGAGAACCACAGTGCCACCAGCAGGTGAACTCTGCCCTAACATGTATTCTATGTATAATAAAAGCTTACATATTCTTTTTAAATTCGACTAACTACTACTAGACATGACCTGGATGAAAGAGAACCTTCACAGAGAGGAAGAGCTAGTCATTATTACCTAGTTACATCAACCTTGTCCACCCATAGAACTTTTCTAAGCTTGAGGTTTCTAAAGCAGACAACTAGCAGGACACTATCACTATGTCCTATCGCTTTCACTTTTATCTCTAAACTGATCATCAGTAACTAAAGCCTCATACACACGATCGGATTTTCGGCAGGGAATTGTGTGATGACAGACTGTTGGCCCAAAATCCAACTTTTAGTACACTCCATCACACAATTGTTGTCCAACTTTCTCCCAACAAATGTTGGATGGCAGGCTAGAAAATTTTCAGTGGGCAACGGTCTGTTGTCAGATTTTCCTATCGTGTGTACACAAGTCTGTCACACAAAAGTCCAAAGTACAAACTCGCATGTTCGGAATTAATGCTCCTTAAAAACGACATTAGCAGAAGATGACAAAAGGGTGAAAGGCTCAAGAGCTGAAATTCCACGTAGTACGTCACTACGTTTGTGTTTGTTGGCCGACAATTGTGTGCCAGTAGTATGCAATCGGACAAAAGTCTGATGCTTTGTTGGCCAACAATCTAATTGTGTGTATGAGGCTTAAAGCTGGCCACAAATGGATTGAAATTCAGACAATTCAGCAGGAATGGTCATATTACAACATAGGGTTTCATTCTAGGTAATAGATGCATTTATTTATTTTTGAGCATATAACATATTCAATAGGATTATGCTGGGCAGATATTTAGGGGAAAATATTTTAATAATGAATGTGTGTATACAGTTTGGGTGTTTTTGCTGTGAACACTACGGAAGCAAGAAGAAAGGCCAGCAGTTTGTGTTAGCCCTTGTACACACAGTCGGACATTCCGATCAACAATGTCTGATAGGACCGTGTTGTCAGATAATCCGACAGTGTGTGGGCTCCATCGGACTGTTTCCGTCAGAGTATCCGACGGA
This sequence comes from Lithobates pipiens, assembly GCF_037356315.1. Taxonomy (NCBI): domain Eukaryota; kingdom Metazoa; phylum Chordata; class Amphibia; order Anura; family Ranidae; genus Lithobates; species Lithobates pipiens. The sequence continues at coordinate 220,863,634 of NW_027507903.1, read as the reverse complement.
CCAAGTTTTCCAGCTGGGCTATAAAATTTTCCGACAATATGATCCGATCGGCCTTTTTCCGATCATGTGTAGAGAATTCCGATCGGACAAAGTGCCACGCATGCTCAGTTCAAATTCCTGGACCAAAGCTATTGGCTACTAGCCTGAACGTAGTCCCCTCCTAACGAAATAACGTCATCACTTTAAGTACGATCGGATTTTCTGACAACTTTGTCCGACTGTGTGTATGCAACAGTTTCGGACAAAATCCGTCGGAATGTCCGACCGTGTGTACAAGGGCTAAGAGCTTTTTTTATTATTGAAAACAGCAATAACCGGGGGTAGAGTCTGACATGGAGTGCTGGACTCTCTTCATGTTGAGTCTCTAGTGGCACCAGCACTGGAGGTGCACATCGGAAGTTTGGAGGTATGTTACTAGCTGGCAGGATGGCTAAATCTTTTGTTCACTACAGTGCCACAGTTGTATTTTTGTGTTACAATGAAAAGAGCCTAGACATAAGTTTATCTTACATAAGAAATCATTTTTATTTTTATTTAGTTTTCAAAATAATATTATTATAATGATGATATCATTATTATTGTTACTTATTTTATTAACCACTTAAGCCCCGGGCCATTTGACTGTCCAAAGACCAGAGCACTTTTTACAATTCGGCACTGTGTCACTTTTAATTGATGTCCTTTTTTTCCCACAAATAGAGCTTTCTTTTGGTGGTATTTGATCACCTCTGCATTTTTTTTTTTTGCAATATAAACAAAAAAATTGTGACAATTTTTTTAAAAAAAGCATTATCTTTTACTTTTACTATAATAAATATCACCAAAAAATCTATAAAAAAATATTTTTTTTCCTCAGTTTAGGCCGATAAGTATTCTTCTACATATTTTTGGTAAAAAAAAATTGCAATACGCGCTTTTGATTGATTTGCGCAAACATTATAGCGTTTACAAAATAGGGGATTTATGGCATTTTTATTAATAATTTTTTTTATTTGTAATGGCGGCGATCAGCAATTTTTTATCATGACTGCGACATCATGGCGGACAGATCGGACACTTTTGGATGATTTTGGGACCATTCACATTTATACAGCGATCAGTGCAATTAAAAATGCATTGATTACTGTGTAAATGTGACTGGCAGTGAAGGGGTTAATCACTAGGTGGCGCTGTAGGGGTTAAGTGTGTCCTAGGGAGTGATTCTAACTGTGGGGGGAAGGGGCTACATGTGACACAACACTGATCACCGCTCCCGATTACAGGGAGCTATGATCAGTGACAGTGTCACTAGGCAGAACAGGGAAATGCTTGTTTACATTAGCATCTCCCCGTTCTTCCTCTCCATGATCTCCTGATCGCCGCCATTACTAATAAAAAAAATTATTAATAAAAATGTCATAAATCCCCTATTTTGTAAATGCTATAATGTTTGCGCAAACCAATCAATAAACGCTTATTGTGATTTTTTTGTTACCAAAAATATGTAGAAGAATACGTATCGGCCTAAATTGAGGAAAAAATATATATTTTTTTATATATTTTTGAGGATATCTTATTATAGCAAAAAGGCGCGTGCCCGCAAGCTGCCTCTTAAAGGGCAATGTACAGGTATGTCATTCTGCCTGTATGTGGCCTTCTGCCGCAGTATATCTGCGTGAGGCGGTCGGGAAGCGGTTAATTTATTAAAACTGGATCACTCAGAATCTGGTGCAGCTGTGCATGGTAGCCAATTAGCTTCTAACTTCAGCTTGTTCAATTAAGCTTTGACAAAAATACCTGGAAGCTGATTGGTTTCTATACAGAGCTGCTCCAGTTTTAGTAAATCCTGACTGACTGTATACAATACAATCTCTAGGTGACTTATTCTATAACTTCTTCTATTATCTCAGCAGCTTTTCAGACTGCTATATTTGCAGCTTCCAAAGGGGGAATAAACCAATGATTACAAAATAAAAGAAAACCTGTTCTTTCTTCCCCTATGTAAAATTATAATAGTTCCCCAGTTCATCTATTTTCAATAAGTACGTATTAATAATAATAATATTTATTAATGTGGATACTATTATCTACATTTTTCTGAAAAAAAAATCATTTTCAGAAATGTTAAAATTGTAAATAAGAATACGTACTTACTGAAAATAGATGAACTGGGGAACTATCATAATTTTACTTATTGGAAGCAAGAACACTTACAGTATTTGTGATTTTACTAAAAAGTCACAGAGGTTTTTCTTTTATTTTCAAGGATAAGTACACTTCCTACGCATCCTATAGAGACTGATGCCATGAGACCGTGCTGTATCTTTAGACACAACACTAAATGCATAATTAACCAGTGCTAATGCAAATTCATAGATGTAAAAAATATTTTTTCAGAAAGCCGCATAAACTATTCATCAAAGCACAACAAACGCGTGGGGAACTGCTTTAGAGAACATGCCCAACTTGGCCTATGTGTATGTTTCTGTGACAAGAGATGTATAAACAGGAGCAGATTACCACTCATTCATAAGCGGGTAATGAAGCAGAACTAAAAATCACACGCATGCCATCACTCAAGTGCAAGTCATTTACAACTTCTTGATGTCACACACAGAAAAGGCCTTCTTAGTATCATATAACTAGAGACAAAGGTAATTATGGAGAGTGGGTGGATATGGAAATGGCCTCTCCACAAGCAGCAAGCTGTAATTGTTCTATAAGTTTCATTTTTCTAAAACTAATGTTCCTTTAATGAGAATTGAATCCACATTTTAAGCATAGGTGATGAAGGGCACTCTTTTTTTTCCATACTCTGAAATTAATCAGTTGCCCACATTAGGGGAAGTGTAGCAGACTTAATTTTTATATCTACTTATTAAATTACAAAGTCTTTTTAATGAAGGTATTAACAATCATTTGCCACTCCGTAAGATTGTTGGAGAATGTAGCAATATGTTTATACATTATTTGATTTCTTGGCTACTACGAACAAATAAATGCTGCCAAAAAAGAAAGCAAAATGCGCTCCATTTATTATCCTAATCAGAAGACCCTTTGATAAGTGAGAATATTTCCATAAGAATAATCCATAGTCCTGCTTAAAGTGGAATTAAAGCGATCAGTACCCACCTTTCCCTCAGCAGTACCCATCCCTTGCCAGCACTCTGAGGACAGTGCTGGCATTGTAAGCATTTACATTGTGGGAGAAGAACTCAAAAAGGCAGCTTGGTGCATTTTATTGCATGCCTCTTCTGCAAAAAAAAAAGTTACTTGCTTGATGTTTTGTCACAGCACAACTTTAGTTCAGCTTTAACCACATGCCGACCGGGCCACAGCCGAAAGACAGCTACAGCGTGGTTGGCTTATCCTGGGTGGACGTCCGTGGGACGTCCTCGCAGAATTTTGCACCCGGGAACATCCGTGATAGCGGCCGTTTACCACGTGATTGCTCTGTTAAATGATGGAGCGATCACTTGTACACAAACCGGCGTCACATCATGACGCCACTTCCTCCCTCCCCTCTCTACCGATCAGTACAGTGAGAGGGGGAGAGATGTCAGCAGCGCTGTGGGCTGGATGTGTAGTGCCCACAGCGCTGCTCAGTGCTAATAATCTTCAGTACTCTGCCCATATTGTGCAATACTCTGCCAATACTCTGCAATACTGTGCAATACTCTGCCAATACTCTGCAATGCTGTGCGATACTCTGCCAATACTCTGAAACACTGCAATACTCTGCAATAATCTGCCAATACTCTGCCAATACCCGTCAATACTCAGTTATACCCAGTGAAGTGAACAGCCTCAGGTGACACACAGAGATGAAACAAATCCTCCTACAGTTTTACTTGTTTATCTGCAGTTTTCTCCTCTCTACACCCCTTCAAAAGAGCAGATCATGTTAAAAATCTTTCTTTATCTGCCAGGAGCACAGAGGAGGGGGCAAAGATATTGCAGTAACAGTGTGTGAGAGCTGATTGGAGAAAAGGAACATCCCCCTTCCACACAGCAGAAGAACTGTGCTCTGAATAGACAAGCTCTGGTCTGAGCTCTCCTCCCCCTCACCTCCCTCCTGACACAAATTTATCCCATGTGTCAGGAAAACATCTCAGAAGTAACTCATGATGATAACAGAGGAATGAAACACCAGAGAGAAACAACACTGCAGATATAGGTGCTTTGCTCAGACTCCATGACTACAACCACTAAGATTGTATATATACACTGCACTGCGTATATCTATGTATAGAGTATATGCCAACTGTCCTGGATTGATTTGACAGGGAATTAAAACATCATGGCACACTGTCTACCATCAGACTTTCCCAGATAATGCTAAAGGCCATTAACTGCAACCCCTTAAATGGGCATGGTAGGAGATGCCCACATATTTAGGGCAGGACAAATCTGGAAAGTGGATGGATTACATGTAAACCGTGAGCAGGGTTAACAGTGTCCAGGGCTCCAGGACCACAATGTTAACAAGTGTGTGCATGCCTGTGTATGTGTGCATGTATATGTATATATGTATGTATTGTATATACCGTATATACCGTATTTTTTGGACCATAAGACGCACTTTTACCCCAAAAAATATGGGGGAAAATGTCAGTGCGTCTTATGGTGCGAATCCTTCCCTCATCGCTGCCATTGTCACCGCCCCCCACCGCCGTCGCCATGCTAGTCCCGAAAGACAGACATCCCAGGCCCCCGCGAGCGCTGGGCTATTTCCGGTTGGGCCTGACACCTGCTGAGAAGATAGAGCTGCCAGAGCAATGGCACAGGTCAGGCTGCATTAATGGCAATGGTCAGGCTGCAGTAATGGCAATGGTCAGACTGCAATAATAGCAATAGTCAGGCTGCGTTAATGGCAATGGTCAGGCTGCATTATTGGCAAAAGTCAGGCTGCATTAATGTCAGTGGTCAGGCTGCAGTCCTTTGACAAAGGTCAGGCTGCATTTCATGGGCACTGGTAAATATTTTAATACACCATTTGGTTCATAATATTTTTTTTCTTGCTTTCCTCCTCTAAAAACTAGGTGTGTCTTATGGTCAGGTGTATCCTATGGAGCCAAAAATACAGTACACTATATTACCAAAAGTTTTGGGACTCCTGCTTTACACGCACATGAACTTTAATGGCACCCCTGTCTTAGCCTGTAGGGATAAATATTGAGTTGGCCCACCCTTTGCAGCTATAACAGCTTCAACTCACCTGGGAAGACTGTCCACAAGGTTTAGGAGTGTGTCTATGGGAATGTTTACCATTCTTCCAGAAGCGCACTGATATAAACGAGAAGGCCTGGCTCGCAGTCTCCACTCTAATTCATCCCAAAGGTGTTCTATCAGGTTGAGGTCAGGACTCTGTGCAGGCCAGGCAAGCTCCTCCACCCCAAGCTGGATCATCCATGTCTTTGTGGACCTTGCTTTATGCACTGATCCAAATCATTTGGTGGTGGGGGGATTATGGTGTGGGGTTATTTTATAGGAGTTGGGCTTGGCCTCTTAGTTCCAGTGAAGGGAACTCTTAAGGTGTCAGCATACCAAGACATTTTGGATAATTTCATGCTCCCAACTTTGTGGGAACAGTTTGGGGATGGCCCCTTCCTGTTCCGACATGACTGCGCACCACTGCACAAAACAAGGTCTATAAAGACAGGTATGAGTGAGTTTGGGGTGGAGGAACTTGACTGGTCCTGACCTCAACCCTGATAGAACACCTTTGGGGTGACAGAGACTGTAAGCCAGACCTTCCCATTCACATCAGTGCCTAACCTTACAAATGCGCCTCTGAAAGAATGGCCAGACGTTCCCATAGACACACTCCTAAACCTTGTAGACAGCCTTCCCAGAAGAATTGAAGCTGTTATAGCTGCAAAGGTGGGCTACAGCCTAAGACTGGGATGCCATTAAAGTTAATGTGCATATAAAGGCATGCATCCCAATACTTGCGGTTTTATATATATATATATATATATATATATATATATATATATATAAAAAACAAATATATAAACACATATATTTACACACACACACACCTTTTCTCTTTTTTCCTCTTTTGGATTGTAAAATGATAACAAACAAAAGCACAGTGCATATATATGACTCTCAAAATATTATTTTGCCTTACTTAATGTTCTTTTTTTTGTGTTTACGTTCCTTCTTGTTTTTTTTTTTACTGTTATGTGTACTGTAAGAAAATTATGGTTTCTTATATTAGATACTACATCAAGGAAAGGAGATTAAGATTTTCTAGGTCACTAGTTCACAGTACTCTTATCAATAAACTATGTTCATCAAACCATGTCCACACAGCACAAAAAGGTTCTGTTGTTTTATTATGAGAAATTGCAGCAGGAATATACAACATCATGGCTTATACGTAGCAAGGTAATACAGCGCAAACACGTTCAAGAAATATACAATATAGCAGCCATATATATATTTTACTTTTTTCATTAAAGGTCATGTCCCCTGAGACAATAAACATAGAGGGTTGCTGGTCTCACTACGGCCTCAAGACAGATCATGACCTGAAGGTCGAGGGCTGGTACTCTAGACTACACAAGGGAAATTATACGTGTGATTTCAGTCATTTTTAATATATTCAGGAAGAACTTGTCTTTTTGTGAATAGTGTGTTCTAAATGAGATTATAGTAGCCATAAGAAGAGAAAATATCACCCAGAGAACTTTACTTTAGCTTTAACAGTTGTAAAATTTACAAAATTGCATATGGCCGCCATTTTTAAACAAATTATAGTATTATACCATTAGATAGGTAGCTGGTTGTACAGTAATTTTATATCAATCAGGACTATTGTTAAAACTACAACTATTGTTAACACCAGATGTGCTGTCATACTGTTTTGCTATATTTTTTAGTACAGTAAAACCTCGGATTGCGAGTAATGCAGTTCACAAGTGTTTCGCAATATGAGCGGTTTTAAAAAAAAAATCCTGACTCGCTTTGCGAGCAATGTCTCACAAGACGTGCAGGATTCAAGCCTCTGGGGCGTGCAGTTCTGCATGTGGCCAGAGGTGGGGGGGCACCAGAGACACTCGGAACCACTTGCAGACAGTTGGTTACCGAGTGTCTCAGAGCATCTCCTGGTGGTCTCCGAGCATCTTCGAACGTTTCTAAGTGTCTCCGGCGCCCCCCCCCACCTTTGTGCTTTGGATTACAAGCATGCTTCTGGAACGGATTATGCTTGTAATCCAAGGTACTACTGTATAAACAAAATGCACAGACATGAGAAGATACATCATGTTCATCAAGAATCATCCACTCCCATAGGCTGTACTGGGGTATGATAAAAAAAAAAAGCCCCGTGGGTTGTATTTTTGATGTGCCAACCTGCAATCTTCTTTTTATTTCAATTGAATAGAAATCTTCAAAATTATTCATAGCAATACACATTTTACAACATATGCTAAAGCATGCTTCAACAAGTGCAGATGGTGTGAACAACCCTTAAAGCATGAAATATAATTCAATTGACCTCTTGCTCACATGATACCTACCAAAACTACAGGAAGGCGCTTGGCACACAGTTCAACGACTTCTCTAAGGCATTTGATGCAAAGGGACATTCTCCAGCTAATGGGGTATATGTCAGTTACATATCAAATACGCTAAGCTTATTTAGCTTTTACTATAAGTGAAGTCAGTTCTCTGGAACTAGTATTTTCTTCATGATTTAGAAATTTCCACTTCTGATAGACAGCATTTACATTTGAGCGTTGGGTTTTTGCATATTTTTTCGGGCGTTTTGTTGCGCGTTTACACGCACGATTTTCACGATTGGTTTCCAGGTGTTTTGGAGCTTTGGCATTTGTGTATTAGCCCATAGAGAAAAACTATAATCTCTTACATAATTTGTTGCTATGTGTTTTTGCTTTCATCTGCTTCAAAAATGCACCAATCTGCCTGAATTGAGCCACACAAGTAGATCCAAAGCTTTTTTTAGCTTCAGGCATTTTGGAGTGGAGATGTGCACCACCAGCACAGATAATAATTCATTTTTTTCTCCCTGAGCATTTTGGAGCTTCGAGTTACAAAACGTTCAGGTGTGAAAGGGGCCTAAGGGGCTTCTGAAAACAGGTGGTCTGCCTCAAGACAAATTCTTGTTCTTTTCAATATTTTAATATGGTTTGACGCACTTAGTGAGACATGGCTGCTGTTTTTTAGTGTTGGTCTTTTACAACTATAAGTAAGAGCTTGTAAGTACATGAAGCATTGATGACCTCAAACTAACTCTACTGTGTGTCTATACATATGCCGTATATACACATACAACCCCCAACTACCCCATATCCCACTGGACTGTCTAAAGATTGAAACTAACTTCTAAGATCCTGTGGATCTGGGCTGTATCCTGGAGCCAAGTATGGGGTACTATTAAGTTACCACTGACCACTGATGCTGGGGGGCAGGGGGGCTGTTTTTACTACCATTGACTACTAATACTAGGGTGGGGACTAGTTTTAATGCCACTGAGCAACAGTGCAGAGAGTACTATTTTTACCACTGTAGCCACTAATTCTAGAGGGGGGGGGGGGTACGACTGTTTACTGCTCACCAAGGTAAGTGTCCTCTGAGCAGGATGGGTTACTATTTTTTTATTGCCAATAACCACCAGTGCTGGGAGGGGAGCAACTATTACTACTGACCACTAAGGCTGGGTGGTGGGGGCAGGGGTAGTACTATTTTTAGTAGTGCAGGGGGAAGAGAACTTATTTTTACTACCACTGGCCACCAATGCTGGGGGGGGGGGGGGGTTATACTGCAGCTAAGCACAACAAATTGAAGATAGGGGGAACTTTTTTCTACTGTCACTGACCACCAATTGCCCATGGCCCAGTAGTATTTTGTATTTTGTGAGTACATAGACTACAGAATACAACCTCTGGATATGACGCTGAGCACATGCACTCAACTTCTTTGGTTGACCATGGCGAGGTCCATTCTGGGTGGAACCTATACTGCTAAACCACTATATGGTCTTGGCCACCATGCTGCAGCTCAGTTTCAAGGTCTTGGCAATCTTCTTATAGCCTAGGGCCTAGGCTATCTTTATGTAGAGCAACAATTCTTTTTTTCAGATCCTCAGAGAGTTCTTTGCCATGAGGTGCCATGTTGAACTTCCAGTGACCAGTATGAGAGAGTGAGAGTGATAAAACCAAATTTAACACACCTGCTCCCCATTCACACCTGATACCTTGTAACACTAATGCGTTACATGACACCAGGGAGGAAAAATAGCTATTTGGGCCCAATTTGGACATTTTCACTTAGGGTTGTACTCACTTTTGTTGCCAGAGGTTTAGACATTAATGGCCACGTGTTGAGTTATTTTGAGGGGACAGTAAATGAACACTATTATACAAGCTGTACAATCACTACATTGTAGCAAAGTGTCATTTCTTCAGCATTATCACATGAAAATATATAATAAAATATTTACAAAAATGTAATATATATATATATATATATATATATATATATATATATATATATATATATATAATCCTTACATAGGTCTGCATCAAGGTACATGAAAAAAAAAAAAATCATACACAGATTACAAAATAATACCTAGGTGACCTGTATTCTCTCTAATTCCTGTCGTTGTTAGACAAAGATCATAAAATTATAAATTGCATGATTGTATGGAATGCATGTAAAAATCCTGGAACACGTGACACATGTAGAAAAGTTCCATAGAACACCTGTAAAAAGCATATAATATTGAACACGGCATCTAATAGCTCGACACATTTTGTGGATTATAGCCACTCTTCAGGAGAAAGTACGTGGTAAGTATAAAATGTATTGTATACACACTACCTCAATTCCTGGAAATTATACCTCCAGGGAGCATACAACTCTTAGCACCTTACCACCAACATACCAATACATTTAATACTTACCACCTGCTTTCTCCTGAAGAGTGGCTATAAGCCACGAAACACGTCAAACTATCAGATGCCGTGTTCAATATTATCATACTTTTTACAGGTGTTTTATGGAACTTTTCTACATGTATCAGGCGTTCCAGGATTTTTACATGAATTCCATACAATCATGCAATTTATAATTTTATGATCTTTATCCAAGATCAATGATAGAAATTAGAGAGAATACAGGTTACCTAGATAATATTTTGTAATATGTGTATGAATTTAATTTTATTTAACTTTAACACTATTACTATTATGTATTACTATTATGTACAAATGTACCTTGATGCAGACCTTGATGCAGATGGAAAATGTCCGATCGGACCGCGTTGTCGGATAATCCGACAGTGTGTGGGCTCCATCGGACTGTTTCCGTCGGAATATCCGACGGACCAAGTGCCACACATGCTCAGATCAAATTCCTAGACCTAAGCTATTGGCTACTAGCCTGAACGTAGTCCCGTCGTAACTAAATTACGTCATCACGTTACGAACGATTGGATTTTCCCACAACTTTGTCCGACCGCGTGTATGCAACACCAGTTTTGGACAAAATCCGTCGGATTTTGTTGTCGGAATGTCCGACTGTGTGTACAAGGGCTAAGGGTTGTATATATCTATATATATATAGATATTTATATTATTATATGTACCAATAAATATTCTTTTTTTACCAACATATTATTTTGCAACCACGTACTTCCTATAAAGTTCCACTCCCCCTTTTCCCTGTGAAAAAAACAAGGCACAGATGGGTAAACATACACATACTGTAGGTACATTTATTCTGCATATGAAGCACATAAAGCCACATATTGATTTCTCCTGATTTATGTAAAATGTCTGTAATTGCAATCAGTTCATAGGAGATCTGAACAAGACAGTAATAGGAACACCAAAAATAATCTCACTTTTTTTTTCTTTCTCTCAGTAGCCTCATTTGCTCCCTGAAAGACACAATCAATTGAAGGACACATTTTTCTTCCCTTTGTTCTTTTCCATCAATTTTAATGGGTATAGAGCATCATTCAAACAAAATGTAATGGGACAAGAAGATGGATGAGTACATTTGAAACTACCAGTCACGGGACAGAAAACATCTTGATGAGGTGAATATCAGCACTGGAGGGTTCAGCCGCAAAACTCAAATAATATTTAGAAAACAGAACTCTATCTGCATTACATGCTATGTGAAAACACCATTCAGTAATGTTCATACTATTTATTTCCCTGTGGCTGACAGCATGCATAAAGCACACTGTATAATTACAGATAGACCCAAGTGAAAGCAATGGCTCAAGTCAAGATCTAGAATGACACCAAATAGAGAAGCAATCTCAAAAGAGGGATTGGAGAAAGGGTATACTGTGCTTTTTTTTTTTTTTCTTAGTTAACACAACATTAAAAAGGACCTTGCACAAAAATGCCTATGCGCTTATCAGCTAGTCCCCATACTCAAACATGAAAACACTACACCTAAAGCAAAAAAAGAGAAACGACTGAAAGAAAGAAATGACAAAATCAGGGGGGTACAGTGATGGGGCAGATGAGAAGGGGGTTACAGTGGTGGGTCAGATGAGCGGGGGGTTCAGTGTTGGGGCAGATGAGAAGGGGGTTACAGTGGTGGGTCAGATGAGCAGGGGGGTTCAGTGTTGAGACAGATGAGAAGGGGGTTCAGCAGTGGGACAGAAGAGCAGGGGGTACAGCGGGGGAGGGGGCACATGTGAAAGGAGGTGCATTGGCGGGACAGATGAGCACAGGTTACAGTGGTTGGGCAGAAGAGCAGAGGGTGCAGTGGGGGGGCACATGAATAAGGGTGTTACCGTGGTGGGGCAGGTGAGTTCAGATGAGAAGATGGTTCAGCAGTGAAACAAAAGAGCATGGGGGTACAGCGGTGGAGCAGATGTGCAGGGAGGTACAGTGGGGCAGATATGAAAGGAGGTGTATTGGTGGGACAGATGAGCAGGGGGAACAGAGGTGGGGCAGAAGAGCAGGAGGTACAGTGGTGGGGCAGATGAGAAAGGGGGTTACAGTGGTGGGACAGATGAGCAGATAAGTTCAGTGTTAGGACAGATGAGAAGATTGTTCAGCGATGAGACAGAAGAGCATGGAGGTACGGCGGTGGAGCAGATGTGCAGGGAGGTACAGTGGGGTGGCAGATGAGAAAGGGGGAACATTGGTGGGGCAGATGAGAAAGGGGGAACATTGGTGGGGCAGATGAGCAGGAGGTTACAGTGTTGGGGCAGATTTGCAGGGCGGACAGTGATCTGTGGTGTGAAGGTGCATGAATTGGGGCTGATCTGAGGCGTGAGAGTGCGGGATGTTAATTTTTCACTACTACTCAAGTAGTTTAAAGCATTTACTTTATAAAAAAATCCTTTTCATGATTAAGAGTTGACTTTTTTGTTATAAAATCGGCACTTTATTTCTTTGATAACATTTTTTGGCACACTGTGCTCAAAAGGTTGCCTACCCCTGCTATAAGCCAATATGATCATGTAGCTTTGTACAGTGCTGTCAGTCTCCATTCCAGAACATATGTAAAGGAGTTGAGAACCTAGAGGCAACCTCATCGGCCTGCTGTTATTCTTTATGATCCATTTAGGAGGTGAGGTGGCCTGCTTAACAAGCTATAATGTTTAACTGTGGTGGAGAAAAGTAAGTTTTCTAAGTCACTAAGGGTGTCTGAAGAGACTTGCAAGTATTTTGAAAGATATGATTGTACATTCAGTTGTTTGTCAAATGCACTGATTGCAATACTGTGATTTTAGAATTATACCTATGCTCTTTGTATTTAACATATTGTACTCTTAGCACTCACACAGAAATACCACCAAGCCACCTAATTAATGTAATTCTGGACTTACTACCTATAACATAACATACACTTAAATGAAAACCTATAGTCACGCTATACACTTTCATTTTATGACATCAGCTTTGTAATAACACTACAAACAGTAGTTATTTCTGACAATCCAGTATAAGAATACTTTATAATTTCATGCTGTGAGAGCTGCTTGTCTGCTGACATCTCGTTCTCCCACTTCTAAGATTCCCTCCGTGCTTTTCAGCTTCTCCTCTGCTCATTTCTTTGGTTTACTTTAAATTTCTAAGGACTACAAATCCCATGGTACCACCCTGCCTGCAAGAGGAGTTTATGTGGTGTGTTCCTGTTTTTAGTCCACCTCTTGAAACTCTTCCTCTAAGCACCTCTGTATCCTTAAGACAACAGGCTCTGTGAAACGTGTGACACAGCAGTGTCTACTAATGTGTGTCACCGAATTTAAGTAAGTAAATGTTTAGGACTCTTCAAAAAGCACATCTTCAAATTATTAGGAATAGGTTAGAAATAACTGAAATGTATTCTAGAACCTAATATTTGATTTTAAAACATTGACCATGCATACACTTTAGTTTCTGCTGAAGAATGGGTCTTGCACCTTGAAGTGACCATGTTTTTAAGACCTCAAAATCACAGGAAATTGGATTTTGAACTCTTTGCATTTACCAAATTCTGGCCATCTTATCCTGCTTTCAAAGTGCACAAGATATGGAATATAACACTAGAAATAATGAAAGGATCACATGTACATGTTGACGAGTTGACACATCTACAAGACGTATTCATATGACCTAACTGTTGACTGACTTTATATTAAATACCAATTTAAAAAAAATATATACCAAAAATTCTACTTGCTCCTGAGCAGTGGGGGTGAGCTGGGTTTGGCCCCAAACCACGGAGAGCTGTGAAATGATGACATCCCCATTGGCCCAATCGGCTGTGGGTTAAGATCAAGTTCAGACCGAACCCAGCTCATCCCTATTAACCAGGAACAATAGTGAGCCTCTATAAAGACTCTATAGAGGAGAGCAGGAACCCAGCTATTTGTGATGAACATAAACTCTTTTGAGAGTTTTACTGCCGTCAGTGTGCCAACTGTTTTACCAGTTTTACCCTAACCGTTTATCTTGACAACAACTGCAAGTGATGCAAATTGCAAAAAAATTTAAATTTTCACTGAACATCATAAAAATAAACAAAGAAAAATCATCAAAAGAAGATATATGTTTTGGTGACAAGTATCTAAGCCCTTGTACACACGGTCGGAGAATCTGTAGGAATGAGTCTTATCGGACCGTGTCGTCAGATAATCCGACTGTGTGTGGTATGCATCGGACTGATTCTGTCCGAATCTCCGTCCGACCCAATTTTCCAACATGTTGGAAATATTTCCCGACCAACTGGGCCGATCATGTGTAGAGCATTTTCATCGGACCAAGTGCCACGCATGCTCAGATCAAATTCCTACATCAAAGCTATTGGCTACTAGCCTGAATGTAGTCCCATCGTAACGAAATTACATCATCACGTTCTGAAAGATCGGATTTTACGACAACTTGGCCCGACCGTGTGTATGCAACAGTTTCGGACACAATCTGTCGGACTAAATCCGACAGGCAAAATCCGACGGATTTGGTTGGCAAAATCTCCGACCGTGTGTACGTGGGCTAAGAAAGGATTAACATTAAAGCTGATCTCCAGGTTTTAGTCAACTGGACTATTTTACCTTACTAACAGATGCAGCAGCTGTGAGTTATGTATATATCAGGCAATCTGAGAAATTTTTGTAATCATTCATAGAATACAAAGCTTCCTGTGAATGGCTAAGCAACACTCACACAGCCTGACTTGATATTGTTCCTTGAGCATACAGTTTTCTGTATACAGCTCTTACAGACTCTGTATCTGTTAGGGAAGTGAATGGTTTGTTTAGATCAGTTGAAAAGTCACTGAAACCTGGAGTTCTCCTTCAACTTTCTATTTTGTCTCTAGGACAAAAAGTGAAGGGAAATCTCTCTAATGCGGTACAGCAAAAAAAAAAAAAAACACTTGACTGTGTCTGGGTATTTCTGTCTCAAGCTGGTTTACCAATGCCAGCTGACTATGTCCCAATTAGTATCTATCTATCTATCTATCTATCTATCTATCTATCTATATATATATATATATATATATATATATATATATATATATATATATATATATATATATATATATATATATATACTGTGCACACATACACAAACATACAGTAAATATAAAACAATGCTTTGTTAAAACTGAAGCAGGGAAATCTTGATGAGAGTTAAAAAAGTGAGAATGTTGTGTATGTGTTGTGTAAAAATTGTCAAAATGTAAGCAATTTTAAAGAAATCATGATTGCAGGGGCTTTTAGTCCCACTTTTTTTGTATGTCTTGTGGCTCCGTGCAGATAAGCCCCTCCCACTCCCATGATCTATGCTTCCTGTTTTTCTTTTTAGAAAAGAACATTATATGCCAGCTTCATTAATAAGATAATAAACAATGTGATCATAGTTATTTTGATTTTTTTTTCCAATCATGGTAACATGCAGGTTACATTTTAGTTAAAAGTCCATGTGGTAGTAAATTAACACAAATTAAACATCCTTTGATAGTGAAAGCAATGCTTTTTAAAAAGAATTTTTTTTTTTTATGAAGTAAAGTGTCCTCCTTTAACCGGTTGGCATCTGGCCACAGTACATTTATTGCGGTGGGGTGGCTAGGGTAAGCTGGATCATGTACATTACTGTTTAAGATACAAACACCTTTAAAATCTGGGCTGGACAGAAGAGCAAAAAAAATGCGTTCAAAGGCTATTGACACAGGATAGAGTGGTCAATTTGGTGATATAAATGGACAGTGTTTCCAAAATCTTTTGAATTATCCTCTCAATATAGACATCTGAAATAATTCTTTGGCCACTTGGAGTATCTTGACTTGTGGTGGGAGTACCTTGGTGCGAGGTGGAAGAGGCGGGTGGCAGTGGGGAGGTCAAATTTTGCATTGGGGCCCACAAGCTTCAAACTATGCCTCTGAACTGCAATAAAACACTTTTTCTATTAAAATCAGGGAGGGTTAAACTCCTGTGATGTTATTATTACTTTCTGCATCTTCCTTTAACCACTTGCCGACCGCTGCACGCCAATATACGTTGGCGCAATGGCAGCGTTGGGCAAATGGGCGTACCCGTATGTCCCCTTTAATCGGCGGGGCTAGCCAGTGAGCATGACCATGCCCGCGGGATCAGTGGACTCGATGTCCACCGTTCTCCCAGCGATCGTTTCATGGAGCTGCAGAACGGTGAAGTGTAAACAAGGCATTTCCCCGTTCTGTCCTTGTGACATGACAGAGATCACTGTTCCCTTACATAGGGAGCAGTAATCGCTGTCATGTGAGTGGAAGTCCATCCTCTCACAGTTAGAATCACTCCCTAGGACACACGTAGCCCCTTGATCGCCCCTAGTGCATTTTTATAGCACTGATCGCTGTATAAATGGCAATGGTCCCAAAATAGTGTCAAAAGTGTCCGATGTGTCACAGTCACAATAAAAACTGCAGATCACCGCCATTACTGATAAAAAAATAATAATAATAAAAATGCCATAAAACTATCCCCTATTTTGTAGATGCTGTAAATTTTACAAACCAATCAATATACGCTTATTGTAATTTTTTTTACCAAAAATATGTAGAATACATATCAGGCTAAACTGAGGGAAAAAAAAATTGTATATATATTTTTGGGGGAGTAAAAATGATTGCTTTTTTTTTTCAAAATTGTCGCACATTTTTTTTTATAGCGCAGAAAATAAAAACCACAGTGGTGATCAAATACCACCAAAAGAAAGCTCTATTTGGGGGGAAAAAGGGTACGTCAATTTTGTTTGGGTGCAATGTCATATGACTGGGCAATTTTCGGTTAAAGCTACACAGTGCCAAATCGCAAAAAGTGCTCTGGTCAGGAAGGGGGTAAAATATTCTGGGGCTTAAGCAGTTAATAAAGCCAACCACTCCCCTCAATTCATATCCTGCTGTCATAGGAGCAGACAGTGATTAAAACTGGCAAAAGTATTAACTCTTTCCAAGTTTATGCAAAGCAAAATTTGGAAAAAATGTTGACTGTAGTTCTAATTTTACACACTAGATTAAGGCATTGAAATAAAAGTTAACTTTGCAAGGGATATAGTATACAGATTTTTGAACTACTATATATTATTACTGTAGTGGATGAGCAATATGCATTATCTTACAGCTTACATCAACAGGAAAAAGTATAAAAACAAAACTATTTAGTGAAATAAATATTAAACTAAATTTCAACCTATTATTGACATATAATACACACACTATATATACAGGCTGATTCACAAAAGGATTGTTCGCACAAAAATGTGTGAAGATACTCTGTAAAGGAGAAGTATAACCAAAGCTATTTTGGCTGTACTTCTCTTATGGATCATGGGAGTGTAGTTCGTTCTGCACTCATGTTACTTGTTTTCAGCTGACAGCGGGCTAAAGTCAGCTGTCAGCTGATGTAACTCAGCCGATCCAGGCTCGTGAAAGATCCAAACAGTTGGAATTCACTAAGATGCCTGAACCGGCAGCTGGCTCAGCCTCTCAGCCTGCCGCTGTATAGTATACAGTAGGTGTACTTCAAAGCAACCACTAAGCCCTGGGACCAATTCCCTTGCAAAGTGAACAGTCAATTTGTCTTTAGTAAATCAACCCCTTAAGCCCCATACACACTATCAGATTTTCTGCTGATTTTTGTCTTCAGATTTACCGAAACCATGTAGTGCAAGGGCCTGCCTGATTGCATACAAATTGAAACTCCTAAGGTTTGACCTCATATTATATGGTTTTGGTAAATCTGAAGGCAAAAATCAGCAGAAAATCTGATAGTGTGTATGGGGCTTAAGAATCTGGATATATCTGAGGCTGGTCCAAAATGTAGACTTGCTGGATGGAATATATATAGGCACACCAACTTCCAGTAACATATTCCAAGTTTTCTTTTCTCACAGAAGTGTTACTATATTTTCTGTTCCAATAAAAATTGCACTATTTCTCACAATAGGCACAAAATGACCAAAGGGTTACCAAGGCACAACTTCTAAACGACTAAGGTTTGAATCCTTGAAAATTATTTTTCTATCAACTGGCAAAGATGTGAAATGTGAACTTTCGGACTGACCTTTTTTTGGGAACAGCTTGAAACTTTTTGAATTTATAACAATGGGTGACAATGAAACCATCTGCACATCTCATCTATGAAAAATATAAAGATTTGCTGTACTTATGTAAAAAAGCAGAACAAGCTGAAAAAATAAAGGTCAAATAATAACTAAACTAATAAGACTGATAATACTATATCTAAGCCAACTGCATATGAGTTGTAAAAACAAATAAACCACAGCTGATAAGTACTAGGTGAATATATTTTAGTTAAAAAAAACAAAATTTCCGAATGGTTTTGTTTCCATTATCCATTGCAGCCGATTCCTATTCCTATTCTTATTTCTTAACCCAAAATGAATAACTGATATCTAAATCTGACTGTTATTAGACTCTCCATGCAATACATACGTTGTAGACTCTTCATGCTTTAGACCTACAAGAAAGGGCCATTTTTGGAAAAGCAGAGCAGACTTTAAAACCATATGCCACACAAATTTAATAGACACAATTACAGCTTTCTATGACCTTTTAAAATCACTTCTGTCTTCCAATTATGGCTGAGAGCTAGTATTTTTACCCACCGCCAGTTGTGCATCCAATATCCACCATTATAGTGCTTTATCAATTCCTGTTTAAAAAGCTTCTTCTATTTTAACTGTAACATTGGATTTTATGTGTTCTACAGAAACATCTATTATTCAGCACATGGATATAGTGGTAGTTACATAAAGCACTCAATATTACCGCGCAGAAGACCATCCCTACAGCACACTCCATTAAATAGTATCGCATTTATGTTTTTTTTAAATTATGTTTTGTAGGTTTCTATTATTTGTCACAAGCCAAGCAATACTCATGATCTGAAAATCAGTACATACTGTACATGAAACGGTTTATCACCTTTCCCCTGTAATGTTTCGTTATTACATATGTAGTAAATATTGATCTTGTACTAAAACAAAATGGCTTATGCCTTTTAAAGTTACACTAGGACAGCAATTCTTTCTGACCACAAACAGAAGATGGATCCTAAAACAGTCACAAATAGCAGATGGATCTCAAAAAATGAATTTCCATAGAGAACAGTCCTCGAAAACATGACTTCAAATATTTTGTTCCTATTTTCTTAAAGAGTATATAGATAACTTTTTGTGAGTGAGTAATGGCATAGTAAAGTGTCTTAAGGAGTATATAGATAACTTTTTGTGAGTAATGGAATAGTAAAGTGTCTTAAAGAGTATATAGATAACTTTTTGTGAGTGAGTAATGGAATAGTAAAGCTGACCATAGACTAGTGGAATTTCTGTTTATTTTCTAATTGTTAGTGCGGTCAAATCAATGTTCATTTTTGATTGCAGAGACAGGAATATTTGAAAAACAGGAAAAAAAAAATGTTTCCCGACCGAACACATTTCTAATGGTGACAATGGTTTTTGTTTGTGAGTCCAGGTCCAATCACTCTAAAATTGAATGTTAAAAGAAAACTTTTTTTGAAGTACATTTGAATAACATTCAAGTCATTGAATTTACAGATGATAATTTTCATACGAACGTTCAAATCCTTGTACAAATGCTATGTAGTGTACGGCCAGCTGAACACCATTGTTTGTGTGCTCCCTGTATTCATGTACACTTTGCATGTTCAGATAAAAGTGACTATTGTCCATATGTATTTATCCAAACAATGTGAATTACGAAAAGGTAGATAAAAAAACTGTTTGAAAAATACATGTAAAACTTTATTCAGTGTATTTACAATTTAATCTTTTTTTTTAAGCACCTACACTGAGAGCATATTGTCCCTAACAGAGGCATGTTGAAGTGCTTTCTCAATCAAATCACATTTAAGAGTTCTTCAGAGATTCACTATTTAAAAGCACGCTGTATACGTGCACATTCCCCTGTGATTCCTGCGCATTCCTGTGCAGTGAGATTTTTGTAGCCCACTCATTTGAATGAGCTGTAAATCACACCAGAAAACAGAAAAAGTAGTGCATGTGCTACTTTTAAAAACGCACTGCACCAAATCGCATAGTACGTGGTACCATGGGATTTGGGGCCAATAAACGCACTGCGTTTGTGATCTGTGTTTGGGGTGTCATGAAATTTACATTGGCACTCACATGTGGATCACAAAGGCAGTGCATTTGAATGCAGTGCAGGAAACAGGTACTGAACGCGCCTTTCCAGCACTGCATTCTGGTGTGAACCGACCATCAGTGCTAATGCACCTTGCTATAGGATGACGTAGTAGGCAGTGCCAGATTTATTAGGGGACAAAAGGGGAAATTGCCTGGGCCCCCCTGACAGAACGAGCCCCCCTATACCAAAATTATATAAAACGATATAAAAAAAAATTATATAAAATGTATAATTAAAAAAAATACTATTTTTTAAATTAATTGTACCTTGGGAAGCAATATTTTGTCGGTCATCATCTGTAAAACTTTGGACTGGTAAATTGTATCATTTTTCAAAAATGTATTTTGTTTGCTCAAGCAAACTACACATAGAGCACTATGACAACATGTGTGGTCAAGTATGACCTCAGAAGGACGTTGTGTCATTAATTTGAAAATGTGCGACTGCCATTGACAATGTAAACCAACTCTGTGTATAAGAGGCCCCTCTGAACCTGAAGTGCCCCAGGCCTCCAAGGTACAAATCCGGTTCTGGTGGCAGGCAGTTTGTAGAGCACCTACCATCAACACAACTGAGTGTAGCTTGGAGTTATAAGGATTTATAAGGGACAATTTTCCTGGGCCCCCTTAACAGAAGCCCCCTCCACATACAAAAATTATATAAAATAATCTAAAAAAATGATATATGAAATAATAAATAAATATATATATAATGTATAATTAAAAAAAAAACATCACTTTTTTTTCAATTAAATGTACCTTGGGAGGTAATATTTTGTCGGCCACCATCTGTAAATCTATGGACTGGTATATTGTATGGTTTTTAAAAAGTGAATTTTGGGGTCTGAAGCAAACCACACATACAGCACTATGACAGCATATGTGGGCATGTATGACCTCAGAATGACGTTGTGTCATGCATTTAAAAATGTGTGCCTGTCATTGAGAATGTAAAACAACTCTGTATATAAGGGACTTCCCTGAACCTGAAGTGCCCTGGGCCCCGGGTTAGAGCAGGGGGCACTGACTTGAGCCTATTGGATGGCCGCACAGGAATACCTACGTCCTGCCCAATCAGAAGTTCGCGGTTACCCAATTTTAAACATGGCACCAAATTAAAAATGGGAGAAAAAGCAGTAACTGTCAGGATCATTGAGTATTTATGAAACATTAAATTGCACCCATATAAAAACCCTTGACAACCACATTTACACATCTAAAAAAAAGGAGCTACTTATGCAACCAGCTGTCTATTACAAAAACAAATGAATGGATCAAGGAAACCTATCACCAATAGTTTTGACTGATTCATGGTTTCAATGCAAACTGAAGATGTTAAGTTGCCTTAATCTGTTTAGTTACTTTTGCATGTTCAGTGGCATTTGATATGAAATAAAACAAGTAATATGATCATCACATACTCAACAAGTAAACTTCATAAAAAATCTATTATTCATCCAAAAGGATATATTTCCTTTCAAAGTCATGAAATTACCCTTTAAACATCCATATCTACTTTTTATTTATCCCTAATTAGAGCAGTACTCCAGATGAACAGGTAAAGTGGGGGGTTGGGGACAACCAGACTACAGAAGGATGCACATGTAAGTGAATTTGTACATCATGTACATGCAGGTATGTACATTTCATGAGTGCTGGTGTTTTTGGGGGAGAGGGGAAGGTCTGCTTTAACACATAGTTAAATATGTGTATGTTACCATTTTATCTGCCAAAGGATTTGAAATGTACAGCCAATTAATGATATAGAAAACAGTAGAATGGGCTTTCTGGCTGTGCATCGTAGCGTAGCGTAAATCACAAAAGTGGCTAAACGGAATTTCAAATCTTTTGGCAGGTAAAGATATATGTTCCATTTCAAACATTTAAAATAATACTGTAGGTCTGTGACTTACATATATTCTTATAAATAACTTAAAAGACACTATATTTTTATGAATTTTATTTAAAACCCTATTGTAGTGTTAAATAAATGAAATCAGACAAACAAAAAGTTTTTAAGTGTCTTCCCAACAGCAGGTTGATGATAAAGGCTGTTGCACTCTGTTGGTGCAGCCGTCTTTCTCTAGCAGCCTGATATGCCCCTGCTATTTTACAGAATCAATCATAAACAAGCTTGAGTGTCACTGATTAAAGAAGGGTAGTTGTGACAAGGCAGGAGGCATGTCATACCACTGGAGAAAAGATGGCTGCACTCACACGCAACACAGCTGTCTTATCTTAAGCCTGCTATGGGGGGAGCTGATTTTTGGGTTGGTGCTGTGGCTCAATTAACAAAGAAACAAAAGAAAGACACGTAAAATATTTATGTTTTGTTTAACTCGTTTTTATTGAAATTTTGAAAAGTAAAGTTATCCATCACTTCAAACAAATATTTTACAACATCTTGAAATGAGATTAACATAAGAAAATAAACCAAATTTACTGCATTAATCACGGTTCGTCATACAATACATACAGATTTTTTGTATCATTGGTCATTATCTCAGATTCAGAATATTCCATCACTCAATTATCCATAAACTAAATAGTCAATCCTTCTATACTCAAGTGTAACTACATCTTCCACTTATTATGACCTTCGGTCCTGTGAATAAGTATAATCCAGTTATAAATCATATGAACAACTAGGATCTACATGTAAAGAGTTTTATTGTTTCACTGTACCATTTATAAAACTGAATGAAAGTTTGCAGCTGTTCTATACCATCCCTGTAAACGCAGTCCATGGGGACCAGGAGACATTAAATTTCTCAGCATTCCCATCTTTATATGCCAGAATCTTTTCATATTCTCTCACTGTGTTTACTCTCGCCACTAGATGTGTACTGGTGGGAGGATCTGGTGTTTTCCAGTTGTTCATGATCAGGGATTTGGCCGCTAGTAGAATATGCATGGTTACTGATCTAAGTTGGGGTGGGAATACATTCAGGTCTATATGTAGGAGGGCCAGTTCTGTCTTAGGAATTACCTGTCTACCCAAAATTTTTGATAGCATTAAAAACACCTCTGACCAGAAGGGTTGTATATGTGGGCAGGCCCACAACATGTGTACTAAACTCCCAACTATCCCACAGCCCCGCCAACATAGATTAGAGGAGTTTTTAGAAAATTTAGCCACAATATACGGAGTGTAATACCACCGCACCATAATTTTCTGCATTAATTCGTCGTAATTCGAGCATTTGGAGTACATATGGGTATATTTTATGGCCATTTTCCATTGAAGATCTGTGAAAACTTTGCCTAGTTCCTTTTCCCAGTTAATGGAATACGAAGATTTCGTAAAAGCATCCTTGGCATCTAAGGCGTTATAAAGTACCGAGATACCCTTTGGTCTTGGAGAGTTTGAATGTAGGCGGAGCCAGAACTTTTCCAGAACAGGAGTACTCAGTATTTTAAGCGTATGGAAGTACGAAGCTAGTTGTGTGTACGTCAAAAATTCAGAGTCGGGGAGATTACTTGTCTGTTGTAAAACATGGAAGGGAATAAGTTTGCCCTGTGATGTTATGTCCGACCAATTTTCCAGCTTACGGGAGAGCCAGTTTGTTAATCTGATATGAGGTATTACCCATTTCGTAACTTCTAGGGGAATGGGAATAGATTTTGATGGGTAGAATTCATTGCCTTTAGTAGCTATTTCCTTCCAGGCCTCCACTGAAGCCTGGATGGTAGGGTGGTTAGGGATCTCCGTACGTTTATCAATGCATGCTGCTATGAAAAGGGCGTGTGGAGACGTGTCGCGCAGCCAAAGCCGCTCCAACTTACACCATGGCTTAACCTCCCCCTCCGTGAACCAGCTCCTCAGTTGATCTAATATAAATGCGGTGTAGTAGTCTTTTAAGACCGGGATTCCCATGCCCCCTGTGGATTTATGTCTGTGTTGCATATGCAGGGAACATCTAGATTTTTTCCCCTCCCAAACAAAATTCGACAACTGTTTTTGTAGTCGAACGAAAAATGATTTCGGTAAAGGGATGGGTAAGGCTCGAAAATAATAAGTCAGTTTAGGAAGTACAAACAAAAATATTTATGTTTTATGTACCCTAACTCTGCCTGCTTTGTTTAAACTGACACTGCAATTAGGCTCTAAAATATTGCATGACAAATGCTTAGGCTTATACTGTCCAAAAGTGCCTCCTCTTGGATCATGTTTGCCAGATTATAGTTTGAGTTTGGAGGGTTACTGTATTTGGAATGCTAAATTCAATCATATCTTAATTATATAACTTTTTCAAGCATAATAACAATTTGATTGTATCCCTAACAATTGTGGCTGCAATCTTTCTCGGCCTATCTGACCTTGGCTTGGTATCAAGAGACCCCTGAATTTTCCCCTTCTTAATAACTGATTGAACAAATGACAAATTTAGTGCACTCAATATCTTTTTTATATCCTTTTCCAGTTTTTGCCAGTGTATGCATACTTCTGAGCACGATTATATATATATATATATATATATATATATATATATATATATATATATATATATATATATATCACTAGAAATCATTGTCTCGTGGCATTATTATAATTTAGTACACAATAGGGACCATTTGGTATGGATAACTTTGTGTTCCACCGGAGGGGAATTGTGAAAAAAAGAGAAATATTCAAGTTAGAGACTAAATGGATCTATCTTTTAAAATCTTTTACCCTACACAGGCTTAATTTTGACTGAGACATCAAATTATTTATGATAACTCCCGAGTAGGCTCTACTTGACTTTCTAAAGTGTGAAACAATGTATTTGTTCTTAAAGAGGAACTGCTCACATAATTTGTAATAAAAACATCTTTGCTATTCTGAAGCTTCCCTCTAACCACTTTGCATATTATTTTATATATACTGTGATTTTGTAGTTGCCAAATATGCTGCAGAAATCTCCCTCCACTGAGTCTGGCTGCAATAATTTTAACTGTGGGCAGCTGAAGCTGCTGCCTGTTCACTTCACGGATTTCCATGGACACACAGAGGCACACCTCCAGCTCTGTAGCCCCGCTGCTCTCATTGACCCTCTTATGACTTATCCCCCCTCCCTTCCTGGCAAACTCTCACGAGAGTGAGAGAGAGCTGTGCATGATGTCATAAGCCTAGGCTAATGACCAGACAAGAAACAGGAAGTGGACTATATAAGGTATTTACTGTGAGAAAAAAAAATGTTTTACTATCCAAAGTTAAAACAACAAGAGCAGAAGATTTAATAGATGCAAATTTGAACAAATTACTAAAAGTCTGCTTTAAAAGGAGGACCCCTTTAAGTATTCAATATGGGAAGAAGGTTATGCTTATTTTGTAAAATGTTTTGTATATATGTATGTGTAACCTATTGCCTAACTGCCACTTTATTGTTTGGCGGCTCAACCTTCATTTTAGCTGTGGCAAATTTTTATTTCTAACATGTCACTGCCTTTTTATTGTGACTGTCTATTTCCCATGAGTCTGTACTTCCATTGGATTGTATTTACTTGTTCCTGTCTCTGTTCTTGTTGAGAGCGAGACTTGGATCTTGCTCGTCCTTTTTTCGAAACGAGGCTTGGCCCTCGAGCTGCCATTAAGCAATGTAGATGGCTTGGGTACATGTATGAGGTATTAAAGTGATGATGTGACATGGCGCTGTGCCCCAGAAGGAGTTCTTTGGTGACAAAATGCGTAGGGAGGAGCTACATGTCTACGTCATCGCGTTTACCCCAAGTGTAGGCAGACATCATTGTTGCTGCCAGATTTATGTGCTGGTATGCGCATTCATATTTTACATATGTGAATTTAACTTTTGCTAAATAAATTTGTGTTTTTAAAGGTTTTACACTATCCAGTGCTTTCTTATTTGTACATTTGTCTGTGGGAGTATCGATTGTCTATCGGATGTCTACCCCAGGGCTGTTTACCTGAATGATGATCTATAAGGGGGCATTTCACTAAAGCCTGCCAAACCTGCCTTTAACTAGGGGGTCCATGGTAAGTGCACACCTGATTCCTTTTTGTGGTAGTCGGTCTTTGAGGTGAAGGGAGGGACCTGTGACAAGAAGAATCCTCAACATCCCCTATTAAATAAATGAATATTCACTTGGGACTATTTACTAATATTTTGATGTTTATTATTTAGTACAACAACTTCATTAATAATTTTACTGTGGCAAATATCTCACGGGTGTGTTTGCAGCTTATGTATTGTAAACTTTAAGGTGGGCACAAGAGCAGTATTGTTTTTTGCTTTTATATGACTAGCAATCATCCAAAAAATCTTCTACAATTATAAAATATAGCATACAGCTATAATCTACCTTCTAGCTTCTAGCTTTGCCTTGATTGAAGACAGGAGCAAGAAGAAGGAAGCTGTATCAAACAGCATCATACTTTCCAAAGTAAATCAACCCCAACCTCGCAGGCCAGATCCCGATGCAATCTTGTTTCATGAGCTCCTCCTATTCATCCTTCCACTATTTAACAACGTCAATCAAAGCCATAGAAGTTTTCTATTTTTGGAATTATGTGTCTAGTAACGAATGAGGAAGAAATCATAAAATGTAAACATATAATGTGTTACTTAGTGAGCTTTTAGTTAGCTTTTAATTAGAAAACTTAAATACCTAAGTCCGTTTTGAACAGGCAGCACTTTACTTATGGGGAATAGGTATGTGTACATTGTTTTACAGTGGACTAATGTAATGTTCCTCATTCCGAACAGTTGAAGTTACATTATAGGAAACCCATTATAAGGCATGTGGACCCAAACATGACCATGTGTATGATTGCCAATAAGGAAGTACAGGAGGGTGAACACTATACTATACAGGTATATAATATATAACTATACAGGTATATAATATAATGGGATATATATCAGTATACAATTATATTGTATTATAATCTTTAAGAAGATTAAGGATGGTCAGGGTGAAATTTGTCTTACTATGAGACATAGGAGCTCCCTGCTGTGTTGGCAGATTGGGGATAGGAGATGTATTACTTTGAATCACAGCAAGCGAATATAAAAATTTCCATCCATCACAACCTATAATAAATGCATTACAAGTATAATATTTAAGGAAATATCTGAGCCTGTAGCAAGCACATCAGCTTATATATGCAGTTCATACTACTAAATATTACACCCAGACAGATATGGAAATAAACAAAGCTTTGAGTGTATATTCTGCACCATTCCCAGCAGAAGACAGAGAAAACATATTACAAAAAGAAATAAATTACATACAACTGGTGATTGCTCTCTACAATTACCTTTGTTAAAAGCCCAAGGTGAACCCTTCTAATCAAAACATTACCTGCCAAGAAATTTTCTCCTCATCAGTAATCATTTGCTAATTAATGTATCCAATTAAAGGCTGCACGCATCCATAACCCCCTTCAGTTCTCCCTCAGATTTCAGATAATGCAACTTTTTATCAAGTACCCAGACAGACCACATACAGTAAGGCTAGGATGATAAAAATAGCCTGGCAGTGAGGTTTGGATCCTGGCAGTTGGATTATGGCTGAGTTCTCCTGCCTGGGTGATATTTCTTCCTTTCACAGACCTTTATAGTCTATGCCAGCCTAACCGTCATGCCAAAATAAGTGGTGCTTTAATCAACACGGAAAAAATTAACTGACTAATGACTGGCACACTTTTTTTGTTTTGGCAGATAAAGCTCATAAAACGATGCAGTCACATGCTATAAAATACTATTATTGGGCTCATCTAATCACCTAGCACTTGGTGATCAGCGACCCATAGCAACTAATCAAAATCCCCTTTCATAAGTGTGCCCTTCTAAGCTGATTTCTGATGGTTGTCATGAGCTACTGCACATCATTTCTGTTTTCACTGTTTAAATAAAGGATAACGAGAGCAGGCAGAATATAAGAGAAACACTCTTTCAGTTTCAGTACCATAAACCTCCTCTGGTGATGTCCTCCCTAGTAGCAGAGGCAGGATTTAGCTGAGAGCATTGCAAAGTTGAAAATGCAGATATCCTAATAACTCAACATATAGTTCATAACCTGAAAATCACGTATATTTCCAGAACTTCGCCCAAAAATTTGATTATTTTCTTGAAAGAATAGGTTTTTCTAGTACAGGGTCCCTAAACTACAGCCCATGGGTCAGTTAGAGATTTTACTTGACCCTCAGCCAGGGTTAGTGGCACATCTTTGCTTGGTGCACAGACTGGGGATTCAGATCAGGTCTACACTTCTGATAGGCACCCTGATATAAAGGGAACTTTTATGGGGACCCTGATATGGGGGGGGGGGACTCTGACGGAGACCTTGATGTGTGGGTAGGGGGACTTCCGATGGGAAGTCTGATCACTCTGATGTGATGGGGAAGCTACTGGTCGGAAGGGGGGGTCTACTAATGTAATCCACGTAAATAAGAAAGAAGCAATTCTCCCATTAGGGTTCCAGTGTGATCAAATCAAGAGTCTGCAATGTTGGTGCTCAAGTGTTCTCTTAGTCACTCACATCAAGTACAAACACACATATAGGGAGCCAGCAAATCAAAGAATCCATGAAAACCTTTATTTGCTACAGAGTAGTAACAGGTAAAAACAGCTTACATGTTTCGGCAAGTAGCCTTAATCATAGCTTCAATTAAATCTTATGATTCGGCTACTCACCAAGACATGTAAGCTGTTTTTACCTGTTATCACTCTGTAGCAAATAAAGACTTTCACAGATGCTTCTATACTTGTTTGGATTTCTGATGTGATTGGGGGAGCTCTGATATGAATTAATTTCTAGGAGCATGTTTATTCACTATTACATATTTTCTTCATTGATTTAAAAATTGATCTTATTTTTGTCCCACAACTATTTCTAAAATAAATGATATGGCCTTCATAATGAAAGGTTTGGAGACCCCTGTTTCAGTAGTTCCCTTAAAAATGTGAAACATTTTCTTGTCCAGAAAATAAATTCCAGGTATCAGCAATCCTTATGCTGTATCTCACCTGGCTAAAGCCCCGTAGTACTTATTTGACAGTACATCTAAACCAGTTGTTGTAACTGTTTCAGTAGTTCCCTTAAAAATGTGAAACATTTTCTTGTCCAGAAAATAAATTCCAGGTATCAGCAATCCTTATGCTGTATCTCACCTGGCTAAAGCCCCGTAGTACTTATTTGACAGTACATCTAAACCAGTTGTTGTAACTTTCACAGAACTAATATGTGTACTGGGAATTGGAAAGAAGATGCCACCATTGGCAATTCAGTGATTATTCTTAGGTATTGGCATTTGTAGCAGTAATGGGTCTGAAGAACAGGACTAGAAATGTAAAGCCCAACTCCAGGCTTTTATTGTTAGTTCAGGATAGATTAGGAGAGTGTTAAACTTATTCTCTTCATCTGGGGAAATTTCTTCTCACTTCTTGTCCCTGTGACACTTGTACAAGAAATGGAAAGTATGAGCGTCAAGGGACAGCAAGTCACAGACAGCAATAAAAACATTATCAGAAATAATAACCCCTCTTACTCTACTAAAAATGTGTTCATGTCTTTGTTTCCCTATTGGAGAGAAGTTTCATCACTTTCTGTCCTGAAATGAAGTCTCCTCAATAAACCACAGATGTCAAAAAACCTTACAAAGAATATAACATTTCCCTCTTATATCCAAAATGAAATAACAAAACATTTTTGGCTAGAGTTGGAATTACCTTACACACACACTCTCTAAGCCCTTGTACACACGGTCGGAGATTCCGACGCAATGTGTCCGATCGGACCGTTTTGTCGGATATTCCGACTGTGTGTGGTCTCCATCGGACTGTTTCCGTCGGAGTATCCGACGGACCAAGTTTTCCAACTTGTTGGTAAAATTTTCCGACAAAATGCTCCGATCGGACATACTCTGATCATGTGTAGAGAATTCCGATCGGACAAAGTGCCACGCATGCTCAGATCAAATTCCTACACCAAAGCTATTGGCTACTAGCGTGAACGTAGTTCCGTCGTAACGAAATAATGTCATCAAATTCTGAACAATCGGATTTTCCGACAACTTTGTCCGACCACGTGTATGCAACAGTTTCGGACAAAATCCGTTGGACAAAATCCGACGGATTTGGTTGTCGGAATGTCCTACCTAGTGTACAAGGGCTTAGACTTTAAAAACTGAACTCTGGCCAAAAATAATATTTGGACATGTGCACTGTAAAAATACAAAGATCAGCCATAACATTATGACCATCCACCATAACCCATAGAGGCATGAACTCCACTAGACCTCTAAAGATATTCTGTGGTATCTGGCACCAAGCCATCAGTAGTAGATCTCCTGCAAGTACTGTAATTTGTGAGGTGGAGTCTACATGAATCGGACCAGCACATCACACAGTTGCTCTATTGGATTGCGACCTGCAGAATTTTGAGGCCACTCAAACTTGTTGTTGTGTTCCTCAAGCCATTCTTGAATTCATCAGACCAGCCCACCTCCTTCCATTGCTACTGTGGTTCAGTGTAGGGGTTTTTGGCTGTTGATATTGGTCAGCATGTACATCCTGACTGGTCTGCAGCTGTGCAGCCCCCTATGCAGCAAACTGTGATGCACTGTATGTTCTGAAACTTTTCTATTGGAACCAGTGTTAACATTTTTAGCAATCTGAGCTACAATAGCAGCTTTATTGGATCAAGCTACATGGGGCAGCCTTCACTTCTCACATGCATCAATGAGCTTTGTCTGCCCATGACCCTGTTGCCGGTTCACTGGTTTTCCTTCCCTTGTGAAAGTCGCTCAAATCCTTATGCTTGTTTATTTTCTACTGCTTTCAACACGTCAACATCAGGGACAACATGAACATGCTGTCTAATATATCCCACTTTTGAATGCCATTGTAATGAGATAATTGTTATTCACTTTACCTGTCAGTGGTCATAATGTTATGGCTGATTAGTGAAAATGAGCACTAATAAAGTGTATACCAAGTATATAAGCTGCAGTGTTCTGTAACTCTTACTTTCATTCACCCAGTACATTATAGTAAGCGCCAAATCTTTTGTGGCTGGAGTACAGTTCTCACAGTGGGTCATTTGCTTGTAACTTCTTCAATTTAATAAGCATTTTGCGTTCCTTTCACAGAATGCCAGGTCATTCGTGATTGGAGTAGGAGCTATCATGACATTCACCCACACATCCTTCATCCAGTGAAAAGAATGCAAGCTGTTTACTGAATGAACGGGGTGCTGAGCAAGTGACCTGATGTGAGAACTGTACTGTAGATCAGTAGCTGCAAGTGTAGGTTTTAGTGCCAGACATTTAAAGCTTACTATTGTAGCCAGGTGCTGGGTTACTGCAATATGGAGATGAAAACACTTCTCTACCTCTAGTGAGATGCTGATGTTATGTTGCACCATCCTCCTTAGCAGCCAGCAGCCATAAAATGGGACAAATAGACCCTCTATACAACAGATCCCCATAGGCACTGTGCAGTAGGAGGAGCAGAGAGATGATTTCTATCAAACTGCCTGTAAAATATCTTTCTCTTGGCACCGAAGGGGGGTTTAGAGAGAGAACACTTCTGACTGAATATTCACCAGCCAGTGGGAGACCATACCAGCGGAGATCCAAGCCTGAGATTGGGAGTGAAGACACCCTTGGGCAGCGCAGCACTGACCACATCACAGCACCTGCACTGCTGCTGCAGGGGGGCTGGAGAGTCCACTACCCCTCTGCTTTCATCAGAGGCTTTTGAGGAGAGACTGAGGGGACCCTCCTTCTACAGCGAAAGGTCACCACAGCTTCCCGGGGACTGGTGAGAGGGCTATTCACCTAGTAGGGATTGAGCCACTGAGAGCAGGCACTAATTGTACCAAATCCATACCGCACTCATTCTGCACCCTATAGCACATTTATTCCAGACCTAGATTTCACCTTTACCAATCCTATACCGCATTATACTGAACCTTAACCACATTTGAAACACATCTATCTTGCACCTGTGCTGAGACCATGCCAATACTGTACCTCTACTACATGCAGGTTAACTGGGACTGTAATTAAGTGCACCAAGGCTCTTAAAGAGCCCCAATGACAGCCGGCAGAAGAACATCTCAAAGCCCCACCTTTAATAATTATTCTGCTAGCCCCCTTTAATCCGCTGCTCCCTCTGCTACCATACTTCTTTTCTTTTGGACACTGCATACCTAGTCGATCTAGGACTAGCATTGCTGCCATAAATGCACTCTGGCAGTATAGTTCCAGCACTCAGTAGATTAAACTTTACTTACTGCCCACTGCTGCACTTGAGGTGGCCTTACTACTGTTTATCCTAATCTGGACACCAAATGTCATCTTATGCCTAGTCCTTAGTGATAATCACTTTGTATGTTAAATTGTGTTAGTACCATTGTTAATCCATTTTATGCTTGCCTAGGTACCAGCCATATTGGGTGACAATATATTAAGTTTGCCTTTACTATCTGATATGCTCCCTTTTTTGTTTGATATACCGTAACACTACTGGGTACAAAATTTTACTTTCAGTGATTTCCTGTGATATTGTATGTTTGTACACTCAACCTGATGTGTCAGAGGGGCTGAGGTTCTTGAGAGGGTTGAGGCAAAGAACAGAGGACCCATCCTATCCAGTGGCTCATATGGGGGTAATTCTACACTATATTATATGGAATGAATGAAAGTTGAGGCTTGTTTACACTTGTGGCTGTCATTGTCACCATTCTGACAAGCAATTCATGGTGGATTGCTTTACAGAGGGCTACTGGGAGGCGATATGTCACTCCTCACCATCTACTTTATTTCCCTTAAACCCGTAAATGCATGCAGGACAGCACCGCAACTATCTGGCATAAATTTTGCCGTGAAGCAAAGCATCACTGTTGCGGAATATGTATTATCCTCTCTGGCCACCATGTTAAGCTAAAGTGAGTTGTCAAGGGGTAGTAAAACTGTGACTCAACCAGCTATTTTTTACAGCACTCCAGCTGTATGTGTAAATGAGCCCTAAGAGCTTTACAAAATGGTACAGCCTATACACATGGCACACACCAATTTATTTTTATAGTGCACATGTCCAAAGATTGTTTTCAGCCAAAATTTGGTTTTAAATAAATAATGTCTTTGCAATTGCACAGGGCTCATATAATCTGTACAGATATGTAAAACATCCATCCATTGATCACTATGTAAACAGCTCCCAGGTTTAACTCTCACTTTGTAAAGTCTTTCTTTTATGATTTTGCCGTTGGTAAAACCAAAGTGTATTTTGACAGACAATACCGCCTCAAAAACACTTTAATATGTTTTCTCGCAGTGTGTAATTATTTTACTATGGTATACAGAATCCATCTTTGCATTGCCCCATCGCAATCTCACAGAAGGTCTTTTAGCCCTAGAAGGTATCTCTTCACTAGCGTGACTCCTGTAATCTTCCAGTCTTATTCCAGGCTGCTCTAGCAGATCCAGCTGTGCTTCTAAATAAAGAGACTGACTGATGTGAAATGCTGTCCTGGAGGAACAAAGCACGGGTCACCAGCGCTGCCAATACCTTCAGCCTCGGTTGGGTATAATAAAAGCATGAAAGAGGAAGAAAAGATACTAGTTTGACCCTCATTATGCCAAATATAGTAAACACAGGGATAAAATGAATCCATGTGTAAAGAAAATATAATTGTAACATACAATGCTTTTAACTTTTCTATATAATGGCAGTTCTATTCATGATTTGTAATTAAATAACATCACGTTTTGTTTTCTTTGCCTCCCTTCCAGAAGTGTTTTTTTTATTCAATAAAGATATAATTACCTGTGCCATTTCTACAACTGACGAGTCTTTTCTACAGCTGAGCACAAAGGAGGATGCAAACTCATAAATGAGCATCTGTCTGCTTCCAGCACTGGAGGATAGCCTGATTGCTGCTATGTGTACCATACTCCAGAAGATCACCTTCTGTTCTTCACACATCCAAAATCCTCTACAGGTTTTCTTTTTTACATTTCATAGGGCCAGAAAGGCAAAGCTGTTTTTTTTTGACCCATGAATAAGATATATCGCTGTGGATGATACATCTACTTTAAGTGGTTTTATGAATTCCCTAGCAGAGAGCTATTCTTTGCACAGCTCTGACCCTGGACCATGGCTAGTGATCGCCCTGAAGTTAGTGTTCTAGGGAAGAATGATAGGCAGCCTTTCCTTAAGGCTGATGACACAAGGGCAATGTTTTTGCAAAGAATCGCTAATGACAGCGATTAAAGTGACACAAAGCTACAGTATACCCTTATTCTCTAAATAAAGCCCAGACTTTTCTATTTTTCATGAAATTGTTTAAGCCTCGGTTCACACTATAAACTACGTATGAATGGCACCTGCAGTGGATTGCAGGGGCAGTGCGATTTGAATGCAGTGTAAGAAACTTCCACAAATTGTGCCATTTCCTGAACCGCATAAGTGTGAATCTAAGCTGCCTGCTTGTAACATCCTCTGTGACCTCCAGAACTTCTTCTTTTCCCTCCTCACTTCTGTTTGTTTGGTATGAGCATTGCACGTTAGTTCTAGTCATGTGCACTATACACACTAATGCCGCGTACACGCAATTGCACATTCCGACACCAAAATCCATGGGATTTTTTCCAACGGATGTTGGCTCAAACTTGTCTTGCATACACATGGTCACACGATGTTGTCGGAAATTCCGAATACCTAGAACGCGGTGACATACGATGAGCCGAGAAAATTTAAGTTCAATAGCCAGTGCGGTACTTCTGCTTGATTCCGAGCATGCAAGGAACTTTGTGCATTGGAATTGTGTACACATGAACCTGTTTTGTTGTCGAAAAATTTGAGATCCAGATCTCAAATTTTGTGTGTCGGAAATTCCGATGGAAAATGTCCGATGGAGCCGACACACGGTCAGAATTTCCGACAAAGAGCTCCCATCGAACATTTTCCATTGGAAAATCCGACCATGTGTATGCGACATAAGGCTCCTTTCACACTGGTGATTTAGGCTGGTGCGATTTGTACCAGCAAGAATCAGAGATTCGTCCTGCGGCTCTTATAATCATTACAATGTTCATTATAATGACAGGTCGCTGGCAACCGCAGCTATTCACTGCTGGGTACAGACAACTGCGCAGCACTCCAGGACCAAGTAATCGCTGGCTGTGCAGAGAGTGGCAAATAGCTATGGCCTTCAGCAACCTGGTATTGTAGTGAAAGGGGCTGGTGGCCGCACCTAGCCACTCAAAGCTACAGCAGGAATGTCTTATTCCTGCCAGTACCAGCCTAAATCACCAGTGTCCAGGGGGTCTCCAAACTTTCTAAGCAAAGGGTCAATTTACTGTCCATCAGGCTTTAGGTGGGCCAGACTGTGGCTAGAAGGTGTAGAAAGTATTCCGGTATCAGTGCCCCATCGTTGGTTTTAATGGCAGAAATAGTGCCCCATTGATAATATCAGTAGGGGGATTGGTGCCCCATCATTGGTGTCAGTTGGTGGAATAGTGCCCCAAGGGCCAAATAAAGGCATGCAAAGGGCCACATCCAGTCTCCGGGCCACAGTTTGGAGACCACTGCTATAGTCCATAGTCCATCTCTGGAGGAAGCAAGAGAGGGTGGCTATGTTACTACATAGATTGGAGCCATGGTGAAGTCAGATCACAGCAGCAAAACTAGGAATTTGGAAAATCATAGAATGCTGAGAGCAATAGAAGGTACTTTTTTGAGTTAATGGCCCATACTTGGATATATATATGTAAGAAGGCCAGTATGGTGGCCTGAATTTATGGGAGGAGCCCGGGGGGTATTTAACCAGCCCGTTCGCCTGTGGTGGTTGTCGGTTTCCGGTGCGCAATACCACGTCACTAGGCCGACAGCTCGTGTTGATCACCATTTGATTACCATTCAGACAAACGTCTCCCTTCTTGGAAGTCTCGTAGTTTTCGTGTTCCGTCCGGTTTTGTACAAATCTCGCCGGCTCGACTGCCGCAGGTAGGGGTCTCGATTGACCTTCATTTCTATTCATTTCTATTTTATTTGAGTGTCGTAAAACCCTTAAAAATGTCACATCGTTCGGGATGATACCGGGTTGTTATCACTCATGTCGCACTTGCCCGCACACGCCCTTCATTTCACGGGTGTCGTTCGGTAGGTTGTCTGTGATACCTTGTTAGCTACTGGTTGCATAATCTTGTTTGTCGTGTTCCGCAGTCATATCGTTGCCAGTCGTATCTTGCGGCACAACGACCCATGCCTCTGCCACAAACTGGCTCACGTAGGCCATTTCTTCATTTCACCTGTCACTTACTACGCTCCGATTCGAATCCAGTTGCATCACCTAAATGCGCCGATTCGTCCCGGGGTGCCCCTAGGTATTCGGCCTCATTTCGGTACATGCTCCAGAGTCCGCTCGTTCCAACCGTCCGGGTCTCTGTCATGGGTTCATTTCACGTCACCTACTACGTTCGAATCGATACCAGTCGTTTGCCAAAAAAAAAAAAAAAACGCACAGGTTCGATTAAACGTGTCCCAAATAGCTTGGCCTCATTTCGGTACATGCTCCAGAGCCCGTGCGTTACCATTTCAACCCGGGCCCTGTCATGGGATTCATTTCACGTCACCACTACGTTCGAATCAATACCAGTCGTTTAAAAAAAAAAAAAAAAAACGCACAGGTTTGGTCGACGTGTCCCAGTTGTCGTTGGCCTCATTTCAGTACATGCGCTAGAGCCCGTTCGTTGACGGTTGCGAGTCGCGTCCTCTCCGAGTCGCAGCTCTACCATGGGAAAACATTTCATCCTCATCTAGTTCGCCCGGGTCGAATCCGGTCGCATTTCGTTTGCATCGATTCGCCCGGACGGTCCCACATTTTTGTAGCTTTTTCGGCCTCATTTCAGTGCATGCTCCAGAAATCCGGGTTGGTTCCAGCCTCAGTTTGGGGCCGGCCATCCCAGGCCTCTGTCATGACAGTAGTCCTTCAATTCATTTCACTGTCACATTCCGCGCTCCGGTTCGAATCCAGTCGCACGATCGGATGCACCGATTCGTTCCGGTTCGCCCCCAGGTTGTTGCCCTCATTTCAGTACGTGCTCCAGAGTCCGTTCTGCTGTCAGTTGTACTAACGACACGACCAGTTTGTGCCTCTGTCACGGCAAGTCGTGCTTCATTTCATGGTCACTTATAGCGCTCCGATCCGAATCCAGTAGCATCTATGATGCATCGATACGGTTCGGCGTGCCCCAGAGGGAACAGCCACATTTCATTTATTTTTTCCACAGGTTGTCTGGCGCTGGGCCAAAAAAAAAAAAAAAAAAAATCGGAAATCTCAAAAGGAAAACAGGAACAATGAGGGAATAACGGCGTGATGGTTTAGGAATCATGGCGGAGAAATATCTACTCACCGGTGCACTTCAGTTGTGTTAGCCAACCGCTTATGTCACATGCCAGTTTTCCTTGTTAGGCTCCTTCAAACAAATGTCATCTGTTGTTTCTCTCTCCAGGTCAGTCAAAGCTTAGTAGGTCCACCCTGCACCAGCTTGGACGTCGTCTCCCAGGTAAAAAAAAAAAAAAAAAAAAAAAAGAAGGGCTAGGAGTGGAAAAGGCGACAGCGAGACGGACCGGTACACATATGTATGTAGGCGAAGGAACGTCAGTATATATGTGTATTCGCGTTCGCTTCCGCCTTAGTACCCAAGCAATAGGTGGGCTCACTTGGAAAATAGAGAAACAGTCTTGACTTTGTCATCCTCTATAGGTTCCGGTCGTCCATCTATCTTCCCCAAAAGAGATAGGACATCACTCCCGGGGCTCGATCCATCAGGAACCATGTCCCAGACCAGCAGTGAAGACCTTACTGCCCCCCTGTCACCTCGCCCGCCTTCAGTGGGCGACAGCATTCAGTCTTTCAGGGGCTGGACTATCCCTAGGCTGTCAGCGGAGCTCAGACGCAGGGGCATTCCCTTCCCAGCCACAGCTAGGAAGGCAGAGCTGTTTAGGCTCCTCTCTGCCCCTCCAGCTACCGCCGGGCCTAGTACCCCGCCTCAGGCTACGCTGCAGTCCATCTCTTCGGCCATAGGTCAACTGCATACCATGGTGTCGTCTCTGTCCAGCTCGGTCACGGATGTTCAAACCAGAGTGACCCTCTTAGAAACACCTCCAGCTACAGCCACCACTGTTCCGGATACAGTCCCGTCTCCTCTACCAACAGGTACCGAAGGCACATGTCCCGTGGTCTGTCCAGCACATCTTGTGCCGGCCAGCATTAGGAAGGACATCTTGGACGGCAAGGATGTTAACCTTGCCTCCTTGCTAATTTCGGTGCATGACCTGGCAGAGAACAAGGCTTACACCTGGGGGGATGTATCCGTAGTTCTCAAAGCTAAGGACCCCAGGCTAAACCGGAAGCTATCCATCCCCGAGTTTACCCTAGCCTTCGGCATGCTCAGAGATGTCGTTTGCTCAGCCTCTCCTGCCAGGAGGGTTGAACTAGATTTGTATCTCCACACGGTGGTGGACCTGGGGTACAAATATGGTGGCTTTGCATTCTACGACTACCATCGTTCCTTCTCAGCGAAAGCAGCCGCCAAACTGGCACAGTTCCAGTCTCTCACAGACTGGAGCCTGATGGATACGGAACTATTCTGCCGGCATTTTGCCGGCCTTCGTTCACCCCTGTGTGCCGTCTGCCAGTCCTCCACCCATACCGCTCCCTGGTGCGCCAACATACCGGCTACTCGCCCGGTAGAATTCCCCTCCACCTCTGCCGCAGCCCCAGGCCCATCAGGCTCGGCACCAAAAAACCAGGTGGACAAGTTTGGACGCACGGTCCAAACCATTGGGGGTGCGGCCATCTGCAATAACTTTAACTACGGTTCTTGTAATTACAGCCAGTGCCGTCTACTGCATATCTGTGTTATATGCCACAGGGCGCACCCCAGGAATTTGTGCGAGGTCAAAGCGCACAAAGGTTCATGACTGAGCCGTATAGACATACTTTGCCTGGGCTTCTACCTCAACACGCACCCCACTCCTTCACTAACCACCTTCCTCATAGGCGGCTTCACCGCAGGTTTTCACACCGGCCTCATCTCCCTACCTCACCAAACCCACGAGTGCAGAAACCTCCGCTCAGCAGCCTCTGACGAACAGGCCATCGACCTACTGCTGCAGAACGAGGTGGATCGAGGCTTCGTTATAGGCCCCTTCACTCAGCCCCCCTTCAATATGTGGAGAGTTAGCCCTATTGGGCTTGTCAAGGGCAAGTTTTCCAATAAAAGTCGTTTAGTGTATGACCTGTCTGCGCCTCATTTTTCTCACATCCCTAGCTTAAACTCATTGATCCCTTCTGAAGAATTCTCCTTAAAATATTCCTCAGTGGACATGGCAATCCAGGCCATCCTTAAAGTAGGCACAGGCGCGTGGCTGGCGAAAGCGGACATATCCGACGCCTTCAAACTGTTACCTATCCACCCGTCCCTCTGGTGCTGGCACGGGATTAAGTGGAAGGATCAATACTACTTCGCCACGAAGTTGACGTTCGGCTCCAAAAGCAGCCCGTGGCTGTTCGACATATTTGCCCAATCTCTCGAGTGGATTCTCTTACACAAGGTCGGCTGTCAGCAAGTTATCCACTACTTAGATGATTTTTTGTTGATAGAACGGCCAGGCGCACCTCCCAGAGATCTCGACAAGTTAAGGACCGTTTTCGGGAACCTCAATGTTCCCATCGCTGAACATAAGGTGGACGGACCCGCACATTCAATCACCTTCCTTGGTGTTATTTTAGACGCCGGCTCCATGAAAGCCAGCCTGCCCCTTGACAAACTAACCCGCATCAGGGCGGCACTTCACGAGTTCACTCGGACCAGGGGATGTACTAGGAGACAGCTGCAGTCACTGTTGGGCATGCTCAACTATGCCATGCGCATTATCCCACAAGGCCGTTCCTTTATCTCACGACTGTTGGTCTACCTGTCTCAGGCTCAAGACCCGGATCATATCCTTTGCCTAGACACCGCAGCCTTAGCAGACCTGGCAATGTGGGACGAGTTCCTGTCCAACTGGAATGGCATCTCCCTTTTCATCCCGTGCATTTCACCTCTCTCACCGCAGGTAGTCACAGACGCCGCGGCCTCTACAGGGTTTGCAGCAATTTTTGGCCACCATTGGTTCGCCGGACCCTGGCCTTCTCAGATACTTAGCATCCCGGGCTTTAGTCAATCCTCTTCACTCTTCGAGCTCTACCCCATGGTTGCAGCCGCCCAGCTCTGGGGCCCTACCTGGTCCGGACAAACGGTAGGCTTCACCACCGACAATCAGGC
This sequence comes from Lithobates pipiens, assembly GCF_037356315.1. Taxonomy (NCBI): domain Eukaryota; kingdom Metazoa; phylum Chordata; class Amphibia; order Anura; family Ranidae; genus Lithobates; species Lithobates pipiens. Next base: position 220,823,212 of record NW_027507903.1, on the reverse strand, counting down.
CACAGCCGAAATTGTCAATAAAGGCAGGTCTAAATCCCCCTCCGTGATGTCCTTCCTACGCAGGCTGGTGCAGCTGTCACTACAGCACCAATTTAACGTCATCTGCATGTTTATCCCAGGGAAATATAACCGGGCAGCTGACGCCCTGTCCCGCTTTAATTTCCGGTCCTTCTTTCTACAGGTTCCCAGTGCAGATGCCGCATCAGCGCCTATCCCGCATTGGTCGCAGTTGACCCTGGACTAGAGCCGCATTTACTAGGAGCCACGCAGCTCATCAACCGTTCGTTATTGGACAATACTCTCAAAGCCTACCAGGTAGCCTGGAGAACCTTCAACGCATTTCTGGTCACCTCCTCAGTAGGCACCCCCACAGATGCTAGACACATTCTAGCCTTCATCTCGTACTGCCACAACCAACTGGCCTTGTCTTTTAACACCATTCGCTTATACTTAGCTGGTGTTCAGCACTTCCTTTCAATCCAGGATCCTACCAAACCCTCTGTTTTCTCGTCCCACGCTGTCCGAGCCATACTACGCGGCATCCAAAAGCAACAGCCGCCAGCAAAAGTCAAGCGGCTCCCCATCACCAGTGCCATCTTCAGGGACATGTCCACCATACTCAACAGCTACCCCTTTGGTGTTCTCCCCAGTCTGGTCATACAGGCAGCCATTTACCTAGCCTTCTATGGCTTCCTTCGGCCCGGTGAGTTCACTCACAACAGCCTACACGGCCCAGTCCTCCGCAGACGTCATCTGCTCCGTCACCAGGACCATTTCATCCTCCACCTCCCGGTAACCAAGACCCAGCAGACAGGCACCGGCGTAGACATCCACCTCTACAAAACCAACAATGCCTGGTGCCCGGTCACGATGCTTACACAGTTTCTCGCTCGGCTGCCCGAGCTCCCGGACTCTAGCCCACTTTTGCCCTTCCCGGTGAAACCACTGACTAACCAACAATTTATTAAACATATCAGGATTCTCCTCCGCAACCTGCTCCTCAATCCTAGTGAGTATTCCGGCCACTCCTTCCGCATTGGAGCAGCTTCATCCGCATCCCGGCATGGGGTCCCGGACCACGTCATCAAAAGGTTGGGCAGGTGGAAGTCGGCCTGCTTCACTCGGTACATCCCTAACCCACAGGTGGAGATGTCTCGAGCATTCACTCAACTGGCTCAATAAAAATTAACCAGGAAACAATAAAACTCTCTTATCCCTACCTGACTGTTTTGCCCCCTTATTTTGGTATACCGTCCATTAGACCAGGGCACACTTTCAGGTCCATTTCATAGAAGGTGTCTCATGATAAGCTTGTTTTGTTCAGATACGTATCGGCCATAGGGCTCCAGCCATAAGTAAGAAGGCCAGTATGGTGGCCTGAATTTATGGGAGGAGCCCGGGGGGTATTTAACCAGCCCGTTCGCCTGTGGTGGTTGTCGGTTTCCGGTGCGCAATACCCTCCCTCCCATCCCCTTTTTAGGGCATTTATCAAAAAACATTTCTCTTCAATCATATTCATTCTAATTACTGGGTATGCCCCCTTATTTTGGTATACCGTCCATTAGACCAGGGCACACTTTCAGGTCCATTTCATAGAAGGTGTCTCATGATAAGCTTGTTTTGTTCAGATACGTATCGGCCATAGGGCTCCAGCCATAAATATATATATATATATATATATATATATATATATTTTTTTTTTTTTTTAACAGCAGTTTAGTATCAATTTAACAGTGTTCTATAGCTAGTAATTTAATGGCTTAGGGTTGCTGGCACTTTGCAACAGCTTTGGGTTGTTCTCCTCTACAAATCACTTTTCTGCAGTGATTTGTAGCTAAGCATAGTGATTGCTGCAACATTTCATAGAAAAGCATTGAGAGTGAATATCAAGTGCAATTTTGCGGCCAAGCCCAAATGCTGATGAATTTTGATCATCGAGCAACAGAGCCACAAATTGCTTTCAAAATTTTACTGTTAGTAATCCCCTAGAAAATAATTATTGCTTTCTTAGCAGCAACTGGTTTTAACGAAAATGGGGGAGGTAATCGCTGTGAGAAAATCGCCCATGTATCTCCTAGGCACTCCTAGGCGCCTCTGCCGCTAGTGATCCTGCCACTGATAATCCTTGACAATTGACAGTGGCAGGATCACTAAGAGGCTACTAGTTTTGTTCTTATGAATTCTCTTCCTCTGTAGCGGAGGCAGCAAGATGTCCATTGTCCCATTGCTAGCTATGTGTGGCAACATTTTCATATAGACACACAGGCAGACTTTCTATGGTCCTGCCACTGGTGATTTGTTGCTAGTGGAAGATTTGCCTGTATATCATCAGCCTTAGATCCCTTTCACACTGGCACACTGGGGTGATTTTTAGGCACTTTAGCACTGGAAATAGCCTCTGCTAAGCGCCTGAAAACTGACTCCCATTCATTCCAGTGTGACTTTTCACACTGGGGCGGTGCGCTTGCGGGACGTTATGAAAACTCTTGCAAGCAGCATCTTTGGGGCAATTTGGGAGTGCTCCCAAAACGCCCTGCCCATTATAATAAAAGGGAATTGCTTCTGAAGCGACTAAAAAAACACTTCGGAAGTTCCGCAACACAGGAGTTTTTAACCCCTTCTTTGGTGTTAAAAGCGGCCTGCTAGCAGCCAAAATGTGCCGCTTAAACAGCGCTAAAGCTGCGCTAAAACGAGCGCTACTTATCGCTAACTTGGGTGCGACCCCAGTGTGAAAGGGGTCTTAGGGTCCATGCACGATAGATCATTTTTGTATACAATTTAGGTGCGTTTAAGAGAGTTTTGCTTTTTTATGCCAGAAAGCTCCAATCAGAAACACAAACCAGGACCAACTCAAAATATGCCTCATGTGCATGGGCACTTATGCCCTGTACACACGATAGGGTTTTCCGACAACAAAACTGTGGATTTTTTTCCGAAGGATGTTGGCTCAAACTTGCATACACACGGTCACATAAATGTTGTCGGAAATTCCGAACATCAAGAACGCGGTGATGTATAACACGTACGATGAGCCAAGAAAAATGAAGTTAAATAGCCAGTGCGGCTCTTCTGCTTGATTCTGAGCATGCAGGGACTTTTTGTGCATCACAATTGTGTACACACGCTCGGAATTTCCGACAACAAGTTTGGTTGTCTGAAAATTTGAGAACCTGCTCTCAAACATTTGTTGTCGGAAAATCCTATTGTGTGTACGGAGCATTAGGATAACATTAAGCTGCTTCTGCAGGGAAACCATAAAACTCCTCTAGACTAGCGATTTTATCAGTCAGTGTGCATGGAGCCTTAGCCTGAAATGTCTGTTTAATATATGTTACACTTTTCTTGATACTGAGTAGATACAATGTTGCATGGTTTATTTACTACTTTTAATATAAATGCAATGTTATATGTGTTATTTATGTTATATGTGTTTTATTTTTTTTTTCTCTCTCTTTTTTTATATATATATATTTACATTGTTTTATTTTACCTTTTTAATGTCATTTTTTTATTTGTAAATATTGTCTATTTCTACAAATATTTAATGTAAGCTTACTATTTTTTAAACCAACATATAATCAGTTTTAAATTCCAGTTCTGCTTTGCTGTACCCACCTACAAAGAAATGAGAGATGATAGTCCTCCTTAGACTGAAGATGTGATGATGTGTGCCCTTTAAATCAGCAGCATTAAAACGGTTCAAAGGAGGCTGCAAGCTCTGAATTAGGGGACCGTAAAATTAAAAGGATTTGATCCAGTCAAGTACTAGTGTTTGAGCAGGCTAATTCATTTTCCTTCATCTGATTTGGTTGCTAACTGTTGTTTTGGGTTTAGATCACCGCAGTGAACGGTAAGGGGTTTCCCACTGACAGGTGCTTCACATTAACCCCTTCCTGCGCCTAGCAGGAATGCATTGCCCTATGTTGTCTGAACATCCAAAGCAAAAAAGATCTTGGCTATAAAAAGACATAGTAGAGTGGAAGGTGTCACACGCACATTACTGCTCCCCTTTGATCCCTTATCAGTGACATTAAACCAACAATACCGTCAGCTGGGACTGGAGGCAGAGTGCATATTACAGTAGAAAATTGCTCACATTTTTCAGAGGATTAAACTTGATCAGAAATACAGCAGAGGAAAGGTGAAGCACCATCTCATTCTGGTTACAGCGATTACTTTTCAGGAGGAATATAACAGTGTTCTAATGAGCCACAGTTAAATGTCACTCACTGATACCTGTATTGCTTGGAGCAATTTCTCTACACCTAGACAAGTGATGTGTCCAACTGTCTTGCTAATCAAATCTACCTATCCTAAAAATTAAAAGTGCTAAAGGTTCTTACCAAGCCTGATCAACACGCCTGACTAATGCAACTTTTAACATGTTCAGTTTGTAGGATATAGGGCCAGTCCACACCATAGAAATGCAGTCCGGATGTGTTCCAGATGCTTTTCTGCATGCGCGTTTTTTATGCGTTTCAGTGAGATTTTGGTGCGTTTTTAATGCAGTCCAGTGAATTTCCCCTCCCTCTTTTTTATTAACCTTAAATAAGGACATGTGGGTTTTAGTGCATTTTTGATGCATTTTACAGCATTCCAGTACAGTCCAGTGCAGGAAAAATGCATGTTCTACTTTTTTTTCTGGAACGCACTGCTGTGAACTATCCCATTGAAAACCATATAACCTACTTTCCATGTGTTTTGTGATGCCAGAAAAAAAACGCACTGGAATGCATGTGGTGTGAACTGGCCCTTAGAAAGATCAAAGGATGGTTGCAGAAGGATTTGTATCTTATTTATTTAATAATCTCAAAAAGGTAAACATAAAACGATCCCATCCGCACCCTACTCTTACCTACCTACTCCAACGCCCACCCCTTTTTTTTCTACTTTGTTTTCTTCAGGTATTTATTATTATTATACAAAAACTGAACAAAACTCTGGATAGCCGCACTCCGGGTTTGAGTAAAAAGTAAAGTGCCTTTATTTCTTCAAATGCAAAAACTCCATATTGAACAAAACATCACAGCAAAGGGAAAAGAAAAATTAGAACAAGGTCTGACGCGTTTCACGCTAAAACCAGCGCTTACTCATAGGCACATAGGCAATATTTATTATTATTATACAGGGTTTATATAGCGCCGAAAGTTTACGCAGCGCTTCTTATTTAATTTCAATATTATTTTCTTATACAACTAAAACAGTTGTCAATTGGAACTTTCTATAATCATTCTACTATAGACTAAACAATAACATAACATGAGAATCACACCCTCCACCTATAGTAGGACAATACAAATGATGTATATAACATGTAAAACTTTGAAATATACAAAACTACATCTTAATCACACCAAGATCACATTTCCTAGATGTAAAATGCCTTTCATTACTGAATACAGGCATATCCTATTGTTCTAATGTTACAATTGAATGTTATATGCTAATATTTCTCATGTTCACTCAATAAAAATGCATAAAACAAACAAAAAATAATATAAAAAATCTCCCTTTGGGATCAATAAAGTCTAAAGTTTTCTGAATGGGTATTATATAGTGCCAACATTTTAAGCAGTGCTTTACATCACATTGGTTCCTGCTCTCAAGAAGCTTGCAATCTAAGGTCCCTTCCTCACATGCATAGTACTGCCATTTAGTCAGGAGCTAATTAAACATTAAATGCCTTTTTTTTTAAACTGACCCTGAGCTCAGTTCTGCAACATCAGCCAAACATATTGGAAAAGGTATGGCCAAACCTTATCTGATCATGTTAAACCTTATAATAAAATGATATACAGTCATACCCCACTTTTAAGTACACAATGGGGTTTATTTACTAAAGCTGGAAAGTGCAAAATCAGGCTCACTTCTGCATAAAAACCAATGAGCTCCCAGGTTTTATTACCAAAGCTTAATTGAACAATCTGGGGTTAGAAGCTCATTGGTTTCTATGCAGAAGTGAGCCTGATTTTGCACTTTCCAGCTTTAGGAAATAAACCCCATTGTGTACTTAAAAGTGGGGTATGCCTGTATAATAATACAGTGGTTAGCACTTCAGCCTTGCAGTGCTGGGGTCCCTGGGTCAACTCAAAATCAGGACACCATCTGCATGGAGTTTGCATGGTAGTAAGAAGAGCCGGCAACACTGTAATCCTTGAAGTGTCGTTTATTGGTACATCGGAGTGATAATAAAACAATAAAGCCGAAGCGTTTCAGCAATAGCCTTAGTCGTATCTGGTTAGAGTTTTCATGCTCTCCCTGTACTTGTGTGGGTTGCCTCCCATTTTCTAAAGATCTGCCAGTAGGTTGTTCGGAAACTGTGTTAAATTGACCCTACTGTATGTGAGATGGGAATCGTAGATTGATGTGAATGTACAATATGTAAAGCAAGCGCTGTGCAAATTGTCAGAGCTTTATAGATACCTGTAATACAGAAAATACAGAAAGACCAGAGACAGACAAACATTAGACAGGTTCTTTGCACAGGCTAGAGCAGCCTTTCTCAACCTTTTCAGCAAGGAGGAACCCTTGAAATAACTTTCTGGTCTCCCTGCTAAAAATGACCATATCTACAACTCCTGATACATTAGTGTGATAGTCAGTGGAAAGAATGCTCCTTAAACTTTTTGTCATTGAAAGAGGTACCTAAAAAGATCAATGGTGTCGCTGAAAACGTATGTGAGAGGTCAAAACTGGTCATTATTCAAGGAACCCCTAACAACTTCTGGAGGAACCATGGAACCCTGGTTGAGAAACCTTGGGCTAGAGGTATATAAAGTTTTAAATATAGACAGAAATGGTTGCTCCTACAGAGAAGCTGCATACATATGAATTACCCTTTTTGGTTTCTAAACCAACTGGGTCAACATTAAAATAAAGCTGACCACACACATTACGATCTGATTGTCCACCCTTATTTTGATCTATTACAACTATGGATATCTGCCTGATTATATAGGAAGGTCTTTATATTACATAGTTTAGTAAATCTTGCACAAAGATTGTAACGTGTGTGGTGACCCTTAACTTGCAACTTTGCCCCCCAGCAGTTATTAATAAAGTTAATCTGGTATTACCTTTCAGCAATGCCATTTTTATATTTAATTAATACTCCAGATCATTTAGGAAAGAGGGTAATGAGATTTTGAGCTGATTACCATGCTAGTATACATTAAGGCCGCTCCAGGTAGCCAGGCCACTCTCTAATTAGCCTGCTGTGAAACGAATGGCATCAGAAAGACAGTGAAGAAAGCCAGTTGGCTGCCTGTGTACTTCTCACCTAGATGCTGCTGCTGTGCCAATAAGACCACCAACACTTCTCAGTGCAGTGTGTCATCACCAATACTGCTTAAAGTGCTGGAGCTCAGCCGCTGTCAGCAACAATTTGTCATGGACTGAACAATCTAATACAAGAACAACCAGAGCTTAAAAAGGCACAATCCCTGGCTCCAATGCCCATGCTAACAAGCATACACAATTTACTACGCACCAGAGAAAGGACAGCAAGCCTGTTACCGATTAGTGATTACACCCATTGCTCAATGTCACTTTCCATTCTTGGAATAAACAATAATACATGCATTAAGGGGAATTTACTAAGACGGTGCTTGTGGTAACCAATCAGCTTCTAGCTTTCATTTCCAAAGCTGAACTGAACAAGCTAAAGCTAGAAGCTGATTGGTTACTATGCACAGCGGCACCACATTGTAGGGAGTTTATCAAAACTGGAGCAGCCAGGATCTGAAGCAGCAGTGAATGGTAACCAATCAGCTTCTAGCTTTAGCTTGCTCACTTAAACTTTACAAATGAAAGATAGAACTGTATTGGTTGCCATGAACAACTGCTCCAAATTTAACAAATCCCCCCATAAAAATTGGAGCAGCTGTTCATAGCAACCAATCGGCTTGTGCAGTCAAGCCAATTGGTTGCTATGCACAGCTGCTCTAAATTTTGAAAATAAGAAACCTTCTTAGTTACCACACACAACTGCTCCAGTTTTAATACATCCCCTATAGAATTTGTAGCAGCTGTGCATAGCAATCAATCAGCGTTTTGCTTCTTTGCATCAGCTTGTTCAGTTAAGCTTTGCAATGAAAGACAGAAACGTATTGGTTGCCATGCACAACTGCTCCAGTTTTAATAAATTCCCTCCACAGAATCTGGAACAGTTGTGCAAAGCAACCAATAGGCTTCTAGCTTCAGCTTGTTCAATTAAGCTTTGCAAATGAAAGACAGAACCTTATTGGTTGCCATGCACAACTGCTCCATTTTTCATAAATCACCCAACGCAATCAGGAGCAGCTGTGCATAGCAACCAATAGGTTTATAGCTTCAGCTTGTTCAGTTTAGCTTTGGGTTGAAAGCTGGAAGCTGACTGGTTGCTGCTGATTCTGGCTGCTCCAGTTTGGTAAGTTCCCTTCTATCTGCTCCAGTTTCGATAAATTCCCTTCTATCTGCTCCAGTATTGATAAATTCCCTTCTATCTGCTTCAGTATTGATAAATTCCCCTCTATATGCTCCAGTATTGATAAATACCCCTATATTTGCTCCAGTTTTGATTAATTCCTTTCTTTCTGCTCCAGTTTTGATAAATTCCCCTCTATCTGCTCCAGTTTTGATCAATTCCTTTCTTTCTGCTCCAGTTTTGATCAATTCCTTTCTTTCTGCTCCGGTTTGGATAAATATACTTTTATCTGCTCCAGTTTTGATCAATTCCCTTCTATCTGCTCCAGTTTTTATCAATTCCGTTCTATCTGCTCCAGTTTTGATCAATTCCCTTCTATCTGCTCCAGTTTTTATCAATTCCCTTCTATCTGCTCCAGTTTTGATCAATTCCCTTCTATCTGCTCCAGTTTCTATCAATTCTGTTCTATCTGCTCCAGTTTTGATCAATTCCCTTCTATCTGCTCCAGTTTTTATCAATTCCCTTCTATCTGCTCCAGTTTTTATCAAGTCCCTTCTATCTGGTCCAGTTTTTATCAATTCCCTTCTATCTGCTCCAGTTTTGATCAATTCCCTTCTAGCTGCTCCAATTTTAGGAAATCCGCACAATTCTGCTTAGCAGCAAACACATATGACAACAATTCTAGGCATTCATTGTAAAACTTAGAAGGCATCATTTAGAATGCATTCCGTTTTCACATACCCTGGCAAAGCTACAAACACCAAAAGAACTTTTATAACAAACAGCAATCTAGAATATAATAAGCAATAATGCTATGCACAAGTACCGAAGCCCATCAGATGCAGCTGATGACAATGAAATGTACAGTTTGATTGGCCGCTATGGATAACAACACTTTGCACATGGCTACTTGACTTAGTAAATAAGCCTGACACCCACAAAGCAAACTAACACAAGTGCACTGTGTGGCTTTCCATGTGCGATCCTCAGCACCTTGTTCAGCACCATGTTGAGCTGTGTCCATCCCATAGCAGGCACTCACCTGGGAAACTTCATACAGCAGTTTGTAATGCTCCTCTCGCTTCTGAAAAGTGCACAGATTGCAACCCATTGTAAACTGGAGGAAGGGTACAAGTGGCTGATTCCCTGTTGTGTGAGCAGAAGATGCTGTGATAGGGGATCACCCTCCCGACTGGACTGCTGCTGTTCATCAGTCACTCCGACTCCTCCACACTACACAGGCACAGCAGTGTGAGCGGCCAGCCAGCCTAGAGATCTCAGCGTCCTCCTCTCCTCTCCTCTGCTCTCCTCTCCTCTGCTCTAAGTAGCTGACATCGCTGTACTCCTCGTCTACACTCCGCCTGTCTACCTCCGCATCACCGCACATCACTACACACCATCCACCGCCTCATGAATATTAATCCGACTCATGGATTATTTATCACGGGGAGGCTGCTTATGGCACATCAATATCCGCTAATTAACAAACAAAATGCACCCATGTTAATATACCTTCCCTCTAATATGGGTATAGGGAGCAGGGGGAGCACACTGGACCACACTAATTATTAATTACTCCACATCATATCCCACACTCTGCACTTACATAGAGACAGCACTGCATTGGACTTAAACTGGTGCAGCTAAAATAAATATAAATATATATATATATATATATATATATATATATATATATATATATATATATATATATATATTTATATATTTATATTTATTTATTTATTTATTTAGGGTACTCATATAGCACTGGCAATTTACACAGCGCTTTAAATATAAATTGCACATTCACACATACACATATATAAATATAATATATATATATATATATATATATATATATATATATATATATATATATATATGTAAATATATATAAATACCTGCTATATGAATACCCAAAATAAATAAATAAATATAAATAATACTCATATAGCGCTGTTAATTTACTATATACTATATTTATTATATATATATATTTGTGTGTGTGTGTATGTTTGTGTGTGTGTGTGTGTATGTTTGTGTGTGTGTGTGTGTATGTTTGTGTGAATGTGAATGGAGGTTTTTTTTTTACCAACATTTTAAACATGTATATGATATACATATTTTAAAATATTGATCATTTTAAAAAAATAAACTAGGTATAAATAGGTTATTTCAAAGTGTATATACTTGCTACAAAATATACTGCAAAGTATGCATATATATATAGATACAGATGCATGGGATGCCACCTTCCCTTTCCATCCTTTATTACAGCAGGCAGGGTTTTTTATTTTTTGAAGCACCTGGTTAGAGCCAGATGCTCTAATAGGCTTCAAAATAGGATGGGCTCCAGGCACAGAGCATTGCACTTGAAGCCCGCCCAGGTGTGTTAGAATAGCGAATGAAAATTCACAACTCTTACACTGAATCGCCTCTCCACCAATCAGGAAGCACGGGTCTGATACCCACTCCCCCATTGGCTGAAAGGACAGGCGATCCTAATGGACGCCTATGAGGAGGGGGAGAGAGATGCACGGCGGAAGCCGCCGTGATCCACAGGAGGAGGAAAGAAGAGAGCTGCTGCCACTGGAAACGCTGCCTTCTCGCTTCCTAAATGGGGTAAGTGTCCCAACCTTCCTCCTGGCGGTGGGTTTCCGCTCCCCCCCCCCCCCAAAGAAGAAAACACCAGCCGCCACTGTGTACAATGTCCAATGAACATAAACAAAAAAAAACTAAAAAAATAAAAGTTTTTCTTAGTTTCTGTTATCATACTTTGCAAATAAATATTCTTTATTCAAAAAATGTGGGCCAGAATGTATACTACTACACTTGGTAAATAATTATAAATTATTTAGTCAGTGGGAAAGTTATACAGTCTACAAACTATGCTATATATTTTTGAAAATTGATAAACCTTAATGTACTGACTTACCTATCTAATTTCATGAGACCTTTAATTGGCAGAAAATGCCAGAGCAGTACAAATACCCCCAAAAGGACCCCCTTTTGGAAATCACAAAGTCCAGGGTATTTAGTAAGAGACATGCTGAATTTTTTTAAGTTGTCATTTTTTTGTCATAGTTTTTGGGAAAATTAAGAAACTAAATAATTTAATTTTCCCACAAAGTGGTAATTTTAACAAGTTTTTTTTTTTTCACACACAGCATAAGCATACTTACAATTACATTCCAATACATATTTTGCTACTCCTCCCAACTGTGGGCTTACCACATGTGTAAGCCCTTGTACACACGGTCGGACATTCTGAAAACAAAATCCAATTTTGTCTGACGGATTTTGTCCGAAACTTGTGTTGCATACACACGGTCGGACAAAGTTGTCAGAAAATCCGATCATTCAGAACGTTATTTCGTTACGATGGGACTACGTTCAGGCTAGTAGCCAATAGCTTTGGTCTAGGAATTTGATCTGAGCATGTGTGACACTTTGTCCGATCGGAATTCTCTACAAAGATCGGACAAAGTCCGATCAGATCATGTTGTCGGAAAATTTTACAGCCTAGCTTTAAAACGTTGTTGGTCGGATATTCCGACGGAAACAGTCCGATGGAGCCCACATACGGTCAGATTATCCGACAACACGATCCGATCGGACATTTTTCGTCGGAATGTCCGACTGTGTGCACATGGGCTAAGATTTTTTCAGAGCCTAGATTCATAGAGGAGCCTAAAATCCATTACGCATCTAATTTCCTTACTACCTATAATATTTCCCTGTAGTGCCAAGACAGTTGAAACACCTGCAAAATTTACCACATTTTGGAAAGCAAACACTCCATGGTATTTTCTGAAAGACATGAGCATTTTGAAAATATCTTTTTTTTTTGCCGCAAGTTTTTGAAAAATGCAGGAAAGAAAATGAAAATGTATTGTTTTATTCAAAATTATCAATTAATTATATATTTATAACACACAGCATAGGCATACTTAAAATTACATCTTTAAAACACATTCCACTACTCCTCCTGAGTATTATGATGCCACATGCATGAAACTTTTTCACAGGATACTGTGACTAGACATGTGCATTCGTTTCGTACAAATCGAAAAATTCATATGAAATTCCGGAAATTAGTACATTCGTACGAATCCGAAATACAAATTTTTATGCATACAAATTCCGTACGAAATACAAAATTTTGTTTATGAATTTCGGATCCAAATTCATAATGAAAATTCATAATTGTTACGAAATGTTTACAAACCTAACAGTTAAAAACCAAGGAAGTCAGCACAGCACAGGGATGGTGGGAACCCTTCTTAACGATAAATTCATCATAACGAAAATTAGTTATTGTTACGAAAAGTTAACGAACCTACAACTTAAAACCCCAGGAAGTCAGCACAGGGATGGTGGGAAACCTTTGGGGAATTTCTATGCTTACGAATTTTATACGAAATTTCGTTAATGAATTCGGAATTTCGGATCCAAATTAACAGAATTGTGACTGGTGTTTTGTTCACCAATCGAAGAAGGCAGCACAGCACAGGGATGGTGGGAACCCCTCATAATGGGCACAGCGGGTGTACACTCAGACCCGGGAACTCAGCACAGGGATGGTGGGAACCCTTCACAATGGACACACAGCAAGTGTACAGACCTGGGAACTCAGCATAGGGATGGTGGGAACCCTATGGGAATTTCTATGCTTACAAATTTTATACGAAAAATATGAAATTTTGTTAACGAATTTTGGATCCAAATTAATAGAATTGTGACTGGTGTTTTGTTCACCAATCAGAGGAATTCAGCACAGCACAGGGATGGTCAGAACCCCTCATAAAGGGCACAGCAGGTGTACACTCAGACCCAGGCACTCAGCACAGGGATGGTGGGAACCCCTCATAATGGGCACAGCGGTGTACACTCAGGCCTGGGAACTCAGCCCAGGGATGGTGGGGACGCCTCATAATGATAAATTCATCATAACAAACTTTTGTATCTTTACGAAAAGTTAACGAACCTAAAGGTTAAAAACACAGAAAGACAGCACAGCACAGGAATGGTGGGAGCCCCTCATAATGATAAATTCATCCTAATGAACTTTTGTTATTTTAACAAAAAGTGTACGAATCTAATGAAAATTCGTATTTCGTACAAATCCGAATTTAATTTCGTACACGAATTACGAAATATGATTTTTTTTATACAAAAGAAACGTAACGAAACACATTTTTTGACGGCGCGGCCCCCCCACCCCAAAGCACCTTGTCCCCATGTTGATGAGGACAAGGGCCTCTTCCCGACAACCCTGGCCGTTGGTTGTCGGGGTCTGCGGGCGGGGGGCTTATCGGAATCCGGGAGCCCCCTTTAATAAGGGGGCCCCCGGATACCAACCCCCCACCCTATGTGAGTGAGTATGGGGTACAATGTACCCCTACCCATTCACCTGTAAAATAAAAGTACAAAAAAAAACACAACACACGAGATAAAATACTTTATTGCACAGCTCCGGGGGTCTTCCGTCTTCAGGGGTCTTCTCGCCGGACTCCTCCGCTATCTTCTTGTAGCTCTTTTGCTAGCGGAGGAGTCCGGCTTTCTTCCTCGCCGCCGGCCTCTTCTCCCCCTCTTTGGTTCTTCTGCCGGGCCACCGCGCCTTCTTATAGCTCTTTTACAGGCGGTGTTCTGTCGCCGCTGCCGCATTCCGTTCTTCTTCTTCTTCTCCTTCTTCTCCTGGAGATGTTGACTCGACGCTCTCTCCGGCCACAATGCCAGGGACGCCCTGCGCTGCCACTTATAGGGACAAGGGGCGGTGTCACATGGCTTTATGTCACATGGGTTGGTCACATGGGTTGATGTCACATGGGGACTGTGACATCGTAAGGGGGCGGGGTCACCATGTGACACCAACCCATGTGACATAAAGCCATGTGACACCGCCCCTTGTCCCTATATAAGTGGCCGCGCAGCGCGTCCCTGGCATTGTGGCCGGAGAGAGCGTCGAGTCAACATCTCCAGGAGAAGAAGGAGAAGAAGAGGAAGAAGAAGAACGGAAGGCGGCAGCGGCGACAGAAGACCGGGCCACCGCCTGTAAAAGAGCTATAAGAAGGCGCGGTGGCCCGGCAGAAGAACCGAAGAGGGGGACAAGACCCCCGAAGTCGGGAGAAGAGGCCGGCGGCGAGGAAGAAAGCCGGACTCCTCCGCTAGCAAAAGAGCTACAAGAAGATAGCGGAGGAGTCCGGTGAGAAGACCCCCGAAGACGGAAGACCCCCGGAGCTGTGCAATAAAGTATTTTATCTCGTGTGTTGTGTTTTTTTTGTACTTTATTTTACAGGTGAATGGGTAGGGGTACATTGTACCCCATACTCATTCACATAGGGTGGGGGGCCGGTATCCGGGGGTCCCCTTATTAAAGGGGGCTCCCAGATTCCGATAAGCCCCCCGCCCGCAGACCCCGACAACCAACGGCCAGGGTTGTCGGGAAGAGGCCCTTGTCCTCATCAACATGGGGACAAGGTGCTTTGGGGTGGGGGGGCGTGCGGCCCCCCCTTCCCCAAGGCACCCCCCATGTTGAGGGCACGCGGCCTGGTACAGCCCAGGAGGGGGGGCGCTCACTCGCCCCCCCTTTCCTGGCCGGCCGGGTAGCGTGCTCGGACAAGGGTCTGATGTGGACTTTGGGGGACCCCCACGCCGATTTTTTTCGGCGTTGGGGTTCCCCTTTAAGTTCATACCAGGCGGCGGGGCCAGCGACGTCTCCTTCGCGGGGCCCGCCTACCTGGAGACCCGCTCGAAATGAGCGGACTTTTCTCCGGGCGGGAAAAGTCCGCTCATTTCAAAAGTACGGCGGACTGGCACACACACGGCTGGATTGTCCGCCGAAATGCGAGTACGGCGGGCAGATTGATGTGCAACACGGCATTCTAAGTCCGCCGTACTTTCGGGTAAAAAAAGTATGCCGGAGGCTACACACGGGGGGGATTGTTTGGCGGACTTGAGTTTGCCGGACTTTTCCACCGGATTGTTTGATCGTGTGTACGCGGCATTATGATGACACTAGGATTGGTGTGGTGGTGAGTGGGGACACTGACTAGCTGCTTTGGTCTGGTGACATTTAGGGATAAGTTCGACTTGAACATTGGGTGTTCACTCGTTCGCCGAATTTAGAACATTATGGGGCATTCACGGGAAATTCTAGCACCCGCGGAATGCCCTATAATGCACTGCGAGACACTACAAGACATTGATGGCTGCTGATTAGCAAAAGCATGTACCTGACCTGCATGCTTTGGCCAATCACAGCTGCTGTGAGAGCTATGATTGGCCAAAGGCAGGGTGCCTTTGGCCAATCATGGCTCAGGAGGCTCAAGTCCACACCCCACACTATGTAAGGCTTCTTACACAGAGGTCCTACATAGTGTAATGAATGAGAGCAGCAAAATTACATTTCTAAAGGAAAAATTTTTATTTAAAATTGCTCGTGTCTGTGATGTATTGTCAGGTCTCGGCAATGTACATAAAAATAATTGGAAAAAATGTGGTGAGTTCCCCCCAGTCCATTATCAGGCCCTTCAGTTCTGGTATTGATTTTAAGAGGAACCCCACGGTAAAATAAAAAAAGTGGTGGTGGGTCCCACCAAAATCCATACCAGGCCCTTATCTGAGCACACAACCTGGCAAGCCTCAGGAAAAGAGGGGGATGAGAGAGTGCCCCCCCTCCTGAACTGTACCAGGCCACATGCCCTCAACATGAGGAGGGTGCTTTGGGGTCCCCCCCAAAACACCTTATCTCCATGTTGATGAGGACAAGGGCCTCTTCTCCACAATCCTTGCCTGGTGGTTGTGGAGGTCTGCCGGCCGTTGGCTTATCGGAATCTGGAACCCCCCTTTAACAAGGGGGTCCTCAGATCCTGGCCCCCCTGTGTTAATGGGCATGTCCCGCAATGTCCATCCATCTTTAATTATAGCATCTCTTGGTCTAGAGAACAAAAAACTGAAAAACTCAGCCGACTGCAGCCTTTTCGCAATGATAGTTGTTATATAGCTGAGGGCAGGGCCACTCTGTGACATAATAGGGTGGCCCCGCCACCCTATGACATCACATGACGTCAAAAGGGAGCAGGGTCACCCAGTTACCTCACTGCTATATAACAGCTGTCATTGTGTAATTGTGATATCACAATTATTTTGATAGCACTATACATGCACATTCATCCAGCAATTATTAACCAAATTTCATTTAAATAATTGATTAGCATCAATTAATTACACAATTGATCACATGTTTAATATGTACTAGTATATATTTGTGGCAAAGTTTTGTGGTTGTATAGCTATGACTAAGTACTGTTGAGAGTGTGAAACCACTGCTGTGGTTTGTACTTTTATTATTTTGCACAATAAAGGTGTTTTTATTGGAGTGCGGCTGTCCAGACCTTCCCTCTTCTAATTGCTATATGCTTAGCTTGCACCTGATGCTTCCACCTTGAGGAAAGTGCCATTTACACACATCAGCCTGGAGCAGTGATGATCCCTTCCCCAGACATTGTACTGCTGTGGTGGTAATCAGAAACAGTGTCTGGCTGCACTGATATAAATTGATATCAGAGCAGCCATTGTACATGATCACTGCCACAGCAGTACACTGCCACCAGAGTAAGACTGCACTTACCAGGTGACAGTGTGTAAAGAAAAGTTTCTAGTAACACTATGGTGGCATTTTACTGCCGTGGCTGTTGATCAGAGACACTGGCTGCTGTACTGGCATACAATGCCTTCAGTGCAGCAGCCGTGCTTTTTTGTTGCTCTGTAGAGTTCTTATTACAGTCTTGATGACATCAGGAGAATTGTTATGAGTGGAAACCATTGCTGTCAGAGACTGCATTATCCGTGATGTGCAGGAAATGGTTAAGCTACACTAGACATGTAACCAGTGGCGGCCGATGGAAATTCTTTTTGGGGAGGCGGCAAACAGTAGGCCTTATCCCCCCCAGTCGGTAGCACTTACCTAAGGTTTCCCCTGCTTGGAGGTGGTGGTCTCCCATTCTCCTGCTCTCTGGGTCATCACGCATGTGGCGGCTTCCGTTTCCTCCCTCCTCCTCGGCAGCCAATTGGGAGGCTTCTCTTTCCAGCTAATCGGAAAACGGTTCTCACACTCACTCCTGATTGGCCGGATTGAGAATCAGTGTTTCAACAGTGAATATTAATTTGCTGTTGTAACACACCTGGGTGGGATTGGAGCGCTATCCATTGCATATAGGGGTGGTGTGGAGAGAGGAGGCGGCGCCCCAAATGGATGGGCCGCCACTGCATGTAACAACAATCACAATTATATAAAATATATCAAGCTGTCTGTTTCTTCTTCAGCCGAAATTGAATCTAAAGTGAACAAAAATATTTTTTTCATAAACATTAGATTTTATCAGGAATCACGTCATTAACCTCTTGCCGTTCGCGCTATAGCCAGATGACGACCACACAGCGGACCTGAATTTCCAGGAGGCCATCATATGACGGCCTCCCGTTTGCATGCTCCCAGCGTGTGCCCTGCAGGGTGCACGCTATGCATGCTGTGATCACCGAGTCACTGAGATTCGGGTGGTCACTGAACCAAGTAAGGGGCCATGTGATCAGCTGTCAGCCAATGACAGCTGATCACATGATGTAAACAAAAAGTCGGTAATCATTCTTTTTTTCTCCTCACACTGACAGCGTGAGGAGAAAAAAATGCTGATCACCGGCTTATGTTCAAGGGACATTGGTCACGAAAAGGAAGGAGGCACATCTGCCTCCTCTGTGCACACAAGTACCCCCTGCCAGTGCCACCTGCTATTGCCACCTTCCAGTGCCCATTAGTGCCACCTATCAATTCCCATGAGTGCCAACTATCAATGCTCACTAGCAGTGGCGGCTGGTGAAGTTTTAGGATGGGGGGGCGCAAGACCCCGCCCATCCACGGTTGGCCCCTCCCACTTCTCATAAGCCACACCCAGAATTTGTAGAATGATATTGGCGTGTATCCAGAATTTCATTGTCCTGCAAATACAGTAGCTGTGTACATAGACATACTGTACTAACATTATCTATGTATCCAGAAATACAGGGTTATGTATAGGCATACCTGTGTATAACTGTGTATAGGCGTATCATTGCCCCAGAATTGCAGAGAGCTGTCTAGAAACTGTATATATTAAAACAGTAGTGTAACATTGTAGCTGTGTATTCAGAATTACTGAGTTCTATATGTATAGGTGTAACATTATTCAGGATTACAGACTTCTGGATAGACACATCTGTGTGTATATATGTGTACCACTACCCAGGATTGCAGAGTGCTGTATAGATATATACTGTGTATTTATAGGTATACCATTATTCAGGATTGCAGACTTCTGTATAGCTATCTATGTATAGATGTGATATTATGCAGGTTTTGCAGACTCACATGGATTGCAGAGTGCTGTATTGATATCTATATGTATAGGTGTACTATTATCCAGGATTGCAGAGTGCTGTATATATATCTATGAATAGTATACATAGATATATATACACAGCACTCTGCAATCCTGGATAATGGTACACCTATATATAACTCTGAAACCTATACATATAGATATCAATACAGCACTCTGCAATCCTGGATAATAGTACACCTATACATATAGATATCAATACAGCACTCTGCAATCCATGTGAGTCTGCAAAACCTGCATAATATCACATCTATACATAGATAGCTATACAGAAGTCTGCAATCCTGAATAATGGTATGCCTATAAATACACAGTGTATATCTATACAGCACTCTGCAATCCTGGGTAGTGGTACACATATATACACACAGATATGTCTATCCAGAAGTCTGTAATCCTGAATAATGTTACACATAGGTGTGCTGTTGCTCTCCTGTGACCATTCCTCCGCAAAGCACATTACAGGGAGGACAGGTCAGAGTGGCCAGTGAAGTGTGAACAATAGGTTTTGGCAGACCAGATTTCTAGATTTCCTGGGCAGATTAGAAAAACCTGTCAGTTTGTGGGAAAAGCCCACCATGGACAAGTGACAAAACAAGTGCCCCCCCACTAATCATTGCCATTGAGCAGAAAGCAACCTTCCTGGAAAGGCAATATGACAAATGTCCAAATTCTTCAGGGGTTACATATCCTGGCAGGTCTACTTTAATATAGCAAGTCAATGCAACAACCACTCAGCTCTTGCACCTCATTCAATTAAATCTGGAGAGGACTCCACCATGCACTGACTTAACCCATAATCTTCATTGTAAAATTCAGTTGGCTTCTGTGTTGCCCCAGAGCCACAACAGTCTGCATTTCTGAGCCTTCAGATTTCACCCTCATCTGTATTTCAGCAATGCTTCAGATGATCAAGACACGGCATCTGGAGTTCAGAGACACCCACTCAGTATCCAAAGTCCACACTTTTCCCCCAACAGCTAACGTCACATCTCAATTAGGGCAAGGTCCAGTCACAGCTGGCTGCAAGGACAACGCATGTCCCCCTCATCAGCTGTCATCTTAAAGAAAAATAAAACCCCCAAAAAGGACCTGCATGCCCCTGATAAAATAGGTTTTAAACCATGGCAACAACCTGAGTCATCTACAAAAAAGGCTAAAGCTTCAAAATGTTGGAAGCGTGAAGGAAAGGGTCTGAACAACGATTCAAGGCTCTATTACAGGATTCCCTGCCCCCCCCCCCCCCCCCATTCAAAAATATAAAAACCCAAAAGAGAAGTGTGCCGAAGTACAGTGCATGGAGTCCTCTTCCTAAGAAAGGACAGCCATGTATGCGGCACTTAGTGTACTCTGGCTCGTCACCAGCTGCTCACCTTTTTATAGCATTGGGTGGCATGGTGCCACAGCAGGAAGTGGGACACGATCCCATGTATGCCCAGGACCCGCACACACACCCGAAGCCCACTTACCTGACTGTGTGCTCCTCTCCGGTGTTCTCCGCAGCCGCTCCTCTCCTGCACACCGCTGTACTCCTCTTACTTCCTGTTTCCTCTCTCAGGTGAAATGGGAGAGAGAAGACAGGAAGTGACATCTGAGTCAACTCAGATGTCAATCAAACTGCCCGCCCGGCCGTAGTAACACATACTACAGCGCCGGGCGGAAGCTACTCAGCGCTTCAGAAAGCGCCCTGAGGCGGGCTAAACGCCCGCAAATGAAGCGCCACGCCTGCAATCTCATGATTGCATTGGCGTGGCATTTCCCGGCGTGCACTGTTACCGGCGCTCGAGCACTTCCTTAAAGAACTTTTTTTTTTTTTTTTTTTAAAGGGGCAGTTTTAAAACTTTTTTTTTTTTTTTTACATTTTTTTTTTTTTTGTGACCACACAGGGGGGGCGGCGCCCGGGCGCCCCCTATGGACGGGCCGCCACTGCTCACTAGTGGTGACAATCAGTGGCACCTAGCAGTGCTGCCTATCAGTGTAACCGATCAGTGCCCATTATTGCCACCCATCATTGCCCATCACTGCCACCCATCAGTGCCCATCACTGCCACCTATCGGTGTCTATCAGTGCCACCTCATCAGCGTACATCAATGAAGGAGAAAAATTACCTGTTTGCAAAATTTTATAACAAAATATAAAAAAAATATATATTTTTTAAAATTCAGTGATTTTACATTTTTTTAACAAAAAAAAAAAAAAAACGCAGAGGTGATCAAATACCACCAAAAGAAAACTCTATTTGTGGGAAAAAAATGATAAAAATTTAGTTTGAGTACAGTGTTGTATTACCGCGCAATTGTCATTCAAAGTGCATCAGCACTGAAAGCTGAAAATCGGTCAGGACAGGAGGGGGGTTTAAGTGCCCAATAAGCAGGTTAAGCCCTTGTACACACGGTCGGAGATTCTGACAACCAAATCCGTCGGATATTGTCCGTCGGATTTTGTCCGATGGATTTTGTCCGAAACTGTTGCATACACGCGGTCGGACAAAGTTGTCGGAAAATCCGACGTGATTACGTTATTTCGTTACAACGGGACTACGTTCACGCTAGTAGCCAATAGCTTTGGTGTAGGAATTTGATCTGAGCATGCGTGGCACTTTGTCCGATCGGAATTCTCTACACATGAGTATGTCCAATCGGAGCATTTTGTCAGACAATTTTACCGGCAAGTTGGAAAAGTTGGTCCGTCGGATATTCCGACGGAAACAGTCCGATGCAGACCACACACAGTCGGAATATCCGAAAAAACGGTCCGATCGGACACATTCCGTCGGAATCTCCGACCGTGTGTACAAGGGCTAAAGAGCAACTTAAGTCCAGTTTTAAAAATACTGAAGCTGCTGACCAAACAAGTACTTACCAGCCCAGGAGTCCATCACTGTCTTCACTGGACCCGATTCTCTGCCAGGCTTTGGATTCCCAGTGCTGCCATCTTGGACGCGATAGCCAGCTGTGACTTTTTAAAATCTCACAGCCTGTTTGCCACTTAACAATGGTCAGATTGGCAGGAACCCTAAATCCCCATACATACGATCAGATAATCGTACAAAAAATACTGCTTTCGAATCGATCGTACTTTAATCTGATTGTTAGTACACAGCTTTTGAGAGCCAATTACGACAGTTCATCCGATATTATCCGATCGGACATGCACAAAAATGTTTTCGTACAATGCCAGATTGTACGATTTTCAGTACAGTTGTCGTTCAAAAATGCTATACAAATACCTTTTGCTTACCCGAGAAGACCCCCGGAGCTGTGCAATAAAGTATTTTATCTCGTGTGTTGTGTTTTTTTTTTGTACTTTTATTTTACAGGTGAATGGGTAGGGGTACATTGTACCCCATACTCATTCACATAGGGTGGGGGGCCGGTATCCGGGGCCCCCTTATTAAAGGGGGCTCCCGGATTCCGATAAGCCCCCCGCCCGCAGACCCCGACAACCAACGGCCAGGGTTGTCGGGAAGAGGCCCTTGTCCTCATCAACATGGGGACAAGGTGCTTTGGGGTGGGGGGGCCGCGCGGCTCCCCCTTCCCCAAGGCACCCCCCATGTTGAGGGCACGCGGCCTGGTACGGCTCAGGAGGGGGGACGCTCGCTCGCCCCCCCCTTTCCTGGCCGGCCGGGTAGCATGCTCGGACAAGGGTCTGTTGTGGACTTGGAGGGACCCCCACGCCGTTTTTTTTCGGCGTTGGGGTTGCCCTTTAAGTCCATACCAGGCGGCGGGGCCAGCGACATCTCCTTCGCCTACCTGGAGACCCGCTCGAAACGAGTGGACTTTTCTCCGGGCGGGAAAAGTCCGCTCATTTCAAAAGTACGGCGGACTGGCATACACACGGCCGGGTTGTCCGCCGAAATGCGAGTCCGGCGGGAAGATTGGAGTGTAACACGGCATTCTAAGTCCGCCGTACTTTCGGGTCAAAAAAGTATGCCGGAGGCTACACACGGGGGGGATTGTTTGTCGGACTTGAGTTTGCCGGACTTTTCCACCCGCTTCTTTGATCGTGTGTACGCGGCATTAGTATCACTTTGAATGAAGATCTGCTTTAATAAATGATGGCATTAAAACTTTCATGGGCCCTGTCAGGGCAGATGCCCACCTTC
This sequence comes from Lithobates pipiens, assembly GCF_037356315.1. Lineage (NCBI taxonomy): Eukaryota > Metazoa > Chordata > Amphibia > Anura > Ranidae > Lithobates > Lithobates pipiens. The sequence continues at coordinate 220,800,266 of NW_027507903.1, read as the reverse complement.
ACATTGTGAGCACATGTGGTAAAATACCCATTTTATTTTATTAGATATTATAGAAAAGCAGAGCAATGCCTGAAAAACTGCAGATCTTTATTTTACCCTACAAAGCACAGATATGAATGATCTGTGCATTGTGGTACAATGGGGAAAAGAATCACCAATAGAAAAGTGCTTGCAGTAACTCACTGTGACCTGAATATTTATGTGTGTCAAATTCTTGACCAATAATGCCCTGTACACACGGTCGGACTTTCCAATGGAAAATGTGCGATCGGATCTTGTTGTCGGAAAATCCGATCGCGTATGGGCTCCATCTGACTTTTTCCATCGGAATTTACAACACAAAAAGTTTGAGAGCAGGATCTAAAATTTTCCAAAAATGAAATCTGATCTTTTAAATTCCGTGTGTAGACAATTCCGATGGACAAAGTGCCACGCATGCTCAGAATAAATTACGAGACAAAAGCTATTGGCTACTGCCCTCTTTATAGTCCTGTCGTATGCATTGTACATCACCGCGTTCTGAACGATCGGATTTTTCAACAACTTTGTGTGACCGTGTGTATGCAAGACAAGTTTGGGCCAAAATCCGTCGGAAAAAATCAGACGGATTTTGTCGTCGGAATGTCCGATCGTGTGTATGGGGCAAAATACAATGACCTCATACAGATTGGTACATTTGGAATGCCACCCCATTGTACTGTCATGGTAGCAAACAACACACCAGCAGTGTAGTGCATTACAACCCAGTACCGAACATTACAGTGTGCTCCCTTAGAAAAAAAATTATGATTTTCCAGGCATTAAGGTGCACTGCCAGTCTATTTGAAAGGACTTCTTTATTACCTTTATTATTTTTTCAAGTTTACATCCACTTTGCCAGGATCTCTGCCACTGCTCCCCTGATGCCTCTTCTATAAGACGGTTCAGGCTGTAGTCTCATGATGATGTTATCAAGTACACTACAGGACCAATAGCCCTGCTTAGTATGCGGGGGCAGCAAGTGGCCACCCACAAGCAGGGTTAAAGGGGAGTGCCAAAGCCTGCCGAGTCCATTGCTGCTCATCAACTACTTTCAAGTTGTTAGTCCATGTGGAGCATTCAATACAGATTCTATTATAGATCTGTGGAGTCACTGTTTTCTCTGGACCCATCCAAGTCTTATCCTGTGTTGAGCACTGATGAAGGTGCAGTGGGGTTGTCCCTGAAATGCATTGACTGTTTGTATTTCACTTTTTATTTAACAAAATTACCTTTGACACTTTTTTATCCAAGTTTGCTCTGGTGCTTCTTTCTTTATTTCTATGGTTTAACCACTTCCCACCTGCCATATAGCAAAATAATGGCTGGAAAGTGATTCTGTTATTCTGACTGGGTATCATAGAACGTAAAGCAGGATAAGCCACAATCATGCGCCAGGGGGGCACACAGTGTGGCAATCGGTGGTGTGTCAGTCTGACACACCGCATCGCCGATCGAGGTAAAGAGCCTCTAACGTAGGATCTTTACCACGTGATCATCTGTGTCCAATCACAGCTGATCACAGTGTAACCAGGAAAAGCTGTGCACTGAAAGATGCGAGTAGAGGAGAGCCGATCTGCTGCACTCCTGAAAGGGGGATCTGTACTGAATGATTATCAGTGCAGCCCCCTTGCTACTGCCCACCCAGGACCTCCAGGAATGCCCACCCATGGCCACCAGGGATACTCACCCATGACCACCAGGTAAAAGCCTACTAGAGCCCACCAGTGATGTCAATCATTGCCCATTAGGGATAGCAATCTGTGCCCATTAGTGATGCCTGCCAGTGCCTCTTGATCAGTGCTGCCTATCAGTGACATTTATAAGTATTGCCAACCAGCGCCTACCAGTGGCCATCAGTGCTGCCTATAAGTGCCCATCAGTGTCACCTATCAGTGCCCATCAGTGCCGCCTATTAGTGCCCATCAGTGCCACCTATCATTGCCATCTATGAGTGACCATCAGTGCTGCTTATCAGTGTATATCAGTGCTTCATATAAGTGCCTCATAATCAGTGCCACCTCATCAGTGCCAAACAGTACTACCTCATCAGTGCAGCCTCATCAGTGCCCATTAGTGAAGGAGAAAATGTACTTATTTACAAAGAATTTCAACAAAAATTAAGAAAACGTTTTTTTTCTTCAAAATTTTCGGTCTTTTTTTATTTGTGGCGCAAAAAATAAAAACCCCAGTGGTGATCAAATATCAACGAAAGAAAGCTCTATTTGTGGGGGGGGGGGGGGGGGGGGGGAATGATAACAATTTAATTTGGGTACAGCGTCGCATGACTGCACAATTGTCATTCAAAATGTGATAGCTCTGACAATTGGTCTGGGCAGGAAGGTGTATAAGTGCCCTATATTGAAGTGGCTATGTTTGGGTGCCCATCAAGAAAAGTCTTCTGTATTCCTCATTTAACCCCATCATTGTGGCTGAGACCCACTGCAGGGGTAATGTTTTGTAATTCGGGCTTTAAAAATTGTGATACTAATTAGAAGCGCTTCATGTTTTTTATGAAACAAAGTGTGATAAAGAGTCTAAAATATGCAAGTGTGACATGTTCATACGCCCCCTCCAATATTTAGGATAAAAGAAAACAAGCCTTGAATGAGGAACTGAATAGCAAACAGAAGAAAATAAAGGACTATCTGACAGCTGGAGTAAACAGTTTAACAACAGAAGAATATTTCCCATTTTCTGCAGCAATTTTATAAAATGTGATGTATTTTTTTATTTATTCAGTTCTTCCTTCTTCAATTTCTGCCAGGATTTTCCTCCCCCCAATTTCCATCTTTCTTCCTTTTCTATATCCCACTGACTACATCAAGAAATCCTGAGATACAGAGAAGGAGGGGCAGCTGTAGGAAAAGGAAAGGGATTACCAACAGGACTTCACTGTTAAATAAAGACATCGAACTCACATAGGAAATTTAAAAAAGGTATTTTAAACAAATGCTGTTGCTAGCTGAGCAATATTTCCAGGAATACAATCATCATGACAAAATAAGAAAGTGACCCATGCCACTTACTATCCCATTTAATAGCACTTGTATATAGAGGCTGTTGTAAGCTCTTTGTTGCTCTCTAACAGGAATGAGCTGGGTTCAGTCTCAATTCAATTCAGCAGAACTAGAAATGTGCAGAACGAAAAAATAAAAATAAAAAATGTTTGTTTATTTTCGTTATTTACATAAATTTGCTTAGTTCAATTCGTTTTCTGGAATTTGTTTTGTTTATTAAAATTCAAATCTATTCAAATTTTTCAAATTCCATTCGAATTGCTTTCAAACCAAATTCCATTCAAATTCCTTTCAAATCGAATTCCATTTCAAAATCAGATTTTGAAAGATAGTTATATCCTTTCTATTCCATTCTATTCTATTGTTTTTTTCTATTCTATTATTTTATTCTTTACTCTATTCTTTCCTTTTCTATTATGTTCTACTCTTTTCTATTAGATTCAAATTAAAAATTATTTTATTTAAAATTCGAATTTCGGAAAATGGTCATATATATATATAATTTTATATGTTATATGTATATAATTATATGTTTTATATATATATATATATATATATATATATATATATATATATATATATATATATATATATATATATATATATATATATATTCTTTCTATTCTATTCTATTAATTTCTACTGTGTATTCTATTCTATTATTTTCTATTCTTCTTTTCTATGCTATTCTAATTTATTCTATTAGAATGGAAATATTCTTTCAGTTCTATTTCTATTCTATTCTATTGTTTTTTTTTATTCTAGTCAATTCTATCAGTTTATTTTCTATATTATTCTAATCTATTATTTTCTATTCTATTCAAATTCAAATTTATTTTATGTGAATTTTGGGAAATGGTTATATTCTTTCTGTTCTATTCTAGTCTGTTCTATTGTTTTTTTTTAATTCTACTTTTTTCTTTTGTTTTCTATTCTATTAGAATTCAAATTTCAGAAGATAGTTGTAGTCTGTCTATTTTATTATATTCTATGGTAAAAATACCATACTGGTGACCCCACACTAGGAATAAAACTTTTCGCAGAAGGGAGTTTAATAAGACTCCTGGCCACTCATTAAATTTAGAAGAACAGGATTATCCTTAAACTACGTAGAGGGTTCTTTACTGTAAGAATGGAAAGTATGTGGAATTCCCTTCTACAGGCAGTCATCTCAGTGAGGGGTATTGATAGCTTCAAGAAACTATTAGGTAAGCACGACCACAACATACAGGGATAAACAATGTAATATTGACATATAATCACACACTTAAGTTGGACTTGATGGACTTGTGTCTTTTTTCAGCCTCACCTACTTTTTAACTATGTAACTATTCTATGTTTTAATCTATTCTTTTCTATTTTTTTCTTTTTTTTTCCTTTATTTTCTGTTCTATTTTATTCTCTTTGAAAATTCGAATTCCGATTTGAAAACTATTTGAATTTCATTTGAAAATCTAGTCAAATTTGAATTTCATCCGAAATGTTGATTCGTTATTTCGGATTTGTTTAAATTTGTTACTATTGTAATTCCAAAATTTGTATATATCCAAATTTCTGAATAACGAAAAATGTGTTCAAATTTTAATTTGGAACTAAACAAACTGCACACGTCTAAGCAAAACTCACAGGAAGCTGTTAATGCTCGCATACCAGCCAAACCAATCAACTGTGACTGGGGCATTGGTCTACCCACAGCTGGACATACACAAATGACCATATTAGATCAGTGATGTCATGAGCCCCTTTGTTAACATGCAGCTGCAGTGTGGGGAATGTATTGCAGATGGTTGGTCTGATGTGGATGGAATCTTATGACAGCTTTCCATGGGTTCTGCCAAGTTGGGTTAGGACTGAGTTGGGAATGAATCCACCTTATCCCTACTACTCCCTAACCCATGTCCAAGTTCTCGAATAATCCCTAGATAACAGTTGTGAACTCTCTATGTAATGTAGTCAGATGTGCAATGCTTGTATACAGTAAATCTGCTTGGAAATAACGCCTCCTTTTGTGATTGTCCTTGTCCTCCTTCTGCTGACCCCTGTCCTCCTTTCTGCTGACCCCTATCCTCTTTTCTGCCGACCCTGTCCTCTTTCCTGCTGCCTTCTGTCCTCCATCCTGTTGACCCCTGTCCACTGCCCTGCCTACCCCTGTTCTTTGTCCTGCTGATCCCTGCCCTTCATCCTGCTGACCCTTGTCCTCCTCCTGCTGACCCCTACCCTCCTTCCTGCTGACCCCTATCCTCCTTTCTGCTTACCCCTTACATCTTTCCTGCTGACCCCTGTCCTCCATCCTGCTGTCCCCTGTCCACTGCCCTGCCTACCCCAGTTCTTTGTCCTGCAGATCCATGTCCTTCATTCTGCTGTCTTCTGCCCTCCTTCCTGGTGACCCCTGCCCTCCTTCCTGCTGGCCCCTGTCCACTGTCATGCCTACCCCTGTTATTTGTCCTGCTGACCCTGTCGTTCATCCGCTGACCCTTGTCCTCCTTCTGCTGACCCCTGTCCTCCTTCCTGCTGACCCCTGTCCTCCTACCTGCTGACCCCTGTTCTCTTTCGTGCTGACCCCTGTCCACTGCCCTGCCTACCTCGGTTCTTTGTCTTGCTGACCCCTGTCCACTGCACTGCCAACCCTGGTTCTCTGTCCTGCTGACCCCCGTCTCCTATGCACCTGACTCTCCATTCTGCTGATCTTACACTGCCTTTCTGATCAGTATACACTGACTGTCTGACCTGCTTTTCTCTGCCCTGCTGATCCCTGTCCTCCACCCTGTTGGCCCCTGTACACTGCCCTGCAGATCTTTCTCCTCTGCCATACCGAACCTTCTTCTTTGTCATACTGACACCCAGGCTCGCATTTACTCCCTTTGCCACCCCAAGGCCGGGCCCTTCAATAAAGCCCCCCCCCCACACACACACACACACCACCATTCTCGTCCTTTATCGATGACTGCAGACATACTATAGGAGATGGTCAGAGACTGCAGACATAGTACAGGAGATGGTCAGAGACTGTAGTTATGATACAAGAGACAGTCAGAGACTGCAATCATAGTACAGGAGATGGTCAGAGACTGTAGACATGACAGGAGATGGTCAGAGACTGCAGACATGACAGGAGATGGGCAGAGACTGCAGACATTATACAGGAGATGGTCAGAGAGTGTAGTTATGATACAAGAGATGATCAGAGACTGCAATCATAGTACAAGAGAGGGTTAGAGACTGCAGATATAATACAGGAGAGGATCACAGACTGCAGACATAGTACAGGAGACAGTCAGAGACCGCAGACATATTACAGGAGACAGTCAGAGACTGCAGACATACTACAGGAGACGGTAGAGACTGCAGACACAGTACAGGAGATGGTCAGAGACTGCAGACATGACAGGAGAGGGTCAGAGACTGCAGTTCCTATGGATGTTAGTAGATAATGGCCGATCGGCCCTCTCACCTGACCCAGCGACGGTTCCTCTGATCAGGAGTCTGCTCACACTGAATTGACTGTGGCGACTCCGCTGGGTAGAACCTGGGGGTCCCCTTAAACTACCTGTAAAGTGACGCATCTTTGTGATGTGTAGAACAATGCCGCAGCAATAATGATAATTCTAATGGAAAAAATGTAATCTAAACTTGCTCACGGCTGAAATGTATTGCCGGAAAAATCTATAAAACAAAAAACAGCGAGTGCCCCCCAAAGCACCTTGTGCCCATGTTGATGGGGTTAAGGGCCTCTTATCGTCAACCCTGGGCTGTGGTTGTTGGAGTTCGTGCCCCCCCCCCTATGTGAATGGGTAGGGATACATTGTACCCCTACCCATTCACCAAAAAAAGTGTCAAAAGTAAAAACCACAATAGGCAGTTTTTGACAAAAATTATTAAAAAAGAAAAGAAAAAAAAGTGTCCCGTGATGTCCATCCATCTTCAATCACGCGCTATATGGACCAGAAAAATAGAAAAAACTCCCTGTGGCTGCTGTCTTTTGGCTTTGACAGCTCTTATATAGGCAAGGGCGGGGCCACCTGCTGACGTAACTGGATGACCCTGCCCCCTTTGACATCACATGATGTCAGAAGGGGCGGGGTCACTCAGTTACATCACTGTGTGGCCCCCGCCCTTTCCTACATAACAGCTGTCAAAGCCAAAAGACAGAAGTCACCAGGAGGCATCCCATGGGGGTGGAGATTTTTAATTTGTTTCTATTTTTTGGGTCCATCAGGCGGCGTGATTGAAGATGGATGTACATCGCGGGACACTTTTTTTTTCTTTTTTAATAAAGGAATTGTCAAAAACAATCTTTTGTGGTTTTTACATTTTTACTCTTTTTTTGGTGAATGGATAGGGGTACAAAGTACCCGATACCCATTCACATGGGGAGGCAGGATTGAAAGCCACCCACCTGCAGACCCCGACAACCACCGGCCAGGGTTGTCGGGAAGTGGCCCTTTTCCCCATCAACATGGGGACAAGGTACATTGGGGGGGCACCCCAAAGCACCCTCCCCATGTTGAGGGCAAGCGGCCTGGTATGGTTCAGGAGGGGGGGACTCGCTTGTCCCCTCCCTTTCCTGGCCTGCCAGGTTGCATACTCAGATAAGGGCCTGGTATGGATTTTGGGGGGGGGGGGCGATTTTTTTGAAAATTTGCCATGGATTTCCCCTTAAAATCTATGCCAGACCCAAAGGGTCTGCTATGTTTTTTTAGGGGGGCCCCTTTTTTTTAAACTTTGGTGTGGAGTTCCCCTTAAAATCCATATGGCTTTTGGGGGGGTGCCCAAACTGTTTTTTTTTCTTAATTCTGTCATAGGGTTCCCCTTAACCACTTTATATACTCTGTACTATATTCTCCATTGTATTATATATACTACACTGACTGCACTATATGCTCTGCAATGTATTATATATACTACACTGATGGCACTATATACTCTTAACTATATTATATATACTACATTGACGCACTATATACTCTGAACTGTATTATATATTCTACACAGATTGCACTATATACTCTGAACTGTATTATATATACTATACTAACTGCACTATATACTCTGAACTGTATTATATATACTATACTAACTACACTATATACTCTGCACTGTATTATTTATACTACACTAACTGCACCATATACTCTGCACTGTATTATATATTCTACACTGACTGCAAACTTGCCGCGAGCGATCCATGTGTTCGTTTGTTCTATGAACAAACAAACACCCGATGTTCGACTCGAACATTGGGACTATGCCTATTCCTTACATGCCATATTTAGCATGTCATTTTTTTTGGGGGGGGTGTGGGTACCTAGTTTTGACAGGTACCCAGTTCCCACTTCCGCTCGCGCTGCCTAAGTGTCTCAAGCAGATTTTCTCCTCTTCCCCTCCCTCCCTGCAATCTTATGGGACACATCACAGGTCCCAGAAGATTGCTTGGCCATTAAGGACGCCAATTGCGCACCTGATCGTGAAGCCACAAGCTGTCACAGCCAGGTGCCCACACTTGTGATGCCGGCACCAGGGAGAGGCAAGGGAGAGAACCAAGGGTTTGGGCGGCCGCATCGCTGGATCATGGGACAGGTGAGTGTGTGATTATTAAAGGTCAGCAGCTACATTTTTTGTAGCTGCTGACCTTTAATAGACACAAAAATGACTAGAACTCCACTTTAATGTACATACGTATCTTAAATACATGCTGCACACCTTAACAAAAGATATTCAAATGACAGAAAGATAAAAAAAGGCAGGTGCACAAAATAACATGCAAAAAAATGTGTAGAAATAAAAAAAAAACACGAAAGAGTTTTTATATATATATGTGCATTCTTGAATTAATAAATACTCTGATGTTTATTACTTAGTGCTCTAGGGGGTTGAGTTACTAAACTTGGAGAGTGCAAAATCTGGTGCAGCTGTGCATAGTAGCCAATCAACTTCTAACTTCAGTTTGTTCAATTAAGCTTTGACAAAAAAAATAATCCTTTGGAACTGATTGTTTTTTATGCAGAGCTGTACCAGAATTTGCACTCTTCAGTTTTAGTAAATCAACCCCTAAATGTAATCCCACCACGTACTAGACTGGAACTCAACACATCAAAATTAACATCTGTTTAAAGGTAAGTTCAAAATAAGTTCAAAAACACTTGATAATCTTCTCTCCAGTGAATCAAACTTTCTTCTCTCTATGACCTGGACCTCAGTAAATATAGATATCCTACGAACAAATTAGAATTTTCTTGTACCAGCATATGCTGCAAGTGTGCAATGTTCACAAAAGAGAAAAGATACCTCTCAAAGTGTAATAGGTTTAGTGTAGAAAAAAATAGGGTCAAAACAGTAGGGAGCACTCAATGGCATAAGTGCATTGACCACTATCAGATAATTGCATGTGTATACCGAGCTTCAGTAAGCTCAAAACAGATCACAGGCTTGATATCAATCTCCAGTGTCTCAATCAGACTTGTCCTAAAGTGTCTCCAAGCCCCATGGTCGCCGACCATTATCAATTAAATTGATTTAGCTATTTTTCCCTCTTCAATTCCAATTCAATTTAACCTTAAACTGTACTACAGCTGTCAAATTATTGCTCACAATTAACAAAATTCTAGTGGTTGATCAAATTCGTGAGTGGTAGGTTGCTTAGTTTTTAAGTGATTAGCTGCAATTGTTTTCCTAGTGGCTTGAAAGTGGTTCCTAGAAGCTTGGAATATTAGGTTGCAGTAGTTGTTTTCATTTGCAGTTGGATTATGGTAGTAGGATACATGAGTTCTGAACTGGAGTAGAGATGACTTGAGATAAATAATACAAAGGTTTTCATGGAAAATAGAGCTGAGATTACAATCTGAGAATGTTGTGCTAAAAGAGTTTGAAGCTCTGAAAGGTGGAATGCAACTGCTGGGGAGAGGAAGGGTAAATTTAGGGAGCTGGATAACATAAGAGCGTTGAAGCAAATAAGTACATGGTCGGGAGTAACAAGTACAGTTAGGAGTGAATAAAGGAGAATTGGATATTTGCTAATGGTAACTGGGGTGTGTCTAGGGTTTTGGAGTACTGAATTGTAGAAAAATTGTAGAAAAACGAAAACAAGGAATGTTGGGCTGTCATGACTTAATTTAGGTAAATATATGCTAAAATCTCTTGATCTACCATAGAGTTGACAAAGTGGATGCAATCTAGTAAAGCACTCTCTTTAATGTTTAGAATATTGCTCATAGAAATATCCTTTATCCTCTTCCAGCAAATAGCTCAGATATATGCAATTTGGGCATCAGTAATCTCATTAGTGACTGTGCCATCAGACAAATCAAGTTTGGTCCAGATTTTAATTAAGAACTGAACTTCATCTAATGGAAAAAATCCCTTAATCTACATATGTATGAACTGATATACTCCAACAAGCAATCACTTGACTAGTCAATAAAACAACTCCTAAATTTAATCCTTTTCCTACTCAGCCAGTAGCACAATCATCATTGCATCTAATACTAAACCATAACACACGGAACAGAAACAGGTGATCCGACACTTTACAAGCTTTTGCCCAGTGCAGTTAATATAGTTCTTTTCTGGCCTCATCTTTATAGCACAAGATCCTATCCAACGGAGCAAAGCTGTAAGCATGCCAGGAACACAGATACAAGAATAAATGAACGGTGAAAATATTCTGGTAGTAGCAAAAATCCGCTTAGAAACAGTGATCACAACAACACAGTATAAGCACATTATAAATTACAAAACAGTAATAAACAACAACAATGCAAGCAAGCCAGAGCAAATAAACAATAGCCAGAAACAAATAAGCATAAACCAGGTAGTAACAGAGAAGATCGGGGTCAAGTTTGGCTGCGCAGGACTCAATCTAGCAGGACAGAAAACTAAGATGGCTGGATAAGAGTAGAAACAATTAGGTCAGGATACAGAATGGCCAAAACAACAAGACAAGAAGCAAAATAATGCTCTGAATGCTGAAGCAACCAGCTTCTGGATTAGCTAAAATATAGCATTTTCTAACAGCTAGGCGCAGGTGATGTATAATGGATGGTAGAGATCGATATACTGGATAGAGACACCCACTGCCAACTGGTGAAATGTTATGATGTAGGCTGTTGAAGTGTGCGTGATAGTATAAAACTATTCCCCTATTTGCGCAAACCAATCAATAAACACTTATTGCAATTTTTTTTACCAAAAATATGTAGAAGAATACATATCGGCCTAAACTGAGGAAAAAAAAATTAATATATTTTTTGGGGATATTTATTATAGCAAAAAGTAAAAAAAAATTAGTTTTTTTCAAAATTGTCAATATTTTTTTGTTTATAGCGCAAAAAATAAAAACCGCAGAGGTGATCAAATACCACCAACAAAAAGCTCTATTTGTGGGAAAAAAAGGACGTCAATTTTGTTTGGGAGCTACGTTGCACGACTGCGCAATTGTCAAATAAAGCGTCGCGGTGCCAAATCGCAAAAAGTGCTCTGGTCTTTGGCCAGCCAAATGGTCCGGGGCTGAAGTGGTTAAGCCAATAATCTCCAAAGAAAATAAATAACAAAAATGTTCAAAATTTTCAATGCTAATTCAACAGCAATTTGACTAGTTCTATTACAACTCTAGTTTGCAGAACAAACCCAGATATCCAGAAAGTAGCGATATGTTACATAGCAAACATATTAAGCTCTCAAATTACTCTTTGTGTCTTATTGTCAAACTATAAAAGCTTAGATTTCTAACCATCTACTGTACAGTTTAGAAATGTACTTTATTTATGCTGATTGAGGATTACAGGAAAAGGAAACAATTTCCAGCTCTGTTCATTTATTATTCATTTTTGCCTAGTGGTGTTGGAAGAGTCTCACCAAATGTAACTCTCGCCTTCTGTACCATCCTCTGATCCTATGATGCCAAATGGCTGTATGCAGGACTGGTCTTTCTCTGTTGTTCTCCTTTCTATCTCCTCACTGGTCCTTTCTTTCTTTACCATTCTATTTTAGCTCTTTGATTGCCTTTGGAGTTTTATACTGTACATTACATTTTGAAAATCTTCATTGCATAGAGTGCAAGGAACAGAGAATGTTTCCAAAATGTTTAAATAATTGAGGCAGTCCCACGGTAGGTATTTTTGTTATGTTAAATGGATCACTCAAAGATGGGATGTTGAGTGAAGTGGTCACTAATTTTAATAAGTAAGCCAAGTTTTATTTGCACTTTCATCTTCAAGGGATTCTTCTACACCAAGTACCTGCCTTCGGGACTTAATAGCAATAGCATAGATTACCCAGATATCAATTTGGAAAAAATCATTCTTGACATACTTTGTTTTTTAACGGCCTGTTCACTGGCATCCAGTGGATCTGAATACTCTTTCTGACTTGGGTTAAAAAAGTATTTGATTATATCATTTAATCATGTATGTCCCTACTATCTGCCCTTTGGACAGACATTTTTGTTTTATCTAGATTTAGGGACACCGTGACTCTAAAACTTTGTGTATGCTGAACTCTAGGACTAAATAAAAGACATACATCAATACACACCATCAAATGTATTTTTTTAAATGCAAGCAGTATTGGTACCTGCATTTAAATTGTGTCACTCACTTGCAGTCCCTGTGCAGCAGAAATTAAAGAAGGAGATAGAGAAATGAGCAGCACAAAAAGCCAATGAGTTCATGTTCTGACAATGAGCATGCTGATAGGAGGATAATGCAGAGTGACAAAAATAAGCTGATCGCTGTTTTACTTTTTGCTTTCAATATCCAGTTGCAGGCTGAGGCAGGTCCATGACAGACTATGCACAGAGTAATTGGGTTGAATAATTCTGGCCGTCGGAATAAGGACATCTATTGGCAGTAAAAAGGTACCATGAGCAGCTCTGGATTGAAGGGCTGTACATTTTTATCTTGTTACTTTTGGCTGGAGTTCTGTAAGTAGAGCTGTAAGGGGTAAGAATCAGTATTAGTAGCCCTTTTGAGGAGATCTTCCTTACTTTCTATACTAGTGAAAGGTTCCACTCCCAGATGGTTTGTATTAGGAAATCTCCCCAACAGAGATACCAACAGCAATAAAACAGAGGCTGCACCTAGGGTCGGTGCTACTGCTAGGCGAACTGGGTCCAAACCCCCCCTGCGTAAATACCCAGTCAGCGTCCCATGCTGTCATAACTGCACCGCTCAGCAGTAGCACAGGCAGTGCAGCAATCAGAGCTGTCCCTGAATGTACGGTGGCTGACAGAATCCACTGCTGCCACTGCCAGTTTTTCTCAATGTTAGGGTTTGGTTGCTTGGACCACCCATGTCCTAGCAACCAATCACGTGCTTGACTCTCCTCCAGGCCCTGGAATTCAGAGGAAGAGGAGGAAGTTTCTCCTCCACACCTATCCAATCCCAGTGCCCAGCCTTCTAGTTTCCACCTGTCCTGTAGCCAACCCTGCAATGAGAGAGAAGAGATCCTGATGTAAGCTGGGGTCTTCACAATACTCCCCCCTTCCACTACCCTAACTATTCTCTTAAACCTCTCCACACTCTTTACCCTACTCTACTCGCCCCTCATAATTTTGGGGACCCTACTGAAAGGCAATGGGTTCTAGGTACTATGATGTAAGGGGTTTTTGGGGACACTGCTGTAAGGTCACTTTAGGAACCTTCATGTACGGTCGCTTTAAGGACCCTGATGTAATGGGGCTCTAGGGACCCTAATGTAGGGGGGCTCTGGGGACCATGATGTAGGGGGACTCAGGACCCTGATGTGACGGGGGCTCTGGGGATCCAGATGTAAGGGGGATTTTGGGGATCTCAAAGGGGAACTCTCAGGTCAGGTTCCTGATTTAAAGAGGGAGGACTCTGGGGACCCTGATGTAAAGGGGAAAACTCTGAGGACCCTGATTAAAGGAGAGGGGACTCTTGAGATCCTTATGTAAGTGGGGGGGAGGGACTCTGGGGACACTGATGAAAGGATACACTCCACTCGATCGGCCACCATAAAGTAAGTATCACAGGTAATATGAAAAGCACAAAATGCAGGGCCACACAATGCATACAACAAATTCAGTGCATTAAAAAGCATGTTAATATGTAACAAAAACACACAATAACATGCTTCGACACGAGTGCATTCATGTTTGCACTGTGTTGTGAACCTAGCGGAAAAAGTTTGGGCTAGTGTTCCAATTAATCCAAATCCCTAAATTGCTCCTAACAGTTGGTCCTACTCTCACCCAAATTACATCCCTGAAATTAACCACTAAATACACATATTAATACATAAAAGATAGAAGTTTTATCTTCTGTAGGCTTTGAATTTCTGTCCATCAGTTCACAGGTTTTACACTGCTCTGCCGCACAACACAGCACTGTTTGTGTGTCAGGGCAGGAGACCCAATTTCCTCTGCTGCCGTTACGAAACGTGCATAGATCTTGGTGTGTGACAGGCAGTGAGTGGAGAAGCAGCAGACTGATCAGCTTTTCCCATTGTTTCTTTGCTCTCTTCTCCTATCTGCATGCTCCTTGTTACCACATAAGTACTGCAGCCTTTAACCCAACCCCTACTATTACCCTTAACCTAATACTTAAGATAAACCCCCCTAAACCCAAAACCTAACCTATTATTTAACTCATCCTAAACCCTAATATTAATTTTAAACTCTAACTCTTGTGCCAAAACTCAGTAAATGCATTTGGTTGGTAAATCTTGTCTGAACAGAAATGGATATCAAATTAGGCAACTATGAATTTCGCTAAACTTTTCCTTAATAGATCTCTAAGTTTAAAGGGGTTTTAAAGCTTTGTTTTTTATTTTCTAAATAGGTTCCTTTAAGCTGGTGCATTGTTGGTTCACTTAACTTTTCCTTCGATTTACCTTCTAAATGTTTTTTTTCTTTGTCTGAATTTCTCACTTCCTGTTTCTCCTCAGTAAACTTCACACCATCATCTGAGCGGTGTTTAGCCAGCCAGAACAGCTTACTGAACAGCTTACTGAGGAGGAACAGGAAGTGAGAAATTCAGACAAAGAAAAGAAAGAAAAAAAACATTTAGAAGGGAAATCGAAGGAAAAGGTAAGTGAACCAACAATGCACTAGCTTAAAGGAACCTATTTAGAAAATAAAAAACAAACCTTTACAACCCCTTTTATTGCCAATAGGCTCCATATGAACAATAATAAATATTTTTGTTTTGGCTCTGATAGTTTCACACTGTGAGGTATCTGTGAAGGCAGCATATCAGATGTTAGGAGCTGTATAAAGTGAACCTGTAATCACAGAAACTTGGAGGCTGCCATTGCTGACCTCCTGATGAGAATGCTTGCTTCCTGGATATTATGATAATTCATTGGCTTCCATATTTTCTGACTCAATTTTATGATAAATATGCAGATCAGAAGTCTTGACTTTAATTTCACTGGATACATTTTTTTTTGTAGGTCAGGAAATCGGAAAAAACCCCAAAGCCAGAAAATGCTAGGCAATGGACCCTTCAGGACAAGAATTCAACAACAGCGCATTTTTCTAATTTTCTGTTATAACTTTTTGCAAATAAATAATATTTCTCCCTAAATTTAGGCCAAACTGTATTCTGCTACATTTCTTTGGTGAAAATAACCCAAATAAGTGTTTCTTATTTAGTCTATCTTCTACACACCATGTGACACATGCAGTGTAAACCAGGGCAGGGGACAGCATTACTGCAGACTTATCAGCTGAAGCTGATAGGACTCACACAGGCAAACACTAGATAAGCAGCACAAGTAAATACTATGAAAAAAAACAAGTCAGCTATGAACAGGGAAGCAGGGTTGCCATAGAAACGTTGGATTGAGAAGGAGGCTTAGTTAACAGTACAGGAAGTGCTTAATGTAAGGGCGGAAATACACTCCACTGTGGACTCAGAAAACAATACTTAAGATGGCGCTGCCTAACCCCTGAAAACAAGTTTTTTTAAAGTTTCTTTAACCACTTTCAGACCGGACCATTTTGCTGGTAAATGACCAGAGGTCTTTTTACACTTTGGCACTGCGCTGCTTTAACTGGTAAATGCGCGGTCATGCAATGTTGTACCCAAACGAAATTTACGTCCTTTTCTTCCCACAAATAGAGCTTTCTTTTAAAGGTATTTGACTGACTCTGCGATTTTTATTTTTTGCGATATAAACATAAAAAGACCGCAAATTTTGAAAAAAAATGATATTTTCTACTTTTTGTTATTAGAAAAATCCAATAAACTCAATTTTAGTCATACATTTAGGCCAAAATGTATTCAGCCACATGTCTTTGGTAAAAAAAAAGTCAATAATTGTATATTTATTGGTTTGCGCAAAAGTTGTCACATCTACAAACTAAGGTACGTTTTCTGGAATTTACGCAGCTTTTAGTTTACGACTGCCTATCTCATTTCTTGAGGTGCTAAAATGGCAGGGCAGTACAAAACCCCCCCAAATGACCCCATTTTGGAAAGTAGACCCCCTAAGGAAATTGATAAGAGGCATGTTGAGCCCATTGAATATTTTATTTTTTTGCCTCAAGCGATTGAATAATGACAAAAAAAAATATTTTTTTTTTTTTTTACACAAAGTTGTCACTAAATGATATATTGCTCACACATGCTATGGGCGTATGTGAAATGACACCCCAAAATAAATTCTGCTGCTTCTCCTGAGTACGGGGATACCACATATGTGGGACTTTTTGGGAGCCTAGCCGCGTACGGGGCCCCGAAAACCAAGCACCGCCTTCAGGCTTTCTAAGGGCGTACATTTTTGAGTTCACTTCTCACTACCTATTACAGTTTTGAAGGCCATAAAATGCCAAGATGGCACAAAACCCCCACAAATGACCCCATTTTAGAAAGTAGACACCCCAAGCTATTTGCTGAGAGGCATGTTGAGTTCATGGAATATTTTATATTTTGCCACAAGTTGCGGGAAAATTACAAACTTTTTTTTTTTTTTTTTTTTTTTCACAAAGTTGTCACTAAATGATATATTTCTCACACATGCCATGGGCATATGTGAAATGACACCCCAAAATAAATTCTGCTGCTTCTCCTGAGTACGGGGATACCACATATGTGGGACTTTTTGGGAGCCTAGCCGCGTACGGGGCCCCGAAAACCAAGCACCGCCTTCAGGCTTTCTAAGGGCGTAAATTTTTGAGTTCACTTCTCACTACCTATTACAGTTTTGAAGGCCATAAAATGCCAAGATGGCACAAAACCCCCACAAATGACCCCATTTTAGAAAGTAGACACCCCAAGCTATTTGCTGAGAGGCATGTTGAGTCCATGGAATATTTTATATTTTGCCACAAGTTGCGGGAAAATTACAAACTTTTTTTTTTTTTTTTTTTTTTTCACAAAGTTGTCACTAAATGATATATTGCTCACGCATGCCATGGGCATATGTGAAATGACACCCCAAAATAAATTCTGCTGCTTCTCCTGAGTACGGGGATACCACATATGTGGGACTTTTTGGGAGCCTAGCCGCGTACGGGGCCCCGAAAACCAAGCACCGCCTTCAGGCTTTCTAAGGGCGTTACAGTTTTGAAGGCCATAAAATGCCAAGATGGCACAAACCCCCCCCCAAATGACCCCATTTTGGAAAGTAGACACCCCTAAATTTAGGGGTACACTAGTGAGACTAGGTAATAAATGGCGGGTGCCCTGAAACTATAAAAAAATAACTAACCAACCAGCGTCACCTGTAACAGTTATATGGTGATCACTGGTGAAAGGGTTAACTAGGGGGCAATCAGGGGGCTTTATGCGGTAGTATATGGGGGTCCCTGGCGCTATAAAAAGCTGCGGCGAACCTAAATACCTACCTGCCTAACTAGCGTCACCTGTGACACTAATACAGCGATCAGAAAAACGATCGCTTATTAGGCTGGGTTCACACTGGAGCGATGCGGGAACGCCACGAATGCGCGGCGGGTTCCCGCATCGCATGCCTCCCGGCGGCAGTTCACACTGCCCTATGCGAACTGCTGGGAGTGTCAGTGAAATGTTACTGACACCCCCAGATCAGTTCGCATATCGCAGTGCGATCTGCAAACTCGGATCGCATGGTGTGAACACCCATGCGATCCGATTCTGCTGCGGGCCAAAAAAAGGGTCCCGTGCGAATTTGCGGCGGGTGCGGCGGGTGTGGCGGGTGCGGCGAATGGCTGAACTCGAATCGCACAGAGATCGGATGTGATTTGCACTGCAGTGCGGTGCGAATCACATCCGTTCTCAAACCGCTGCAATGTGAACCCAGCCTTAGTGACACTGGCGACGGGGGGTGATCACGGGGTTAAACCTTTATTGGGGGGGTTAGGGGGGTACCTTAGAACTAAAGGGGGCTAACCCTAACTGCCCTAACAGTTATTAGTCACAAATGACACCCGCCGGGTGATCAGGGGGTTAAACCTTTATTAGGTAATAAATGGCGGGTGCCCTGAAACTATAAAAAAATAACTAACCAACCAGCGTCACCTGTAACAGTTATATGGTGATCACAGGTGAAAGGGTTAACTAGGGGGCAATCAGGGGGCTTTATGCGGTAGTATATGGGGGTCCCTGGCGCTATAAAAAGCTGCGGCGAACCTAAATACCTACCTGCCTAACTAGCGTCACCTGTGACACTAATACGGCGATCAGAAAAATGATCGCTTATTAGGCTGGGTTCACACTGGAGCGATGCGGAAACGCCGCGAATCCGCGGCGGGTTCCCGCATCGCATGCCTCCCGGCGGCAGTTCACACTGCCCTATGCGAACTGCTGGGAGTGTCAGTGAAATGTTACTGACACCCCCAGATCAGTTCGCATATCGCAGTGCGATCTGCAAACTCGGATCGCATGGTGTGAACACCCATGCGATCCGATTCTGCTGCGGGCCAAAAAAAGGGTCCCGTGCGAATTTGCGGCGGGTGCGGCGGGTGTGGCGGGTGCGGCGGGTGCGGCGAATGGCTGAACTCGAATCGCACAGAGATCGGATGTGATTTGCACTGCAGTGCGGTGCGAATCACATTCGTTCTCATAAACCGCTGCAATGTGAACCCAGCCTTAGTGACACTGGCGACGGGGGGTGATCACGGGGTTAAACCTTTATTGGGGGGGTTAGGGGGGTACATTAGAACTAAAGGGGGCTAACTCTAACTGCCCTAACAGTTATTACAGTCACAAATGACACCAATGCAAAAAAAAAAAAAAAAAAATGACATTGGTGTCACTGTGACTGGGGGGCAGGGGTAATTGGGGGGGTGATCGGGGGGTAAAGGGGGGGTGTGAGTGTGCCTGGCATGTTCTACTGTGTGTGTAGAGTGTTGGTGCAACTTACTGATCCGCTCTCCTCCGTGTCGGAACGAAAAATACCGACACGGAGGAGAGAATACATCACTTCCTCTCCTGTGTTTACATTACAGGAGAGGAAGTGATGTCACCGGGGATTTCTATTCGTCGGGAGCGATCGCGAGGGGGTGGCCATGAATGAATGGCCGTCCCCTCGTCCGGGATCGCTCCCGAACGAATACCGACCGCCGCAGGCACCGGGCGGGGGCCCGATCGGGCCCCCGACCCGCGGGAGGCAAGGGACGTACATGTATGTCCTTATGCCTGCCCGTGCCATTGTACCGACGTACATCGGCGTGCGGCGGTCGGCAACTGGTTAAGGAAAAGTGACAAAATCACTCTAGCAACTTTGGTTGATTTACTAAAACTGGAGGGTGCAAACTCTGGTGCAAACTGCATAGTAACCAATCAGCTTCTATTTTTTTTTTTTGTCAAAAGTTTAATTGAGTGGTGACATTGTGCTTGTTTTCAAGTGTTGTCACTTCTGGTCCCGGCCTCTTCAGAACGAGGCTTGGAGCGCACTCGGCGGTGCCATTTTGCTTGTTTCTGGAAGTGGTTGTTAATCCACACAATTGACACCATGAGGCTGCGGCTCATTACCGAGGTACCTTTTCTTATATAAGTACAGTGCCTACAGCAGATGAGCACCCCAGGTGATGTCTTGTGAGACGAAATGCATCGGGATGCTCTGCTGAAGTCAATGTTTTTTATTTTAAGCGCTTTTTATCAACTGAAATATGAGTGTATTTCCTCTTTTTTTATAAATAAATAATTTCCGATTTATAAATGGAATTACACTATGTGCCTACTTTCTTTTCCTTTCTATAAATATATTTTATTGGAGAAACATTGAGGTTCATTATCAGGTCTTCTGGTTGGATGTTGTGTCCATTGTGACAGTTTCCCTTGGATGTATAGCCCTACAAGTCTGACTGACCCATTAGGTATATACTTATTTGGGTTCAATCTCTCTGGTAAGCCTTTTGACTCTCTGGTGGTGGATCACTTATCAGCAAGTTTGGGCATGTCTTTCTATACCACATTGTTGCTCAGTTCAAGTGTCAACTACTTGGATATTTTTATTGTTTGGCTCACTTTCACAATCTTTTTCATTATTAAGGATGTGTCTGTTTTTGGACATTATGTTTGGACATTATTTATTATTTTATCTGCACATTTGTTGATATGACACTCTGTATACTATTTTTCCTTTAAAGGTTTATCATATGTGTATACTTTACTTTATACTCATATGCAGGGCTCAACATTTCAAGTCATGAGCTACTAGCCAGGCCTCAAGGGTTACTCGCCACCAGTTGCCCCAGCCTGCCCCGCCCCTAAACACTCCCTCATAAATTCTCATGAAATCACACCTAAATGTTTTATGCAGAATTAGGTTATAAAAATAGATATTAACAAAAACAACAACTTTATCCGTGCCCACTAATGCAGGCTGCCTATGCCCACCAATGCAGCTTGTGTCCACCAATGCAGCCTTGTGCCCATCAATGCAGCCATGTGCCCACCATGCAGCCGTGTGTCCACCAATGCAGCCTTGTGTCCACCAATGCAACCTTGTGCCCACCAATGCAGCCTTGTGTCCACGAATGAAGCCCTGTGCCCACCATGCAGCCGTGTGTCCACCATACAGCCGTGTACCCACCATGCAGCCATGTGTCCACCAATGCAGCCTTGTGCCCACCATGCAGCCATGTGTCCACCAATGCAGCCTTGTGTCCACCAATGCAGCCTTGTGCCCACCATGCAGGCGTGTGTCCACCATGCCTCCGCATGCCCACCATGCAGCCGCATGCCCACCATGCAGCCGCGTGTCCACCATGCAACCTTGTTCCTATCATTCAGCCTGTATCCACCATGCAACCTACCTGTGCAGGGGAGAAGAGGTACAGGAGAGCCACCCAGGTAATCAGAGCGCAGCACAGGGAACAGCAATAAAAGTTTTAATTTCAATTGGCGCGTTCCCGCCGCTCAATGTCATATACAGCCCCACCCCCTGGCTGGGGAACTTTGATTGACAGATCACCCATCACCGGGATTGGACGGGTGATCTGTCTATCAAAGTCCTGGGACCAGGAGGAGGGCCTGTATCTGACAGTGAGCGGAGGAGAACGCGGCAATCAAAATGAATACTCTTATTGTTGTGTTCCCTGCGCTTTGCTCTGATCACCTATTTCTCTCTCTCTTCCCCTCTGGGATCGCTGGGAGAAGGACTCCCATTCCATCCAGGCTGCTGGCGGGGCTCGCCCCCTGCTCCCATGCAGCCATATAGCTCTCCAGCTCTCAAAATCCACTCGCAAAATGCGAATGTGGATTTTTTTGAGGGCTGCTCATATGTATTTGTACACCGTTTATATGGTTTTGAGTTTACTCTGAGATAATTTTTGTGCACATCTTTATATGTATATGTTTTTATACACTGTTTTATATTGTTTTCAGTTCACTTTGAGATCATTTTTTAGCACGGCACTTATTTTCCACATGTTCACTACCATAAACAGTCTTTATTTCATGCAACAAAAAAAGTAAGAATGGATAATGTAAATGTTTGTAGCAGACTACTCGCATCTATGATGCAAATGTTACCAACTGGACGACATAATAACTATTTGAATATTTTTTGGGGGTGATTGTTTGGGTGCACAGCTATAGTACATGAGATATTTAAAATGATCGTTTCATTTCATGTTTCAGAGGGAATGATTGCAAACCCATGTAAGAAAAAAAGAAATAAAATCAAAGCATTATTATCTTAACATTCCAGCCACTGGCAACCATTGGCTACATGTCCATTCACAGTCAGTTTTTTTTAAAGCACCTACTTAAAAAAAAGGCAATGTTTAAGGAAAAGTGACAAAACCACTCTGGGGTTGATTTACTAAAACTGGAGGGTGCTAACTCTGTTGCAAACTGCATAGTAACCAATCAGCTTCTATTTTTTTTTGTCAAAAGCTTAATTGAGCAAGCTGAAATTAGAAGCTGATTGGCTACCATGCACAGCTGTACCCGATTTTGCACTCTCCAGTTTTAGTAGTCCACCTCTTCATGATTTTCTCAACTTCCTATTGGCTAACAAGGATTCATATCATATGACATAGCCAACAACACAAGAGAAGAGATAATTGGACTTATTTACTATGACCCCTTTCACACAACCCCCCAGGGGGGTTTGTTAGAAACAGACAGTTATTTTTTAACGGTCAACCCAAAACCTGCCATGGGAGCCAAAGGGGGTTGTACACCTGCCACTGCCACAATGCTTTGCTTTGCAGCTGTGGCAAATTTAACTTGGGACCACCCTGCAACTATGAACCAAGCCCTTATGTTTACAGTGGTATTTCAATACAAAGCAATTGTAATGATAATTAAATTTGTATTTGTAAAGCATTACTACTTAAGGTTAAACCCTAGTACACACCCCTAGTTTATTTTCCTTCAACCCAGCAGTTTGAACGAATAAAAACTGGCAGCTCACGTCAGAGCCACTGTACTAGCAATACAATTTTAGTACAGTGATTTTGTTTGCTGTTTTATTGTGTTCTGACATGGGGACAGCCCCATCAGAACATGCCAGTCAGCATTATCAGCCTTTGACTGACAGGGGGAGGGCCCATCAGAACACTTCGGTCAGCCTTCTCAGTCACTGGAGGCGGTCAGCAGACCTTTTTTGTCCATAAGCCTTCAAAAGAAGTTGCTAAATGGCCAGCTTCTATCGAACCGGCTGCCAAACACAGGGACCAAATATCATCCAATTTCTATTAAACCGGACGATGTCGGCCAACATTCGGCCCCTGGAACGTATCCGGAGTGCATTTTTTTGGTGTGAACTGCCCTAAAAATGCACCCACAGAGTTTTTCATGTATTTCAATGGCTCTAGTTCATACCAGTGCAGTCAGTTTCTGCACCGTAAACTGGCCATAAACTGACTGAAACTGACTGCACTGGTGTGAACTAGAGCCATTGGAATACATGGAAAACACTGTTAATTTTTTTTTTGAAAGCGCACAGAACAGCATCTGGTGTGAACTGGCCCTAAAACAGTAAAAAGATCATAATTTTCCTTTAACTATGATGCCAGAGAGTCAATAAAAGAATACCACTTCCAGATCTTGTCAGCAAACTGCTGCAAAATTACTTAAGTCAAATGTGTTCAGCTTAAGTAGCCCTGTAAAAACAATGGTTTACTTTAAATATTGTTTCCATTTTCTACAAATTCTATGCACTGCCAAGACATCATTAGCTAAACACCTCACTGCTGTCCAATCAACCTGTCTTTTGTTACTTCCCCGTCTGCTGCAGAAGAAAATGAATGTTATTAAATGTGTCTTTACCCAAGATTGGCTGGTATTTGGTTACTATGCCAGCTGTCTAAGAGGTGCTTAGGTCTGCTTGTTGCTGACCTAGCTCATTGTCTGGGTAGAGCCCAAGTCTCAACATGCTGCACTAAACATACTGTCGGGAGCTAGCACCAGATGTTACTCCTTTGTACAGGTACTTAAAAGAATTACAGAATCTCTGCAAGCTTTTGCTGTTTCTAAAATAATTAATTTGACAGAACATGTGGACAAGTGTCCTTTTAAGCCTTACAATGATATATTAAATTATATATTATAAAATATATACTATATATGTTTATGTATACAGTATCTCACAAAAGTGAGTACACCCCTCACATTTTTGTAAATATTTTATTATATCTTTTCATGTGACAACACTGAAGAAATTACACTTTTCTATAATGTAAAGTAGTGAGTGTACAGCTTGTATAACAGTATAAAAGTTGCTGTCTTCTCAAAATAACTCAACACAGCCATGTGTTTAAGAAGGGACTTTTCTATGGAGACCGACAATTTATCAGTGTTTGGTGCAAACGAGGCTTTAAGTTGGTCTAGAATAGCAGCCAAAAGATAATGTTTCACCACCGGTAAACAGACACCTCCTCTGGTCCTGCCCCTTTTCCATATAAATTTCCTAAAGGAGATCTCAAAATCTTGATAAAACTTAATGGGTAGGGAGGTAGGAATGTTCCTAAAAAGATAAAATCTTAAAATAAAACAAGCCTTTTTTAAATTCCACAATCCACCATATCCAATAAAGCTTATAGGAGGCTATGGAATCTATTTTATTCTTAACCGATTCTATGAGAGGGGTAAAATTAGCTTCAATTATTTCAGTGGAAGGATAAGTAAGGGAAATACCTAAATGTTTCAATGATTTTGGTTCCCAAATATACCTGTACTGTGTTTGTAACACCGAGGGCACCTTTACATCAATACAGATAGGAAGAGCCATCTAGTGACATTGACTTTGTAGCATGATACTTCACTGAATTTTTGCAGTTCCTTTTGGACCTTCTGTAAGGATGATAGGGGGTTTCTCAGAGTTCAAATAACATTATCTGCAAAAAGTCCAATTTTATGAAACTCTTTGTCCACGTTTATACCTGAGATTTAGAGGTGCAACCTAATTACAGTAGTAAGAGGTTCCATAATAAGTGTGAAGATAATTGGGGATAATTGGCACCCCTGGCGGGTACCATTTGTAATATTAAATGTGTCCAATAGAACATTAAAAGTAGATATACATGCTAAAGGATTAGAATATAACGCCATGATAGACGATTAAACAAGCCCAGTAAAACTTAATTTAGCAACGACAGAACGTAGAAACTCCAATGAACCCTGTCAAAAGCCTTTTCATTGCTTACCTTTAAATAGTTATGTATCACAATGTGTATCCTGCTGGATTCTGTAGAAATCTTCACTGCAAGGCTGACCTGTCCTCTCACTCCTGCTTTATGTCTGGCACTGTGAGGGTTACCAGTTTCCGGTCTCTGGGCTCCGCTGCACTAAAGCTTATCTGATGAGGACACCCTTCCTTCCCTCTCCCCATTTAAGTTCCTTCATTGATTACACTGCCTATAACATGATCTGTGAACGCAGGTAAGTCTGATCAGTAACACATGCTCTCCTACATTCACAGATTGAGTTACAGGCAGTGTAATCATTGAAATAACTTTTTTCAATGGAAGAAAGGGCATAAGGGGGCATGACCCCATCATATTTAGCGCAGCTGAGCCTGGAGACCTGAAGCTGGTAACCCCCACAGTACCAGAAGTTTAGGAGCAGGAAGGGCACACGGTAGCCCTGCGGTAAAGATTACAACAGAATCCAGCAGCCTGCACATTTCATAAGGAAAAAGGGAAGGCAAATTGTTAAGCACATGTGGGCCTCCGCCATTCACAGGACAAATTACAAGATGCAATGGAGTGCGAAGAATCTTTTTATCTATGGGTACCATTTTACAACATAAAATTGCAAAATCATTATTCCGCAACAAGCAAATCAATATTTTTGTTTTTGCTATTAGAACTTAAATGTTGCAAATGTGGAAATCATCTGATTTTGTTGTCACTTGGACACAGATAAGCTATTTTACCATAACCATTAAAGTGAGTTCATTGCATGTCACTACCATTGATACATACAGAAATTAAAGGACCTCCAGCTATACTCCCTTTCTTTATATAGTGATAAAGAAATCCAAGCTATGCATCCTCATGTGTGAAGCAAATATGGCAAGATTTTTCTTATCGATTCAAAGAGGCAGACTGGAACATCTGACACATATTCTGCATGACAAAGTAGCCATTAAAAAATACTGCTAGAACTAGATAAGCTTGCTATAATGAAAAGCTTTTTGTACATTCAAATAAAAAAAAATAAAAAAAAAAGAAGAAAAATAAAATAAAACACAAGGCAAGCGTTTACATTTTCAAACATTGTCTAGCTTTCTTAGTAAATTGCTTCACTTTTTTGTGATATTCCCATAAATCATAAGCATGGCTGATGGCAATGGCTGGTCATAAGAAACCTAGGTTATTTGAGTAATTTGCACTAACCCAACAATGTCTGTATTACAGATAACATTGATTTTCTTTGTCTTTCATGCAGAGATAACATTCACACTGATCAATGTTTCAATTACCCTAGTGATAGAGATATATGCCATTGCACAAGCAGAAAAGAGGATTAGAGTAAATAAAATATCTTTATAACAAATTCAAGAAGATTATGCTAGACTCTGCAAAATTCCTGTTTAATGAGAAGGTCACAGAAATTAGAAATTTGCGTTTGGAAATATTTTCAGAGAGTGCTGGAATGTGCTCACTGATGCACAGATGTAACACTTTCCCAGATGTGTTTCAGTAATGGGCTATTCTTTATATCTCCTCACTAGTGGCATAATGGAGCCATGGTTGATAAACACTGCTGGGGAAAATAAGTAGAAGACCAAACCAATAAATTATAACTGCATATGCATCTATACACCTAATTTGTGCATCTGTAGACAAGGTAAATATCAGGATGTCCACCGAGACATGATTTAAATTGGTTATAGCATTGTGCGGTGTGGGGAGCAGAAAATAAATGGCTACAATTATTTATAGCATCTACCTAATAAATTGGCCATATTTTATCAATGCTGCATTTAGTATAGAAGCTTTTTCATTTCAAGGACAAGGCTACATTTTAACAAACATTAAATTACAAAATTTTCCCACAGAGAATTTTGGTGTCCCTCAGAATCGCAAACTTCATTTCATTAGAAGAGTTGTATCACCCAACTACAATAAAAGAGGGTGCTGTATATTCAAGAAGAAGAAGATATTTAGCTAGGATTATATTAGAACCAAAGTCTGCCATGAAATCATAATCGAAGCGTAAGCCCTTCTACACACGGTTGGACATTCCGACAGAAAATGTCCGATCGGACCGTGTTGTCAGATAATCCGACCGTGTGTGGGCTCCATCGGACTGTTTCCGTCGGAATATCCGACGGACCAAGTTTTCCAGCTTGGCTATAAAATTTTCTGACAACAAGATCCGATCGGACTTTGTCCGATCGTTTGTAGAGAATTCCGATCGGGCAAAGTGCCACACATGCTCAGATCAAATTCCTACACCAAAGCTATTGGCTACTAGCCTAAACGTAGTTCCGTCCGAACGAAATAACGTCATCATGTTCTGAACAATCGGATCTTCCGACAACTTTGTCCGACCATGTGTATGCAACACTTTCGGACAAAATCCGTTGGACAAAATCCGATGGATTTGGTTGTCGGAATGTCCGACCGTGTGTACAAGGGTTAAGGGGACTAGTATTGGGCAAATCCCACTCATTTCCTCTTGGTTCTCTGGTTGTATTAACCTTATGCCATATTGTGTTATATTCCTGGCCTGAGGGTGGCCCATGACATCCCTGACATGAGGACTTAATATTTGAGAACAAAGGAATGCACGTAAAATGCATTTTCTGCACTTTACTGAAACTTCACAAAGATTTCAAGGACATCGGATATCACATTTGATACACGATCAAAATTCTTCAGCACGGAATGCCACACACAGGAGTAGACAATCTATAACAGTCATTTCTGCGCAGAAGGCAGGCACATATCCTTGATGTCATCTTCCCTCTACTCCTCCATTCTTCTCCTTGGGAGTACCAAAGCGTTGGGGCCACTTTCCTGTATAGCCCACTGCATTAAAGTGGTTATAAAGGCTGAAGGA
Source organism: Lithobates pipiens (assembly GCF_037356315.1). NCBI lineage: Eukaryota > Metazoa > Chordata > Amphibia > Anura > Ranidae > Lithobates > Lithobates pipiens. The sequence continues at coordinate 220,772,323 of NW_027507903.1, read as the reverse complement.
TTTTTTAAATTTATGTATTTTATGCATAAAAGTAAAACACCTTCTGTGTGCAGTTCCCCCTCCCCCAACCCCCCAATCCTTACCTGAACTCTCTCTGAGCCAACAATGTTTTCCCCTTAAACCTTGTCTAGGAACTGCAGCTGTGGGTCGGGGGGGGGGGGGCAAGGTGCCCTCTTTAGTGTATCAGTCTCTCTTTCTCTCCCATTGTCACTTCTACATCTGTGCCCAGCATGCTACCAGATGGCACACTCATTCCCAGGCTTCCACCACTACTCACATAGGAGGACTCTTTCCAGGCCTTCCATGACCTGCACCACCTTTGCTAGGATGTTAGCCCTGCAAAGGGCCCTTTAAATTAATACTGCTGGAGATAACATCTCAGGTGTCTGTCTCCCATTCCCCATCTTCCACACAGGCATTTATCCGGGCACTAACCCCCCCCCCCCCCCACTCCAGAAAAAAGGGGCTAAAGCCTAATTATAACTTTCTCTTAAAGAATAACTTCACTTTTCTTGAGAAAAAAACATTCCCCTCTGGGTGATCTATGTACATTGCAAAGATTTTAACAAACTTTGTTGCAGATTCCTACCTTTTGTTATTCTGAAGAAATACCTTTGTGTTTGTCTGTTCCTGTGTGCTGAGTGAGTCTCATGGGAGTGATTTCATAATTATTAACCAGCTGCTGCACCTGCAGACCTTTAATAAGGGAAATTGCAGGGTCAGCATCCCTTTAGATGTGATTTCCTATTGGGAATGTCTCACCAAAAATTGCATTTTGTTGCAGGGGATGCTTGAATTCTAACTTGTATCTTAGTGCAGATTTATGGGAAAATGAGTGGGCAAATCACACAAGCAGGAAATGGCATATCTGGGGGAGGCGTTCTGTACACATTGTGTGTACAGAACACCTCCAGGTAGCCATGTGCATTGCATTTTACTGAAAATTACCGAGCTGCAGATTGAAAAGGAAAGGTCATTTTCAATTACAATATGACTTGTGTCGCAATTGTATACGGTATATTATTTATTTTTTATTTGCTATTTTTTTGCCATGAAAGTGGAGTTACCCTTTAACCTCCCTGGCGGTACGATTATTTCGGATTTTAGGTACTAAAAGCGGTACCATTATTTTGCATGAAAGTTTGCCGTTTTATATTGTAGTCCTGTAATTCTTAGGCCGCGTACACACGGGCGGATTGTATGGCCTACTTAGTCCGTCATACAATCCGACGGACAGTCCGTCATACTTTCGAATGAACGGACTTGACCACACACGGATGCACAAACAGTCCGTCGAAAGCTTGCACGATGACGTGTACAGCACGTACGACGGGACTAGAAATAGGAAGTCCAATACACAGCAATGCAACCTTCCGCCGTGTAAATCCTTTCTGAGCATGCGCCATTCTTAGTCCGTCGAACTAGCCTACTCACGAGCGGATTGTCTGCTGAAACCAAAGTATGACGGACAGTATTACGGAAATTCCGAAATACTTAGTACGCCAGACTGCACGCTGAAAAAGTCCGCTGAAGCCCACACACGAGCGGACTGTCCACTGAAATGTGTTTCGGCGGACTAAGTAGGCCATACAATCCGCCCGTGTGTACGCGGCTTTAGGAATAACTCTCTTAAATCTGTCCAAACCAGAGTCTAGCAGACATCCCGGGTATGATAAAGTTTGAAAAATGAAATCATAAATTATAATATAATAAATAACTATAAATAATTGTACCACATAATAATATAACAATAATAAAAATTATTCAATAATGTAATCAAATCAAAAACACTGAACTTTGCTCAGTTGCAGAATTGTCACTGTCATTACTTTTCAGTATTTGATGACGGATCTCCCCACAAATCGCTATCGCTCAATTCTGCGAGTGATTACAATTTATTATCGCTGTTTTCTAGCTGGTCTAAAACCATTTTTGATGTAAAATGACAGTTTGGTTGTTATGGACAATCTCCAGTTTCCAGGCATAAAGAACAGTTTTTATAATATAAAACTGCATGCAGGACACTGGACAGACCACTAGGGACAAAGGGGATGTGAAATATTTACATACAGCAATGTAATCTGTAAGATTACATTATACTGTATGTATACTGTCTGTTTCACTTTTTGAATTTGACGCCGATCTCCGTCCCCGTGCGTCACAACGCTCGCAGGGCACGGAGATCGGCTCCGTGATAGATCGAGCGAGGCACGGCTCGCTCGTACAGCGGGGAGACAACGCTGGATCCGAGGGAGAAGGTAAGTAAACCTCCTCCTGGATCCAGCGATGCAGTCCCGAGTCTGGCTCCGGGTTACCGCTCTTGGTATAAAAATTCCACCCCGAGCCAGACTCGGGAATACCGTCAGGGGGGTTAACTATTATAATGGGACTAGAACCTTCTATTGGCAGACAAGCTAACTGCACTTGCCAACAATTTAGTATCAAAATATGCAGATATGTCCTGTTATGTGCTTCCAATGATCTGCCATGTACTGGAAAACCTGTTACTAGTAAGGATGAGCTCAGGCATGTTAGCAACGCCATGTGCCCACACCCGCCAGGAAGCTGACACTCCATAGCACTAATCACAGGCAGTGAGACGTTTCCCAATCTGCGGCTGCACAGATTGTGAAATGTCTCACTACCTGTGATTAGCACTGCAGAGTGTCAGCTTCCTGGCGAGCGCGGGCATGTGGAGTTGTGAACACACCTGAGCTCATCCTTAGTTACCAACACGTTGACTCAGATGGGAAGTGTCTTTTTATAGTGATTATTATGAAGGAATGCGTTTATTTTTAAGCCCCTTTGGAGGAACCTTGCTATACAAGTATATAGCATTTGGGTAGCACTCACCATCAAAATAAAATTTCAACTATTCATACATGTATTGTTTTTAATGTTTTATTTCCCCATCCTACAAAATATATGCCTTTATTGCTGTCTGTGTCCATATTGGTGGGATTTCTGTTCTGTTTGACATATGTCAATACACAAAAAGTAGGGAGATTTGTCCTTTTTTCCTTTTCTCTCCATTAAAAATGAAATAGACAGGTGGTAAGTAGAAATGTCCCAAAGAAGGACACACAGCAATAGTAAGTTGTCAGAAGGTCTAACCCTTCCTTAATCTATCCACAATTGTGGACAAAGTAATAATGTTACTTATTTTGTAACATTTGGCTGCTGTTAGGTTTTTAAAGTGAACCAAAATTGCAGGTCTGCTTATGTAAAACACTGCATAAAAAAACAAAATTATGCATTTACCTCACCTTCACTTCCACCTATGGCATCTAGACCAAATCTCGCTTTTGGACTACTTGCTATTCCCAGGGATCCCGTTACAAAAACCACCCCCTGCAGTACAAAAACTGGGGAAAATGTAACATTTTAACTAACATGTTTTCCTCCCATGTGTTTTTTCTTTGCAGTGGCAAAAAACGTTTTGAAGCATGGATTGCAATATTCCCTTTAACGAATCTGTATAAAAGTATATGTAATTTATCTTGACTGCGACTTTCTTTTTATGCTGCTGGCCTTTGTATACATGCACCTGGCTGCATACTTACTGACTACATGGAGGGGAAAACTACTCAACACCAAAACATCTATTGGTAAGATGAGAATTTCAAAATTTTTCAATAAAATATAGACTATAGGGTGATTTACTAAAACTGGAGTGTGCCAATTAGCTTCCATGTTTTATTGACTAAGCTTAATTGAACAAGCTAAAGTTCGAAACTGCTTGGCTACCATGCACGGCTGCACCAGATTCTGGGTGCTCCAGTTTTAGTAAATCTCCCTCCATATGTCTTGGCCCCTGCTTCAATAGAAAGCAAAGTAGGTAAGCAGGCAAAGTAGCCAACAATATTTTAGGTCAGTTTCTGCCTGAGGTCGTTTTCAGTCTGGCTCCATGGCAGGTGCCTAGCTGAACACCTGTAAGGGGCACTAGTAATTTGTTTCTAATGCTAGTTTGAGATTTAAGTATAAGCTTAAGATATAGTTTAGGCTAAAAATGTTATTTTGAAGTGTGATAAACAAAAGCTTTTGATTAAATGCGTAATGTGGATTCATGGTGTTAAAGAAAATGCACGTGGAACAAAATAACAAATTACCTTCTTTCACTTGTATGTGCACCTGGTCTGAGAATTAGCTCTTAGAGCTGACAAATTAACAGTCATTTTGTTTGTCTTATAACTGAGGTGTTGGCAATGGTAACAGTGTTTCTCCATCAAATGAATGCTTCTAATCAGCTGCAACATCTTTGACAGTGCACATGCAAAGGGGTATTATGAACATCTCAAGGCTTTTTAAAATGTGTTGTAAAAGTAATTGTTTTATAAGTAGAAACACTTGGTTTAATTTATGCTTGGTGAAAGAGATTTCAATATGGTTCAAACACATTCTGATCAAGAAATTATCTTGTGCCATATAAAATAGGGGTAGACATTCTTGACAAATATCATGGACACTGGTTTCGGGTTTGCTTTTTGTTGTGATTAAGGAGATTGTAATTGTATTAGTACACTTGCAACAATACAGTTAAGTAGCGTCATTTTTTTTTTTTTTGAACTGACAATTACATTTTCAGGACAAGCTATTGGGGTCTACCCCCTTCTTCTAAGGTCCTAAAGCACCGCTTGGACCTTAGAACAAGATGGGTAGCCCCAAAAGTGTGTCCTAAAAATGTAACTGTGAGTGCAAATAAAAAAGTACCATCGACAGTCCTCAACTGCATTGTAAGGAACCTTAAAGAGATTGCATCTGCTTGTTCTATAAAAAGATTTCACTCATCTTGTTCTAATTATATTGCATAGATTGTCAGCCAAAATTGTCTGTTCTATGTGGTTGTTAGCAAGATGTATCACAATGACAAAAGTTCCATGCTTTGGGCAACTTATGGTAACAGTTTGAACAAGATGATAAAATGAATGTGGATCTATAGCTATATGTGAACTACTCAAACCCTAACTCAGTAGTTGCTCCAGCTTTATCTTTAATCTTATGCCCCGTAGACACGATCAGACTTTCCAACAACAAAACCATGGATTTTTGTTTGAAGGTTGTTGGCTCAAACTTGTCTTGCATACACACGGTCACACAAATGTTGGCCAACAATTCTGAAATTCCGAACGTGGGAATGCGGTGAGTACAAGACGAGCCAAGAAAAAGGAAGATCAATAGCCAGTGTGGCTCCTTCGGCTTGATTCCAAGCATACGTGAACCTTGTGTACACATGATCGAAAAACTTGAGAACCTGCTAGCAAACATTTGTTGGCAGAAAGTGCGACATCATATATTTGATGGAGCATACACATGGTCGGACTTTCCGACAACAAGCTCATATCCAACATTTCCGTCGGAAAATCCAACCATGTGTACGCAGCATTAGGCTGGGTTCACCCCCCCCCCCCCCCTGTATGGAGCAGCTCACAGCGGGGGGTCCGGTGCGTCCCTTTTCATCATTTCCTTTCCAATTTTGGTTCGAATTTTTGGCTGAATATGGACCTGGAATGTACCAGCAGACGCACTGGACAATTTACAATAGTATGAATCTAGCCTTAAAGTGGTAGTAAACCGCTGTGAGTTTTTTTTATTTTTGCAACCTGCAAAGCAATGTCATAATGTGCTTGTATACATTACATATTAGCACATTATGTGAAGCTTACCTTAGAACGAAGCCTTCCAGCACTGCACTGTCACCACTGAAGACGTTTCTATCTTCACTCATGACATCACTTTTGCACATGCGCACGGGAGCCACCGCTTACAGCACAGGACTCTGAAGGAGTGGATCGGGTGGCCATTCTTTTAGAGTGAATGCGCCAGTGATGTCATCGGCTGCATGTACAGTAAATATCTCTTAAACGGTGCATGTTTAGGAAGTATTTAAAGTACCTATAGGTAAGCCTTATTATGGCTTACCTATAGGTAGGACTTTTAAATGAGAGTTTACTCCCACTTTAATTCAATCTCTGTCACTTCTCTGACATGTCTAAAGATATAAAAGCACCAATTATTTCTGTTATGCATTCCATAAATAATGATAAAATGTACTTTTAAATGCAACTAATCAAAGTATCTAAATTTGATTAGTCCTCTGTACAGCAGCCTTCAAACTTAAAAAAGTAGGAAGCAGCACTTGAGGCCAAAAAAAAAATTCCTGGGTTCACATGTGCTGAGAAGGAAGGTGTTTACAGGGGGAAGAGCAAAGAGATGACCTCATCAGTCAGAGTCCATTCACACAGGGGCAACTCCTGATCCGACTTCAGGTCGCCCCTAGTCGCCTCAGGTCGCCTCAGGTCGGACAACATTTAAAAAGCAATGTAAGTGAATGAGAGCCGTCTTAATGCACACTACTGAAGTCGCTCCGACTTCAGAAAAGGTTCCTGTACTACTTCTATCCGACTTGTAGGCGACCGGTACCCATTGATTTCAATGGAGATCGCCTCCAAGTCGGATCTCCGTCTATACGGAGGCGACTCTGACAGAATTATCAGCTCTCAAGAGGGAACTCCACGCCAAATTTCTGCAAAAAATTTGGCGTGGGTTCCCCCTCCGAGAGCATACCAGGCCCTTAGGTCTGGTATGGATTCCAAGGGGAACCCCCTACGCCGAAAAAACGGCGTGGGGGTCCCCCCCAGATCCACACCAGACCCTTATCCGAGCACGCTACCCGGCCGGCCAGGAAGGGGGGTGGGGACGAGCGGGCGCCCCCCCCCCCCCTCCTGAGCCGTACCAGGCCGCGTGCCCTCAACATGGGGGGGTGCCTTGGGGGAGGGGGGGGCGTGCGCCCCCCCATCCCAAAGCACCTTGTCCCCATGTTGATGAGGACAAGGGCCTCTTCCCGACAACCCTGGCCGTTGGTTGTCGGGGTCTGCGGGCGGGGGGCTTATCGGAATCCACGAGCCCCCTTTAATAAGGGGGCCCCCGGATACCGGCCCCCCACCCTATGTGAATGAGTATGGGGTACAATGTACCCCTACCCATTCACCTGTGAAATAAAGTACAAAAAAAAACACAACACAGGGTTAAAATATTTTATTGCACAGCTCCGGGGGTCTTCCGTCTTCGGGGGTCTTCTCGCCGGACTCCTCCGCTATCTTCTTGTAGCTCTTTTGCTAGCGGAGGAGTCCGGCTTTCTTCCTCGCCGCCGGCCTCTTCTCTCGACTTCGGGGGTCTTGTCCCCCTCTTCGGTTCTTCTGCCGGGCCACCGCGCCTTCTTATAGCTCTTTTACAGGCGGTGGCCCGGTCTTCTGTCGCCGCCGTCGCCGCCGCCGCCTTCCGTTCTTCTCCTTCTTCTTCTCCTGGAGATGTTGACTCGACGAGCTCTCCGGCCGCAATGCCAGGGACGCCCTGCGCTGCCACTTATATAGGGACAATGGGGTGGTGTCACATGGGTTGATGTCACATGGGTTGGTCACATGGGTTGATGTCACATGGTAAGGGGGCGGGGTCACCATGTGACATCAACCCATGTGACCAACCCATGTGACATCAACCCATGTGACACCGCCCCATTGTCCCTATATAAGTGGCAGCGGAGCGCGTCCCTGGCATTCCGGCCGGAGAGCTCGTCGAGTCAACATCTCCAGGAGAAGAAGAAGAAGAAGAAGAACGGAAGGCGGCGGCGGCGACGGCGGCGACAGAAGACCGGGCCACCGCCTGTAAAAGAGCTATAAGAAGGCGCGGTGGCCCGGCAGAAGAACCGAAGAGGGGGACAAGACCCCCGAAGTCGGGAGAAGAGGCCGGCGGCGAGGAAGAAAGCCGGACTCCTCCGCTAGCAAAAGAGCTACAAGAAGATAGCGGAGGAGTCCGGCGAGAAGACCCCCGAAGACGGAAGACCCCCGGAGCTGTGCAATAAAATATTTTAACCCTGTGTTGTGTTTTTTTTGTACTTTATTTCACAGGTGAATGGGTAGGGGTACATTGTACCCCATACTCATTCACATAGGGTGGGGGGCCGGTATCCGGGGGCCCCCTTATTAAAGGGGGCTCGCGGATTCCGATAAGCCCCCCGCCCGCAGACCCCGACAACCAACGGCCAGGATTGTCGGGAAGAGGCCCTTGTCCTCATCAACATGGGGACAAGGTGCTTTGGGGTGGGGGGGCGCACGCCCCCCCTCCCCCAAGGCACCCCCCCATGTTGAGGGCACGCGGCCTGGTACGGCTCAGGGGGGGGGGGCGCCCGCTCGTCCCCACCCCCTTTCCTGGCCGGCCGGGTAGCGTGCTCGGATAAGGGTCTGGTGTGGATCTGGGGGGGACCCCCACACCGTTTTTTCGGCGTAGGGGGTTCCCCTTGGAATCCATACCAGACCTAAGGGCCTGGTATGCTCTCGGAGGGGGAACCCATGCCAAATTTTTTTGCAGAAATTTGGCGTGGAGTTACCCCTTGAGCTCATTCTCTGCTTGGCCACGGCAAAAGTCGCCTGGCCTGGGGCGACTTGTAAGTCGTCCCAAGTCAGGTTGAAGTCATCACAAGTCGTGTTGAAGTCGTCCCAAGTCGCGCTGTGATCTTAACTCAAGTCGTGTACAAGTTGCCTCACTCAAGTCGCCTACAAGTCGTGTTGCCCCTGTGTGAATGGAGCCTCAGTTGCTGCTACTTCACTGTACAATAATGGGCTGGAGGGGAGGTGACCTAGGTTTATTATTATTTTAAAATAACTCCACTTTTGCTGAGAAGAAAAAACAATCCTCTGGATGATCTACATACATTCTGGGACTCTAACAAACTTTGTTGCAGATTTCTACTTTTTTTTATTCTTAAGCAATAGCTGTTTGCTTGCCTGTCTCTGTAGGTAAAGTAGATGCAAATTAATGTGATTTTATAATTATCAATCAGCTGCTGCACTTGCAGGCTTCCAATGTTGAAAGAGGCATCGTCTGCATCCCTTTAGATGTGATTTCCCTTTGGAAGTATCTTTTTGTTGCAAGGGATGCCCAAACTCTGATTTGCATCTTAGTGCAGACTTCTGAGAAAATCAGTAAGTCAATCACACAAGCAAGAAATAATTTTAGGTTTTTTTTGGGGGGGGGGGGGGGGGCATTTTGTACACCACCTGTATACAGAATGCCTCCAGGTTATTGCATGGCATTTTATAGAAAATTACAGTGCTAGAGATTGAAAAGGAAAGGCAATTCTTAATAACATTCAATAACAGGCTCCATTCACAGAATGAACTTGCATGAGATATTTTGGTGTCAGGACACATTTTGCCTAAATATCACAAATGCGATCCTGAAACTGGCAATTCACTTAAAATCCATTTACATAAGGAACTAAATGATTAAATGCATGCGAAAATTAAGTAGTGGTCCAGGCATGCAACCAGTTAACGCAGTTAACAACCAGTTTTTTGGGGAAAAAATGGCATGGAGCCCCCCCCGAATGCATACCAGGCCCTTCAGTTCTGGTATGGATTTTGAGGGGAACTCTACTCATTAATCCAAAAAAGTGTAGTGTAAAAAAAAAGACAGACCGTTTTTTGACAAGTCCTTTATTTAGATGTAGATCTAACCTCAATCACCACACCCGTCACCACTTCCAAACGGAAAAAGGGAAAAAAAACTCCACTTAAGCTGAGGGCTCCTGCCGTCTGACAGTCTTTAAATAACTAAGAGGTGGGGCCACACAATGATGTCACTGGGTGACCCCCACTCCTTGCAACATCATTGACCCAGCCTGCCCGGTGACGTCACCTGGTGGCCCCACCCCTTAGTGATTTAAGAACTGTCAGGCAGGAGCATTTGGTGTAAGCTGAGTCCCCTGACTGCTGATGACTCATCGGTTGTTACAGACGCAGCGTCTGTCCACTCTTACAACCACGTGGTTTACACTGAGCAGTACTTTACCACATTTTTAAGGGAAAACATACCACTGTGTGAATGAAGCCCAATATTATTTGTGTAGAAATTGTATATGCTATATTATCCTTTTTTATTTGCTATTTTTTCAAAGTAGAGTTACACTTTAACAGCAGCAGAGAAAAGTCAGGTCACTGGCATGACTCTACGGGCTGGCAGTGCTGTGTAAATCTCAGGACTTCATGAACAGAAGCACACATTCTTTGACAAATGAACAGCTCTATTATACTTTTTAGCTGAGTATTAAACTGTTTGCCTGGCGTTCAGCCGTAAAAATAGCTCACATCCTTTGAGACTGAATGTCTTCATAGCAACAGGAGCTTTACTTTTCAGCTTTCCTATGCTGGGGTGATAAGTGCAGGAAGTAGTGTTTTATTTTTATTTTAAACAAGTATCAGCAACAATGAAATAGCATAGAATTTATACTGCAATCAATATATATTAACACATAATAAGATCATTTAAAATGTTTTACTGCAAGCACAAATTACGTTTTTTTTTTTTCACAATTCCCCTTTTTCTTTTTTTGCACATAGAATTCTTTCAACTGGATAGTAATACAGATTCAGGACCTGCTTTCTTCAATAATATTTGCTGAATATAGGTTTTGAAGTCAAGTTGACTTAGGTGCAGTCCTCAATATCCACATCTTAACCTCTTGTTTGCACTTTCATTTCATGTTCACTTGCAGCCTCAGCCTAATCTTAGTATATCATGAAGTTAGAGCACACAGATCCAGTTTACTTGAAGTGCACATTTTTATCTCTTTCCCAGAGGGAGCACAAAGAAAAAGCTTTAAAGTACCTGTACTGAGAAAATAAGGAGACTGCTATTGCTGACCTCTCCTTCTTAGGATTTCAATTGCCTGGCTGTCATGCTGATACAATGGCTTCAATACTGTCAGAGGCACAAACCTAGAACATGTATAAGGATCTGGAGTTCTGACTTTACATTCACTTTATAATCAACATGCTTGTTCTGGGTCAGGCACTTGGAAAGTATAGAAACCCGACACAACCAGGCAACTAGTCTTCTTAAAAAGCTATAAAAGTTATTCTATCCCCACATCCCCGATGTCAACATTCAAAATTTACACCTTTTATTGGGACTTTGTCGCAACCATATAGACACATAAATTCATTTAAAAATACAAAATTTGTTTTCCTTTATTCATTTTACATTATAAAATATCCATAACTTAAATCTGTGGCATATTATTATTATTATTATTATTATGGCACAGATTTAAGTGGTGGATATTTTATGATGTAAAACGAATAAACAAAAAAAAATGTTTTGTACTTTTAACCATTTGCCGCAAATTCAAGTACCTGTACGTCATTCTGTTTCAAGTGGTTGTTGTATGGGGGTGATGCCTAACATTGTGTGTTACCACAAGCAGTGGGAAGGGACGTCCTCCCTCCCTCCACTTGCAGCCGTCCAACCGGGCTCTCCTGTCCCAGCTGGCCGGCACGTCTGCAGGCTGTTCTGAGACCCAAACAAAGCTGGAATCGGCTTTGATTGGATTTCGGATCTAGTAACCCAGAAGCGACATCATGACATCACTTCCGGTTTACTAAAGCCTTAAAGGCGCCAGATTAAAAACAAAAATGTCAGTATTAAAAACAGCCAAACTTGTCTTTTTGAGTGCCTTTAAGTGTAAAGGAGGGATTCAGGGTCTTATAGACCCCAGATCCCTCCCAATAAAAAGCTTGACACATGACTATTGCTGTCACAAGGGATTTTTACATTCCTTGTGACAGCATTAAAAGTGATCAAGAAAAAAAAAATGTAAAGAGACAGTGTAAAAATAAAAATAAAATAAACATTTTTTAAAGTGCCCCATCCCTCGTACGTAAATGGTGTTCAAGCCACACATATGAGGTATTGCCGCGATTGTTATAGCAAGAGAAAAAATTCTAGACTCAAGTCCTCCTATGTAACTCAAAACTATTAACTGTTAAAAATGTTTAAAGCATCACCTATGGGGATTTTTAAGTACTGTAGTTTGTCTCCAAAGCACCCTCCCCATGTTGTGGGCATGTGGCCTGGTACAGTTCAGAAGGTGGGTGCTCTCTCATCCCCCCTCTTTTCCTGTGGTCTGCCAGGTTGCGTGCTCGGATAAGGGTCTGGCATGGATTTTGGGGCGCCCCTACACCATTTTTAAAAAAAATTTAATTTGCAACAAACTTCCTGTCAGGATTTTGCTGGAGCAGAAGAAAAAATGTCTCCAAACCCTCCACACACCCAGCTGGCGATAAAACTGACCCCTTCCTCTAGTTCCTGTCTCCCACAATTTACCTCAAAATCAGTCAGTCACCTGCTCTCCCAAAGGAAACAATACATTTATGTGCCGATGCGCAATGTCCAGGGGTCTTTCCCTATTACAGCTTAAGCCCATTGTCAACATGGCTGTTTTTATCTTACCTTTGTATAGTGAGTTTTTGATAGTGTTTGATAGTAATGTAGGGAAGGCATCAAGGGTAAGCAGTTTAGCTGCACACGTGAGAATGAGAGGGGTAATTCTAGAGGTGTTATATACAGTTCATTCTAAACTGGTGAGATAGAAAAGGTTTTTAATCTGTTGCTTTTCTAAGTATCATCATTTTTTGTGGCAGGTATAAAATTAAATAGATATTTTTCCTATAAAGCCCCATACACACTATCAGTTTTTCTGCTGAGTTTATCCATCAGGTTTACCAAAACCATGTAGTGCAAGGGCCTGCCTGATTGCATACAAATTTAAACTCCTAAGGTTTGACCACATATTACGTGGTTTTGGGAAATCTGAAGGAAAAACTCAGCAGAAAAACTGATAGTGTGTATGGGGCTTAAGAGTTTAGCCCTTAATTAGGTAGGAGGCAACATTGTGCTAACAGTGAGAGGGGCTTAAAACTTGAACCAACTCGCCATGTACACAGTAATATAAGGCATGATCCTTGAAACTACAACTTTAATATTTATACAGTGCAGCCTCCAGAGGGCAGGGGTATATAGTGTGTAACACACAGAGCACAGGGGTCAGGTGTGTGTAACTTACAGAGCAAAAGAGTCCGGTGTGTGTAACATACAGAGTGCAGGAGTCAGGAGTATGTAACACAAGAGCACAGGGGTCAGGAGTGTGCAACATATAGAGTTCAGGAGTCAGAGGTGATTAACACATAGTTTATAACACACAGAGTGCTGGCATGTGTGCATAACCCACAGTGTGCAGGGGTCAGGAGTGCATATAGCATCAGAGTACAACAGACAAATTCCCTCCCCACCCAAGCCAAAATCCCAGCACCTTTCTTCACTTTAGTACAGATCTTCCCTTCAGTAGATATGCCCCCCCCCCCCCAGTTTAAATCTTCCTCTCAGTACAGTCCCACCCCCAAGTGCCGATCTCCCACCAATTATAGATCTCCCCATTAAAAGTGTCATACTCAGAACGCCCCCATGAAGCCAACTCAACAGACTGGGCAGTTCTAAGTAGGGGAAAGTCCTCCCTTGGTTGTGTCATGTGACCAGAGCTGAGAAGAAGGCAAGGAGAGCTGTATTATCTGTCTCTGAAATCTTATGCCCTGTACACATGACTGGTTTTCCCGTCAGAATAAACTCTGAAGGTTTTTCTGACAGAATTCTTCTGAAGATGTCTTGCGTACACACGGTCACACCAAATTCCAACTGTCAAGAACGCGGTGACGTACAAAATGTACGATGGGACTAGAAAAAGGAAGTTCAATAGCCAGTAGTCAATAGCTTCCATCTCGTGCTTGCTTCAGAGCATGCATTTTTGGTACGTTGGAACAGCATACAGATGAGCGGTTTTCCCGATAGGAATTGGTTCCGTTGGAAAAATATAGAACATGTTCCCTTTCTAGGTCTGTCAGAATTTTCAATGTAAAAAGTCCGATGGGGCATACACATGGTCAGAATATAGGATGAAAAGCTCCCGTCTTACTTTTTCTGTCAGAAATTCCTCTCGTGTGTACGGGGCATAACAGGCAGCTGGAGTGTGACTGTAGAGCTTCAGTTGCTTGGTTGCTATCAGTGATTGATGCTGCATCATCCCCCCTCTGGGTTGATTTAAGCACCCTTATCCCCCCTTATCTACGTCCCTGATTTGTGTGCACTAAAATTTTAGTGTATTTTTTACTGAAAATATAGGTTTAAAAAATAGTTGTGCAAATATTTTGTATCATTAAAATTTGCAATGCCCACCGTTTAGGTCTTCAATTTCACTGTTTGTATGAAATCCCATATTGGGGGAATTCATACCTGCAAATGCATTAGAACTCAGATGCAAGAACCTCAGTGGGGGTTCCCGCATTTAACTGCGGGAGGCAGCCCTATTGAAAGCATGGGAGACTGCAGCCAATTGTGGCTACTTACATTAATTATCTCATACCATAATCACATGAGAGTGATCGGCCCTGGACGCAGGCAGTCCAGGGCTGATCACTGATCGATGCATGAGTTATTACATGCAAATGGACACGATTAGCTGTGGGAGCTGTCAGTCTCCCATTGCTTTTAATGGGGCTTCAACCTGTGGATAATCACGGGAACCCCCACTGGGGTTCATGCATTAAATCAGAGTGAAATAGCATTTGAAGGTTAAAATGAACACTTAAAATGCAACTTTTTTGTTGCTTTGTTATCTTAGTGGAAGGTGTTTTATGTATTAGTAATCTCCAGATCAACTGATTTCACTAATGTGGTCAAATGCTCTTCCTATTTTATGAGATTATTCTCTGGTACTTTCTCATCACTTGTTTGCTTTCAACATGTACAGTATTTCAGCTGTGTTTAATAAATGTTCCCAATGCAATTTCTCTCCTCTGCTCACAGATAGTGGCTTAGTATTTAGCAAATGATCATATAAAAGTGATGATGACAAAAGGGGTGTATTCTGTATTTATATGTGCTAAGGGGAACACAATGTTAAAATGCAGCCCTGGATTAACTTGTCTATTTCATATCCTTATTGTGCCCCAGATGGCCTGATGACCCTGATTCATCTTTTCAGATGGAAAATTTTCAGTGCCAAATTGTAGAAGTAACTTACTGAAACATTCCATGATGTCAAAATGCATTTTTTGTAGCTCTCTGAGGGAGATGTATGAACGTTGTTACACAGAAAGGCAATGCAAATCAGGAGCAATGAGACAGAATAAGAGACACATTAGTTATATGATCACAGATGGATTCATACATTTCTTCCACAACTATTCCAAAGCAGAACCACACCAATGTAATATATGGTGCTTGCTTAGATAGTTAATCTTGCTTATGATTGCTAACACAACAAGGGTAGTGCATAAAATAAGTGCACAGAATAAGTGCACAGAATAGCTCTAAAGCCCCACACACACGATCAGAAATTCTGCCAGCAAAAGTCGGATGTGAGCTTTTGGTCAGAAATTCCGACCGTGTGTATGCTCCATCGGACTTTTCCTGGCAGAATTCCAGCCAACAAAAAATTGAGAGCAGGTTCTCTATTTTTCAGTCAGAAAAAGTTCCGATTGGAAATTTGGGTCGTCTGTACAAATTCCGACATGCAATATTTCTATGCATGCTCGGAAAAATTTGACGCATGCTCAGAAGCAGTGAACTTCATTTTCTCAGCTCTTCGTAGTGTTGTATGTCACCGCGTTCTTGGTGGTCGAAAGTTCAGAGAAGCTTTCTGTGACCGTGTGTATGCAAGCCAAGCTTGGGCAGTATTCTTTCGGAAAAACCATCCAAGTTTTTACGACAGAAAATCCGCTCATGTGTACGGGGCATAAGAGGCATGTATCTCATAATGAAAAGAGAGCCAACTTTGATACCACAATCCACTGGTGTATGTTTTTTGTATTCAGGCCAGCCCTGTAATATGGAATTATTAAAAAATCTGCAGGTTATTTTTATCCTTTTCAGTATTTTAATTTGTATATTGATACAATTCAGTATTTGCATATATTAATGCCTCTTTCTCCTTCTATTACAGTAGGAAAGTAAGGTCATAGGGCTCCCCTCAACCACTTCAATACACTATATTATATATTGTACACTGCACTATATACCCTGCACCATATTATATGTACTACACTGAGGGCACTATATACTCTGAACTGCAGTATATGGACTATACGGACTCGGACTGCACTATATACTCTACTGAAAAATTGGGCCTTAGGTGTTTGTGGTGGCAGAACATGGTAACCCCTCACAGTTACTCTTGTTGGGTGCAGGAATGGTCCCTGCTGTTAAATATTATTTCAAAAATTTTAATTACATGCCTCTGTTGAACAGGGACAGACACATTGGGCCTTATGTGTTGCTGATGCTAGAACACTGTAACCCCTCACAGTTACTCTTGTTGGGTGCAGGAACGGTAAATATTATTTGAGAGGCTGCTTGCCCTCTTTTAGTGGCCTGTGAATGTCTGCCTTGGAGACCTTCCGGACATGATGGATATTTCTTTTTTAACACCGTACTACGCGTGCTACACTGTACTGTATTATA
Organism: Lithobates pipiens; assembly: GCF_037356315.1. Taxonomy (NCBI): domain Eukaryota; kingdom Metazoa; phylum Chordata; class Amphibia; order Anura; family Ranidae; genus Lithobates; species Lithobates pipiens. The sequence continues at coordinate 220,755,976 of NW_027507903.1, read as the reverse complement.
TACTGTGTACACCGACTGAAGTGTATTTGAAACTGTACACACTGTATTATATACTGTGTACACCGCCTGCACTGTATTACCCATTGTACACCACTGAATGCACTGTATATATAGGTTACCCTGAATGCAGAGTATATATATATAGTAGTCTGACTGTATATATATATATATATCAAATACACTGCCACTAACTAACTAACCTGCCTGCCTAATCTAGCTCAATTTCTCTATCTCCATCCACTATAACACATTATACGGGTGCTGTGTAAGCAGCCTTATATTGTGTGGGGCGTGGACTTAGTCCCCCGAGCCATGATTGGCCTTTGGCCAATTATCGCTCTCACTGAGGAACGTGGTCAGGTGTATGCTTTGGCCAATCATCATACAGCAATGCACTGTGGTCTTGCAATGCATTATAGGGTGCTCAAATTTGCTGCGAATGCCCCATAAAATTCTCTGTTCAGTGAACGGGAGAACACCCGATGTTCGAGTCGAATGTACATTTGACTCAAACTCAAAGCTCATCCCTACTATGGGGGACTGAAAGGAATCTGGGGGCACTGTGGGAGGTTGGGAGGCGCTGCAAAGGCTAATGGCTCTCAGGGGGGCCTGGTGTCCAGCTCAGGCTAGGTTGGGTTGCTCTCAGAGTGTCCCCTCACAAGTTGAATCTGGGTAACCCTGGGAGCCCCTTGCTAAAGGACACCAGTGAGGCATGGATATCACAGCATTGAAAATAAAGATAAGACATGCATATTAACACACATCTCTTGGCATTGCAAACAGGATACTGAGAGCCCATTTGCTAGAGCTGGCACCAAGGAGAAAGGAGTAACTCCCCTTGAACAATTGTTAAGAGAGAAATCCAGTATACCTGTTTCCTGTGCGGCAACATAGTGGATAAGAAGAGCAACCCTCAACTGGCAGCATAATGTGTCTTGGACACTGGATTGAGATTTGACGCTACGGGAGGACTTGTATACTGACTGGGAGGGGCATCTAGAATGCACAGACAGACTTCTCCATGTGATTGAAAGGACAGATCCTATAAAGGAATGTGGAATGCCTTCACAGTAAGGTTCAAGGTTGTAATTTCCAAGGAGGGGTTGGGGGTTGAGCAGGGGCGTTGCTGGGTCTACAAAAGATCTGGGGCTAGAGCCCATAGCAGCATAGTAAAGAAAGTCATATGCTTGGATGGGCATACACATGTATATACAGTAATATACGTGTGTGTGTGTGTGTGTGTGTGTGTATATCCCCAGAGAGCCCCCCACTTTATCAGGGTCCCCAGAGAGCCTCTCTTACATCAGGGTCCCCAGAGAATCTCCCCATACATCAGGGTCCCCAAAGCCTCCCCTTACATCAGAGTCCCCAGAGAGCTTCCCCCTTGCAACAGGGTCCCCAGAATGCCCCCCTTACATTAGGGTCCCCAGAGATCCCCCCTTACATTTGGGTCCCCACAGAGCCCCCCTTACATTAGGGTCCTCAGAGAGCATCCCCTCCCCTTGGGGACCCCTGCAGAGACTCTGGGCTATGGGCCCCAGATTCGGGGCTATAGCCCCAAAAGCCACCCCCTAGCGACGCTACTGGGGTTGAGAATCCCCAAGGGGGAGTTGTGTTACGCTTTTGTCATATGTACCTTTTGAACATATACAGTTGAACCTTCAAACACTTTTTTTACTTTTGTCATTTGAGAGGCTCTGCATATTTTAATACATTTCTGTAAAAACAATCTTCACTTAGCAGTCTTTCTCTGAGGTGAGAATTTCAGATTCTACACACTATCATATCTCTGATGAAAGAAACTTGATATCTCCAAACTCACAGCTTGCTGCTAGCATTTTCAGTTCTGTGACATAGCTGTCCATGTAACCACAGTTTCATTCTTGCTTTGGTCATGGCATTTATCAAACACCTAAATGATCTATTTCTGTGTTAAAGGGGTTGTAAAGGTATTTTTTTTATTTTCTACATAGGTTCCTTTAAGCTAGTGTATTGTTGGTTCACTTATCTTTTCCTTCGATTTCCCTTCTAAATGTTTTTTTTCTTTGTTTTCTTTGTCTAAATTTCTCACTTCCTGTTTCACCTCAGTAAGCTGTTCAGTAAGCTGTTCTGGCTGACTAACCACCAGCTCGGATGATGGTGAGAAGTTTACTGAGGAGAAACAGGAAGTGAGATATTCAGACAAAGAAAAAAAACATTTAGAAGGGAAATCAAAGGAAAAGGTAAGTGAACCAACAATGCCCTAGCTTAAAGGAACCTATGTAGAAAATAAAAAATTTACCTTTACAACCCCTTTAAGTTCTCTGTGTCAATTGTATCTGCCTTTCCCCCCAGTAAGGTAATGAAACTGCTTTATTTTACCTTTCTGATCACTGAGCGGTTCTACAAGAGCAACATAGAGCATAAACATGCAATGTAAACTCTTCATATTGCGTACATATTTATGGTCTGTAGATTTCATTATTTCAAGTTGTTACATAATTTTCCTACTCATTTTAATGCGTTTGTTACCCCAGCACTTCATATTCCCAATATGTGCCTGCTGTACCATGTACTTGTATGAGAAAGTATCCTATTTGTATTGCTTCTTTTCTGTGAAATCCCTGGTGTACCTGCCAGTCCCTTGACTTTCCTATTAAAAACTGACCACACTAAACAAGAAGGCACGATGTGGTCAGTTCTCTAGCTATGCTTGGAACTCAGTGTGATCTCCTCCAATGGTTAGCCATGTCCTGACATGCCCCAGAGGGAACAGAGGGAATGTGATCACTTATAAAAAGGGAAAAAAAAGGTATTTATAAAGTTTTTTTTTTATGTCTATAGAAATATCATTTGCATTTGATTTCTATTTTAAATGGAATAGGTTGTTTTACAAGGTGATCGTTTACAATCAATTTAAGTTAGCCCCAATTCCTGTCCCTGTTTTGATATACTCAGAGTGTTTTAATAAAGTACTTATAACGACTCTGCATCCTAGGCTACAGGACACAACAAGACTAGTGACAAGGATGACCATCTCTACAGCAGCCTGCATCATTTCTTCCACACCCTATTGAGACAGCGATGTCTTTTACTGCTTGGATTCATACATTTGAAAATGACATACAGTGGAACCTCGGATTGTGAGTAATGCGGTTAACGAGCATTTCGCAATACGAGCAATTATTTTTTTTAAATCCTTGCGAGTCTTGTCTCAAAAAACTAGCAGAATTCAAGCCTCTATGGTGTGCTGTACCAGTACCATTTGGCCAGAGGTGCAGGAGCACCGGTGACACTCAGAGCCGTTTGGAGCCATTCAAAAATACTCGGAAACAGTCGGAAATACTCCAATATTTCCAAGCCTTTCCGAGGGTTTCCAAGTGCATCCGAGCGGTCTCCGAGTATTTCTAAGTCTCTCCGGCACCCCCCACCTCTGGCCACATGCGGTATTGCATGCAATAGAAGTCAATGTGGAACAAATTATCTGAGTTTCCATTGACTTCTATGAGGAAACTTGCTTTGATATGCGAGTGCTTTGGATTACAAGCATTCTTCTGGAACGGATTATGCTCGTAATCCAAGGTTCCACTGTACTTGCTGCTAATCAGGAGAACTTACATGGGTATTTTTAAGTCACATTTTAAAGAAGTTCTTCCCAGCAAACTTTTGCCTCTGAGTTTTCATTTGTCCATCACTTCAGAAAAAAAGGACTTTTGAAGGATACATTTCTGGGTTTGCTCTCTCTTTCACCATCCTCTAATGAATTTTTTACTAAGTCAGATAATAAATAAAGAAGCAGGGTAGTTCCACAATCGTTATATATAACTGGCTTTAGGCATACCATATATGGTTATGGATGGGCGATTTCCATCTAAATGCTAAGGCATCCTTCAGCATATCAACATCATCCTGGGGGTATATTTGAAATTTGGTGGATTTGTATTGGTTTCAATAGAATGAGGTGTTTCATCAAAAATATTCAGTCTGTTTACAGTAAGCAGGAGAAAGAAAGTAGTGTTAATTTCTATACAATTTGAAAGCTTTAATTTAGGGTTTTATGTTGCCGCATATTTTGGAGTAGTTTGTGAATGGGTGGATAATTTGTTCTCCAATAATACATTTTAGTAGACTCAGTATAAAATATTAAAATACATTTCATTAGGTAATGGTTTCCAACATTTGTCAGGATGAAGGGGAGTTTTAGGTCTTGATGACTTTCTGTTTTTTGTGCCCTTCAGATATGATAGCTTTTTTTAACAAGTTTGCATTCTATTTTTAAGCGTACTTCTTCGCAAAGTTAGCGTCCATATTTATATAGAGCAAACAGTTTACGAATAAAAATGTTCTTACATACAGAAAATAAGAGCATTTTATTCATGATTAATTGTCGTACTGCAAAGTTTGAGTTTGTGGTCAAGATTTTACTTCATCCATTATTATGTTAAGGTAAAAAAAAATGTTACTAATGGTGTTGCAGGCACTCTTTCAAAGATGCTGGTTTCGAGACCTGGCACCAACAGTGAATGTGGAAAGAGTACATTTCATAGGATTTGATCTGGAATTATTTTGCGATACCCTCCTGATCTAAGTGGTGTCGTTTTTGGTTATTTTTTGTACCCTCGGAACTATCATTAAGCATTGTTTTTTGTTTTGTTTTAATGGAAAAGATTTATTAAAATAACTGGTTGATAATAGAATGCCAATTTCTTTGTATATGCTTGTTCACCTTGTTTTGATTCTAGAATAATTTTGTCAGTTTTGAACCCTTATTTTTTGGGTGTCTTTTTCTGTTTGTTTGGTTTTTATTTTCTATGGTATATCACCCCAAATTAATTGTTTTGAGCATCAGTATCCATGTATATTTTGGGAAAAAAAGAGCAGTGTATCATGGTTGTTTTTAGAGTTAATTTGTGGGAAAGTTTAACTTTCATTTATCTTGGCTTGGTCTTATGGGTTTGAGGTGGATTAAAGATAACATAATACAGTTTATATTTTTAGTTGATTCCAGTAAAATACTGGACCCTGCTATGATATTTGGTTATTGATTATTTTGAGCTAGTTCAGCTGCTTCAGCTGGCCATCCTGGTTGTAAATCTCTGGAATGAAAAATGAACAAAGCACATACTTCTTTATTGTGTACTTGCCTCTATCCAAAGCACCTAGTGGGATTTCTGTCTTCTTTCTCATTCCTCTGCTATTGGCAATAATCACTTTTGACAGCCTGTGTCAACACTAGACAATCTTGAGACACGCACCCCAGCGCACAGCAGGTGATTGACAGGTTCAGCTGTGCATGTTTCCCTATGAGACTGTGTAGAGCAGCCTTTCTCAACCTTTTCAACACAGAGGAACCCTTGAAACAGTTCCCTGGTCTCAGGGAGCCCCTGCTAAAAATTAGAAATTTACATGATACATTAGTGTGAGGGTCAGTGAGAGGAATTGTCCTTACACTTGTGGTCATTGGGAAGAATTACCTCCTTATAGATAGTTAAAAAGATCAATGGTGTCAGTGGGAACTTATCCGAGAGGCAGAAATTGCCCAATGCTGAAGGAACCCCTAGCAACCTCTGGAGGAACCCTGGTTGAGAATCACTAGTGTAGAGGAAGGGGGGGGTGTCCTTTTCCAGATCCCTGCCTTCTAGAGTTCAGGAATGGTGTCTCAATTCTATAATTTAAATGACTGGGAAGAAGAGAGCACTGTAGATCAGCATATTCCCGAATATAGGAGGATTTGTTTCATCTCTGTGTATCATCTGAGGCTAGTCACTTTAGTGTGTATATGTAAGGGTTTACAACCACTTTAATGATGGAGGTACATTGGCGTTTCCTATTTTTTGATTTACAACGCACATTGTTATTTATTTATTTATTGAGCTAATTACAATAAATGAAAGTGGCAGACCAAGAGCAGGATTTCTGGGGAGGAAAGCACTAGATGCTACTGTATGTCCTCTAGATCAGTGTTTCTCAACTCCAGTCCTCAAGGCACGCCAACAGGTCATGTTTTCAGGCTTTCCATTAATATGCACAGGTGATTTGATCAGTTTCACTGCCTTAGTAGTTACCACAGCTGTTTCATCTGGGGGAAATCCTGTAAACATGACCTGTTGGGGCACCTTGAAGACTGGAGTTGAGAAACACTGCTCTAGATCAGTGGTCATCAACCCTGTCCTTAGGGCCCACTAACAGGCCAGGATTGCAAAAGAACTGAAATACGTCACATGTGATATCATTTGCTGCTCAGTGATTGCAGTATTCTAGTCTGCATCTCCCCAAGGTAATACATAAAACCTGGCCTGTTAGTGGGCCTGAGGACAGGGTTGATGACCACTGCTCTAGATTGATAAATCTGTCTGCAACTTCTAATACACACTGTGAGAATCTCAAAAGCATGCCGTGAAACCAGAAGTTTTAGTGCAGCAGAGCAGCCCATACAACTGTGCAAAACTATAGGTAAGACTAGAGTTTAGCTTTAATTCTTCAAGATATCAGTGACTATTAAAGAGGAAGTAAAGGCATTTTTTTTTTAAAGCACACCCTGTAAGGCAAAGGCATAATGAGCTAGTATGCATAGCATACTAGCTCATTATGAATAACTTACCTGAGAACGAAGCCCCCGAAGCGGTCCTCCGTCTTCCTTTTCGCCACTGCCATGTATCCCGGAGCGACTTCCCAGTCTCGCTGCTTCGGCGCTGTGATTCGCCGGAGCTGCGATGACGTCACTGCCGCGCATGCGCACGGGAGCCGACACTCATGGCATATCGAAGCGATCTGCGGCCTGCCCATGTGCGTCTGCGCGCCGCTGTCTACGGCGCATGTGCCGTAGACAGCAGTGGCTGTTTTCGGGCAAATATCTCCTAAACCGTATAGGTTTAGGAGATATTTCTTGGACCTACAAGTAAGCCTTAATCTAGGCTTACCTGTAGGTCAAAGTTGGTTGTAAGGGTTTACAACCACTTTAAATTAATGTTGTTTTAGTTTTTAAACATGCTGCTGCTTTGTAAAACAATAGCTCGAGCCGAGTTTACTATTCCAAGATCATTTTTTTTTTAGCTGATGCCTGACACAGAAGCAAGAAGAAACAAATATTAGTTGTATTCTGCCAACAGTACACCTGCCCTTTCAACAAGCTGTCTCTAAGGAAGCCCATTGATTTCTAGTTATTATGAACGTGAAATTATTGAATGACAGATAATAGAGTGCTGGGTACAAGTATTTTCCCAAATGAGTTATTTAGCCAGAGTTGTCATAGCAACAATGATGCTTGAAAGAGACAGTAACAAACAAAAAGAAAAAAACTGTGTTCAAAATATTTAGCTACAATAGCGCTCTTCTATTTTTTCAAATGTTCAAGCAGTTTTGCATGCAGACAGACGGTAAATGTCATTCATTCGTTCAGTTGGGCTATGAAGCTACAGAATCCGAAACCTTGGTGTCAATAGGTTGTTCAGGTATTAGGCAACGTTGTTGTAATCCTGTCTTTTCTCGGCAGGTTATATATATTAATCAAAACAATGTTTGCTGCATCAAATAAACAAAGAGATGTGACAGCCTGGGTCCAGGGGGGAAACCGAGTTCCACATCATGCACACAACTCATTAAACAAAAAAATGATCCGCTCACACAAATCAAGGACTGTCTGTTCAGTTAAAAGGTTAGCTCATTGTCAGTAGATGATTGAGATTAGGGTTTGTTTAATGACACATTCTGCTTTGGCCTTATTCAATTATAGCAGTTTTTAAAGATAGTAAGTGCTTGCGTAGTCTTGCTTTAACCCCGTGCTTCTGCATCACTGCTTTATATCTTGATGCATTTTTTATGTATATTTTATATTTGTTACATTGAGCAATTACAGGCAGCAAGTAAAATCAGTCATCAAGTTTTAAAAACGAAGTTCACCTTTTTTTATTTTCGAAATTCCAGTTCCCCTATGTACCAATATAGCATTAACATATTTTGCAAAAATAAAACAGCTTTTCATTAACCACTTGCTTACTGGGCACTTAAACCCCCCTCCTACCAATTTTCAGCTTTCAGCGCTGATGCACTTTGAATGACAATTGCACGGTCATACAACACTGTACCCAAATAAATTTTTTTATCATTTTTTCCCCCCAAATAAAGCTTTCTTTTGGTGGCATTTGATCACCTGTGTGATTTTTTTTTGTTAAAAAAATGTAAAAATACTGATTTAAAAAGAAATATATATATATTTTTATTTTGTTATAAAATTTTAAAACAGGTAATTTTTGTCTGTTATTGATGTACGCTGATGAGGTGGCACTGATGGGCACTGATAGGGGCCAGTGATAGGCACTGATAGGCAGCACTTCTATGTGGCACTGATTGGCACCACTGGTGGGCATTGATAGGTGGCACTTTTGGGCATAGATAGGTGGCACTTGTGGGAATTGATAGGTGGCACTTGTGGGCACTTTCATGGTGCAATTATGAGGCATAATTGCCTCATCTGTTTCGGGACCAATGTCCCTTTAAGGTGAGCCCGTGATCGGCTTTTTTTTTCTCCTCTGCTGTCAGCGTGAGGAGAAAAAAAAGCAATCACCGAGCTTTTGTTTTGATCATGTGATCAGCTGTCATTGGCTGACAGCTGATTACATGGTAAGGAGCCGGCGCCCGGCCCCTTACTCAGATCGGTGATCACCCGAGTCTCAGTGACTCGGTGATCACAGCGAGCACAGGGGAGGCTGTCGGGAATTCACATCTGCGCTATGGCCGTCATTCGGCCATAGCGTGGATGTCAGGTGGTTAAGTTTACACCGGATTACCTCATAGCTGTTTAAACACATGACTTTACGTCATGACACAGGGAGGAGTTGACCACCTGATCTCATTAGCACACACCCTGCATCATCTACCCTCAGCTGGTCAACTCCTTCTTGTATCATGACCTAAAGTCTGACCAGGATGTAGGCAGAACTAATCGAGCAGTATGTTTAAACAGCTATGAAGAGAGTGAGGTAAGCCTGTGTAGAATTAATGCATTGGAAATCTGTTTTATTTTTGCAAAATAAGTACATTAATGCTATATTGGCACATAGGGGGGAGCTGGAATTTAGAAAAAAAAGGGGGGAACACAGATAAACTTAGCCTTTAATGCTATCCAGAAGACATTGCGATTCCTTTAATCTTAGATCTATATGATTTGCAGTCAGTTTTCTCAAGTGTGAAGTATGTCCTGAAATCTGTGTAACCTTCTTTTTCTCTGCTTGATATATATCCAACAAACTTAGGGTGCACTCACACTGGCAGTTTTAGCCAAGACCAGGTTAACTCTCTTGGTCGGGTTTGTTCGTGCAGTTTAAAAAGCTCCAAAGTGTGCCCAGGCATACAATGCCCAGGGCCACTTGGAAGAGATGGTCCCAGGCACGGTTCACTTATAGTTTGGAGTGGTTTGCTTCAATGTGAGTGTGATCTGTACCTGAGCACAAAACTATCCATTGATCACAAAGAGGCATTGATCTGGTCTGGGAATACTGTGCATAGGAATACTTATATTAAAGCATAATGTGAGTGCAGACCAGGAGGGTGGAATGGGGAGGAGAGACAATTAATTTTGTGAGGCTTTCAGTGGGTGGTAGGGTGTGCAGTAAAACATGGCAAACCACACATTTGTACTACCTGTGTGAACAAGGTCTTATTTAGAAAAGGAAGTGTAAGACAGATAGTTCAATGTGCAAAGGGCAATACCCACCTCAGCTGGAATGCTACACATTATGCCCCATACACACGGTCGGACATTCCGACAACAAAATCCATCAGATTTTTTCCGACGCATGTTGGCTCAAACTTGTCTAGCATACACATGGTCGCACAAAGTTGACGGAAAATCCAATCGTTCAGAACGCGGTGACGTAGAACACGTACGATGGGACTTTAAAGAGGGCAGTAGCCAATAGCTTTCATCTCGTAATTTATTCTGAGCACTTTGTCCGTCGGAATTGTCTACACACGATCAGAATTTAAACGATCGGATTTTGTTGTCGGAAAATTTTAGATCCTGCTCTCAAACTATGTGTGTCAGAAATTCCGACGGAAAAAGTCAGATGGAGCCCACACATGATCGGATTTTCCGAAAACAAGATTCGACCACACATTTTCCATCGGAAAGTCTGACCTTGTGTACAAGGCATAACTCTTTGCATTGCTTATTGAATAAGCCCACATGGTTTAAAGAGAAACATACTTTTAAAAGTTTAAATTGAACATCATGCCTAAAGCCGGCCATAGATGATTTGAATCTGTGCCAGTAAGCAGGGATCGGCCAAGATTTGAACCATGTATGGGCAGACTGATTGTACCCAAGGTGATCAATCGATCACCTTGGGTACAACCAGCCTGTTGGATATTGCATACGATTATTGCATGTAGCTATAGCCGCTAGCAACAATCACTGTGTGTTCTCCCTGCTGGGATGGCTCCGCCCCCCTGCCAGGAGAACACAATGCTTGTAGTTATCTTTACCAATCACAAAGCCTCCTCTGTACTTTTCACTGATTTTATTTGATTACTGAGGCCTGCCTTTCCCCGATATGATGGCTAGTCCCCACCAAAAGCAATACAACAAATACTAACAGTAAAGTCCCACTACAAAGTCAAATAAAACAAAGTATTTTCAGTAGAAAATATATCTAGATATCATTCTACACTACTGTGTAAGCACATCCTCTATTAATTGAATTTATGTATCAGGTTCCAGAAAAGGTCAAAAATCACATTTTCACAGATTACCCCCTATGCAAGTCAAAACATGAAACAGCAGGGAATTAAGTTACCCAGGTAAGGTGAGCCACATCAAGAGAACCCTACAGCTCAAAAATGATAAAAGGTAATACCCTGAACTTCAAATCCTGAGGTGGAAATATCTCTAAAATAGATGAAAATACAGCTTCCAAATAATACTCATAAAACCAACCGAGTCGTTCACTTCCATATAATGAGTTCAAATGCCTATTACTTCATAAGATAAGAAAGCCTTTTACCATTTTTTGTGGTATTCACTTGATGTGGTTCACTTTACCCGGGTAACCCACTTCCCTGCTGTTTCATGTTTTGACTCCCGTGGGAGTATTTAGTACCCTTTTGTCAGGGCCAGGCTCAACCCTTCCTTCTCAAAGCTGGCCGCTCAGCTGTCAGCTAATTGCCAGCTCCTATCTCTTCACAGTGACTCACCTGTTGATGATATCCTGCTTGTCAGTCCTGCCTACTTAAGCCGTCTAGTCCAGATGATCTCTGCCATCACCTTGGTCAAATCTCTAGAGACGCTCTCCTGTGTTCCTGTTAAAGACGTGCTTGGCTGACATTCCTTCTGGCTCCAGATCCTGCTTGCTGTTCGATTATGCTCCTCTCTGGCTCCCTGACATTTTGGCTTGTCTGACTATACGTTTTGGTTCCTGAACTCTGGCTATGTTTTCACTACATTTACTCTGTTTACCTTTTTTTATTATTATTAAATAAGTGTGATTTAACTGTACTTCTGTCTCAGTCTGATTCATGGTTTCTGACACCTTTGTGGTCTCCTGGCTTTACACCGTGGGATTGGTTGAGCGCATATGGACACACTACAGTTTTTGGCTGAACAATATTAATTTGAGTATTATGTAAGTGTGCGGAGACAATATGGGGGAGATTTACTAAAACTGAAGCATTCAGAATCTGGTGCAGTGGTGCATGCTAGCTATGCTCAGCTTCTAACTTCACCTTGTTCTGTTAAGATTTGAGAATAAAACCTGGAAGCTGATTGGTTTCTGGAAGCTGCACCAGATTTTGCACTCTGAAGTTTTAATAACTCCCCCCAATGTTATTTCAAAATTTACTTTATTGTTATATAAGATACTGTTACATATTTTTACATCTATATTTCAGATTGACCATCGTCTCCTGCCCTGATGAAGATTTATTGTAAATTGAAACACATTCATAAAACTGTGGCTATTGTAATTGCTCATGTATTTCCAACTAAGGATGGCATTTATGCAAAGTTCAGTCACTTACCAGGTGATTGATTTTATTTTCTGATATTATTTTTTTGATTGTGGTTTAATAAAGTATTTTGTATGATTTTTATAATTTGTTTGTATTTAGTGACTAAAAAATCCCAACCTTAAAATTTCCATTGTAAATATATTAGGGATGTGGCACTGTGACATTATTCAGACTCGATTTTTCAATGCTGAGGAATCTACCCTTAAGGACAGAACTTTTACTTTTAAACAATTCAGTTGGTTCACTTTAAGTGTTTGTACTGTATTATACATTTATTCTATAATTATTAATGTTTATTTTCCTATTGCATATGATTTATGAACTGAAAATAGTATTAATATTAGAACTGGGCATTAAAAAATTCATCATTAAAACCACCTAATACTTAGCCCCCTAAATCAGTGTTTCTCAAACAGGGTGCTGTGGCACACTAGGAATGCTATTTGGGTTCCCCTGGAGTACCACAAACACTAGATCCTGTTTTTCCTGGATCAGAGATGATGAGATGTGATGGGGGGACTCTATTACATTTACATTTTTTTAGACTGGGGTGCCTTGAGATTTTGCAGACTTTTAAAGAGTGCCAAGGAGAAATGCTGCCCTAAACTATACCCCCCAGACTAGAGGCGATTCAGTTCGCATTGTGCGCTATACAAGTATTTCATTCATTCATTCATAACCCTTGGATTAATCTTAAACAAATCCCCAGCCTGCTTTTTTTCTATGTTACTTTGTGGGGAACATACAGTCTCTATCCTTTATCAAAAGCTTTTCCAATTGCCTGTGCAGTTTAGATATTAAGTCCAAATCCTGATTGGTTGCTTTTGCCTGTATTCTTTCCTTTGCTGTTATTTTGACATATACAATAAGCCCCTCTGCATTTCAATTAAAAGTACATTTTAAAAGATTTATTGTTTCTTTTTTCATCCTAGATACACAACTCTAGCACCAGTATAACCAGTATAGCTAAAACACGTTTTTAATCATTGTTAATAGATATGCTAACAATGTTGCTATCTCAGATTAGACTTGGCATATTATGATACCTTCCTGCTTCTATATCTTCTGTTTTTGCATATTAGCCAACAAAAAAAATGCTCTTTACAACAAATTTATTCAAAGCTGATTGCCTTGAATCCTTAAAATGATAAGCTATCCATTGGTCAGCCTTATTTCGCTAAATACTTTACAATTACTATATTAATACAAAATGAAATAAAATAAAAAAAATGAAAACTTAAGAGACATATAAGACATATGTCTTATGTTTTTACATAATAATGCAATAACTTTTTATTCGTAAATGCTCCACCGTCTGTCCAAAAATAACCTTGTTACAAGTTCTGAGGTGAGCAATTCACTTTCTGTACCAGACGTGATTCAGATAATGAAAGTTTTACATCCAAAATGTTGTGGAATTGTATGCTACGGCCATCCAGCCAATATAAAACCTAATATAGTTGCTTTGGTAATTATCCTTGTATCTGCTATTTACTTTTGAGCATTTCCAGCCAAATACTTTTCAGTATAATTTGCTGCTGGAAAATTTCCCAAAAGGTCAAATTCCGAGACTCATAGGCATACAGTTTGTGTTCATCAAAATAGTTGTATCTTTATTTTAAAAGACAAAAAATAATGTGCCAAGCACAATAACCCATAGCAACCAGCCATTAATAATCTTTCACTTATCTGATGGCCAGATGTTTAACACTAAAATATGAATAGTGTGACATTGTACATCATCCTCTATAGTATGTTGTAGAGGCAATCATATTTCTGAAAAGCAGTTGTCCGACTTTGGAGTTGTGCAAGAAGAGATAGACAAGGCAATGTTCCAGAATGTGGAATGAAATTTCTATAAATGGTAGACAAGGGTATATTTCTGGAAAATTTGTAGAGCTATAAGATTTTTGGAACTGCATATACATTCACTTTGTGTGAATGTGGACAAAAATTTAATGTTATTATTCTATTTTCGATTTTTCGATTTTAAATCAAGAAAATACAGCATTATGGCCACTAAATGAAGCTTATGATCATAGGAAATAAATACCTCCTATGATCATCAGCTGCATCCAGTAACCATAATGCAATATTGTCCTGATTCATCTGATTATGTATGAAAAATTACATTCGACCTGGAGATAAAATTGGCGAACAACATGCCCAGTCATACAGAACAAATTCACATGCAGTTTCACCAGATGATATAAATACAGCCTTAAGTGAATCAGTATGGTAAAAAAGCAGATTGTATTGTTTGGTAGAGGTCATCAATGATGGTTTGGCTCAACAGTTAGATGTTAAAGCCTGAGTGAAATAGTAAGGATTAGAGATGACATTTCAGACCCGAATAACGAACCCCATTAAGGTCAATGAGACCTGAACGTCAAAAGTGCCCATTTTGGAGGCTTATATGCAAGTAATTGGGCATAAAATGGTTATAAGGGTCCGGGTCCTGCCCTGGGGGACATGTATCAATAAAAAATGTTTGTGAAAAATGTCATTTTTAAATGAACAGTGATTTTTTTTTATTTTTAAAGTCAACGCATAAAAATGAAAAAATCCTTCCAATATAGTGCCTGGGGGGTCCCCTAAGTCTACCTGTAAAGTGGCAGATCTGTACCCTGTCTAAAATATGCTGCAGAAATAATTGAATTTATAAACCCATGATTTTTTCCCTGTAAGCTGCCTTTATTTTGCTCAGAAACAGCTGTGGAGCCAGTGTGTATGATGAGGCCACAATGTAGTGCACTGGGAACAAGATTAGAGATTTTTTGGATACATTCTAGTATCACTTTGACTTTGGATAGAAGTAACGGGTGTGTAAAAATTGGTCTTTGGGTGTCTTTGCCACCTTCCCACCATAACCCTATAGACTTAATCTTGATAAAAGCAAGAATTGGCCTTGCTGTAAAAAATTGCAGTGGTATGCACCTGTCAAACAGGTGCAGAAAAATTGGTCTTTGGGTATCAGTGGCGCCTTCCCACCATAACCCTATAGAGGAACTCTTAATGAAAGAAGAATTGGCCTTGCTGTATAAAAATTGCAATGGTATGCACCTGTCAAACAGGTGCAGAAAAATTACACTTTGGGTGTCGGGGGTGCCTTCCCACCATAATCCTATAGAGTTACTCTTAATAAAAGGAACAATTGGGCTTGCTTTAGAAAATTGCAATGATATGCACCTGTCAAACAGGTACAGAAAAATTGGTCTTTGGGTGTTGGTATCGCCTCCCCACCGTAACCATATAGAGGTACTCTTGATGAAAGCAAAAACTGGCCTTGCTGTAAAAAATTGCAATGATATACACCTGTCAAACAGGTGCTGAAAAATTGGTCTTTGGCTGTTAATTGTGTACATGAAACCTATATCAAAAACATTCTTCCAGATGAAATGATTGAACAACCTCAAAGCTAGGCAGCCTTGAAGTCCTGCAGAGATTCCACATCCCAAAAAGACTTAATCAGTGACATGGGTATCAGGGACTTCATAGCTGGTAATCCAGGACTGATTGATTTTTTATAAAAGTCAAACAGTCCACGGAGTCTGTGGACAGACATGTTCTATGGTCACGAAACCTCCTGCAGCACTAAATGCCCATTCTGAAAGCACGCTGGATGCAGGCAGCCCAACAACTCAATAGCATACTGGGCAAGTTCTGGCCAGTGGTCTATTTTCAAGACTCAGTAAGTCAGTGGATAATCAGTTGGAAAGCTCTCCATCTCTGTTAATCATCCACCATGTGATGCAGTCACTGCCAATGGGATGTGGAAACTGACAGCCCTGGGCAGCGAGGACTAAAAAATTTCCGAAATGCCTCACTTAGGCAGATGCCTTCTCCAACGCTCCTCTCTTGACCAACAGAAGACTCAAAACTACGTTTTCTATCACACCGTAACCTACTGGAGTCAGGAAAAATGTTTAATAAAATCCTCTTTAATTGCTTGCCAACCGCCTCACGCTGATATACGTCGGCAGAAGGGCTCGTACAGGCAGAATTATGTACCTGTACGTTGCCCTTTAAGAGACGGCCAAGGCAAGTTCCATGAGTCAGGACGTGGGTCCCATGGACTCAATCGCAGCGGGGATACCCGCGGTCGCCTCATGGGGAGGAAGAACGGGGAGATGCTAAAGTAAACAAGCATTTCCACGTTCTGCCTAGTGACAGTGTCACTGATCTCTGCTCCGTGTGATCAGAGCAGAGATCAGTGATGTGTCATGCATAGCCACGCCCCCCCCCACAGTTATAAACATGCCCCAGGACACATTTAACACCTACACTGCCACCTAGTGTTTAACTCCTTCACTGCCAGTGTCATTTACACAGGAATCAGTGTATTTGTATAGCACTGATTGCTGTATAAATGACAATGGTCCCAAAAATGTGTCAAAAAAGGTCTGATGTGTCCGCCATAATGTCGCTGTCATGAAAAAAATTGCTGATCGCCGCCATTTAAAAAAAAATATATTAACAAAAATGCTATAAAACTATCCCTTATTTTGTAAACGCTATAACTTTTGCGCAAACCAATCAATAATCGCTTATTGCGATTTCTTTAACAAAAATATGTAGAAGAATACGTATCGGCCTAAACTGAGGGAAACATTTTTTTAATATATATTTTTGGGGGATATTTATCATAACAAAAAAGTAAATGTTTTTTTCACAATTGTCTATCTTTTTTTGTTTATAGCGCAAAAAATAAAAACCGCAGGGGTGATCATATACCACCAAAAGAAAGCTCTATTTGTGGGAAAAAACGGACGCCAATTTTTTTGGGGTACAACATCGCATGACAACACAGTGTCAAATCGCAAAAAGTGCTCTGGTCAGGAAGGGGGTAAATTCTTCCGGGGCTGAACAAAGACCTTCACCTTATAACGGTTCTCAAGGAGGGTTGCTAACCAATAATAATCCTTCTCCTTTATGCCACGTATTCTTGGGTCCTTTTGCGGGCTTTGAAGCATGAAGTTGCCCATATGCTTCAAATTTGTAGAGGCTTGAGAAGCAGACTCCTCAAGGTCACTCAGGATAACAGCATCTGGAACTTCCACCTGTCAACCACGTACTACTCCCAAGGGTCCTGGGGTTGGAAAGCCATTTCTTACAGATTGACATGTGTCTTCCTCTTCTTTGAAGCCTATGAAAGTGCTAGAATTCTCCTCCTCCTCATCCTCCTCATCCTCCTCCTCTCTCTCCTCCTGTGTGTTCTGTGACATGGAATGATGGTGTCTGGATAAAGTGGGCCTTGAGAGGAAAGGAAGTCCTCCTCTTCCTCCTGCTGCTCTGCCTCCAGTGCCATGTCCATAATGCCACGCAGAGTCTGCTCCAGCAGGAACACAACAGGAATTGTGTCACTGATGCATGCACTGTCACTGCTCACCATCCTTGTGGCATCCTGAAATGGTGACAATATGCATCCTTAATGATCAGCCATTGGCGTGGGGAAAAAAAGTAAAGGTGGCCTGAGCATGACATTGTGCCGTACTGGCACAGGTACTGGTTGATGACCCTCTGCTGCATGTATAGCTGCTGCAGCATTCCCAAAGTTTAGTTCCACCTGGTGGGCATGTCACAAATCAGGTTTTGCGGGCATATGGAATTCCTGCTTAATTTCAGCCGACTGAGAACTGGCTGTATAGGACTGCCTGAAATGGCTACAGACCCATCTTGCAACCCTGGGTACGTACTTAGGAAACGCTGCACCACCAAATTGAGGACATGTGCAACACCAAGCTGAGGACATCATTCCCTCCATCTATTAGCTTTTGTACCACCACCCCCTCCCTTTAGAATGTAAGCTCTATGAGCAGGACCATCCTGTCCCTTTTGTATTGAACTGTACTGTAATTGTGCTGTCCCCCCTCTACATTGTATTAGGCTTGTGCAATTCGTTTCGTAACGAATCGAAATTCGGCTGAATTTTGCATCTTTCGGACATTCAGATGCATCCGAATAAAAAAATAACAAATTACAACGAATACGAAAGAAATATAACGAATGAATTCGAATGAATTCGACATGATTCTAAATTATTTCAACCGCATTCGAAATGATTTCAACATGATTCGACATTATTTCAACTGCATTCAAAATGATTTCAACATGATTCGACATTATTTCAACCGCATTCGAAAATATTTTGTGACCCGACTTTAGGGCCATGTATCTCGGGGTCACTTGGTGCTAGACACTTCAAATTTGGATATGTTGTCCCCGAGATATGTGGCCCCAAAATCGGGTCACAAAATGTTATTAGTTATTAGAGCAGAGAATGAAATTTTGTGACCCGATTTTGGGGCCACATATCTCGGGGTCACTTATAGCTAGAAACCCCAAATTTGGTATGCAAACACAATGGTACTAGCACTACAACATATCTAAATTTGAAGTGTCTAGCACCAAGTGACCCCGAGATACATGGCCCTAAAGTCGGGTCACAAAATATTTTCGAATGCAGTTGAAATAATGTTGAATCATGTTGAAATAATTTCGAATGCATTCAAAATTATTTCAACATGATTCGACATTATTTCAACCGCATTCGAAATGATTTCAACATGATTCAACATTATTTCAACCGCATTCGAAAATATTTTGTGACCCGACTTTAGGGCCATGTATCTCGGGGTCACTTGGTGCTAGACACTTCAACATGATATATGATAACACTTCATTTAGATATGTTGTAGTGCTAGTACCATTGTGTTTGCATACCAAATTTGGGGTTTCTAGCTATAAGTGACCCCGAGATATGTGGCCCCAAAATCGGGTCGGAAAATGTCATTCTCTGCTCTATTAACTAATAACATTTTGTGACCCGATTTTGGGGCCACATATCTCGGGGTCACTTATAGCTAGAAACCCCAAATTTGCTATTCAAACACAATATTACTAGCACTACAACATATCCAAATTTGAAGTTTATAGCACCAAGTGACCCCGAGATACATGGCCCTAAAGTCGGGTCACAAAATATTTTCGAATGTGGTTGAAATCATGTCGAATCATGTTAAAATCATTTCGAATCCGCTATAAATATTTTAGAATTTCGTTGAAATATTTTCGAATGTGGCTGATTTTTCGAATTCGGTAGAAAACTAAACGAAATCCGAAAACTAATTTAAGGAAGTTAACGAATATAACTAAACGAAATTAATGAATTAATGAATTAAAACGAAACGAAACAAATTTTTTCCTTTTGCACATGTCTACATTGTATAAGCACTGCGTAAACTGTTGGCGATATATAAATCATGAATAATAACAATAATAATAATGTGCCAGGCATGGCACATGTGTCAATTTTCCCTGTCAAAGGGTGGACAGGAGGTTTGAGCCATTATCGGACACCACCATTCCTGGCACCAGCTGGCATGGTGTGAACCACCTCTGGGCCTGTCTCTGCAATAATCTCTACTTTGGTGTGGTTCCTGTCCCCTAAACACACCAGCTGAAGCACTGCATGGCATCTTTTAACCTGACCCTGGGAAAAACCCTTTGAACGTTTAGGGGGTACCTGATGTTCATAGGACAATTCTGCAGAGGAGAGCATGGAGGTGGCATAGGAGGAGAAGGAGGGGGTAGAGCTCACAGATCTGGCATCATCATCACCAGCTGTAAGGAAACGTGGGGGCACAACAAGCTGCAGAACCGAGCCCTGTTCTACATCCTTTCGAGTTGCCAGCAGCGTTACCCAGTGTGCTGTGAACTAAATATATCATCCCTGCCCATGCTTGCTGGACCTTGTGTCAGCAGTAAGGTGGATTTTATGGCTGATGCCTTGCCCAATGATGCCAGAACATTCCCTTCCACGTGATGGTAGAGAGGTGGAAAATAGTAGTGACTGGAAACCTGCTATTATGGAACAGCACATTGTGTGAATTCATGGAAGGAGGCAATAATCCACCAGGCTGAAAGACAGAAGTTGGAGAGCCAACAGATTTGATAAGCTTGCATTCAGACACTGGGCATGTGGGTGGCAGGGACTGTATTTTTTTTTGCCGCTGCAGCAGACGGGGTAGAGAAGTTTGCTGGTTACAGTCTACATCTGGTGGTGTGCTGCTAGTAGATGTACTGCTATGTCCTGGGAAACTCTGTGCTATACCATCATGCCTGTCAGTGGAGGTTGCTGAAAGGTAATGATTCGGTATTGCAGGAGCAGACTGAAGTGGGTAAGGAAGAGGAGGAGGGATAGATTTGTGCCCCTTTTGTGTGGCTTTTAGGTGCTCTTGCCAATGGGCTGAGTGGTTGGACATAAAATGCCTTGTTAAGCATGTGGTACCCAAATAGTTGATGTTTTTGCCACGTTTGATGTGCCTGAGACACAGTTTGCAGATAGTAACAGTGTGATCTGCTGCAGATATGCTGAAAAAGGCCCAGACAGCTGAGCTTTGGGGAGTGGGCCCAGGAGATAACAGCTGCAGAATGTGATGGAATAGGTTGGCTGCTCTCTACTCTTTCTTGATGTCAGATTCTTGGGGTTGTGCCGCCTCACCTTCAGTTTCCTCTTCTGCTCTATCTGCCACCCAAGTCACATCAGTGACCTCATCATCTTCATCATCATATCCATCTCCTCCATCTTCATCCTTACCACGGGAGTCTACTGTTGTTCTCCCCTCTCTCTAGGCTTGTTCCTGTTATCCCCAACCTCAGAACCAACATCTGAATCCAGAAATGGCTGGGCATCATCAAGGATCAAGTGGCTGATGCTGTGGTCAAATAACTGACCTGACTCCTCAATGGCTGATGTTGGGGCTATGGAGGCAGGTTTATCCACTCTAGCAACTGCAGCGGACTGCACACTTGTCTTTACTTGCGTAACAAAGGATGAGGAATATGAGGAAGGCTTAGTAAGCCAGTCCACCACCTCCTCTGCATGCTGTGGCTGGATAGCCTGGGCAAACTCACTAAACAGAGGGAATTAAGCCCTGCCTTAGGACTGACCATCAAGTCCACCTTTGCCTGTGGACACATTTGTTGCTGGGCCCCCACACAGTGCCAAGGAAACGCCTGCCTCTCCTTGTTGTCCTCCCAGACATTATTGGGAGGGAGTGGTAATTATAAGCAAATGTAAAGAAGAAGTTTAAATCTGTATGTAGATGCACTTTAATCAATGTAAAGAGGTGTATGGTCACTTTAATTTGAGTATTCACACTACACAAACACACTCCACGGATAGACTATTATATACTGCAATATGTTGCACCATCATACAGTAACAAACAGAACTATGTGGCGTTAAACTGGCAGTAATGCACACAGAACTATATGGTGTTAAACTGGCAGTAATGCACGCAAAACAATATGCCGTTAAATTGGCAGTAACACACACAGAAGTAAATGGCGTTAAACTGGCAGTAACACAATCAAATAGACAGTGAACAGTGAACTGTCCCTACTCTAGCTATGCACTAATGTCAATATTACTGACACGGTCTCACTACACTACACTGAAACTATATGAGCTGTCCCTACTCTACACTAATGTATGTATGAATGACATGGTCTCACTACAATACAGTGAATCTATCTTAGCTATCCCTAATCTAGCTGCACACTATGCAAACTGAATGATGGTCCTCCTCACTACACTCTCACTATCCCTAGACTGACACTAAACTAATATTCTATACTGACAATTGAAGCAAAATAGCACAGTATAGTACACCAACTAACGTATAGCACTGAACCACTGAACAGACCCCTGTTCTATCTCTCTCCATGCCAAAATCACACTGAAAATGGATGTCGTTGAAAGAATACTTTTATACTGTGGGGCAGGAATGAGCCATGATTGGATAAAGTCATGATAACCGTGTCTAATCATGACTCTGGACGTGCTCTGTGCCCTGATTGGCTGAAACTTCAGTTCAGTGGCAAAACAAACGGTAGAATGACCCGTTTGTTCAGCCCTTCCCCCTGAACAACTGAACAACAAAAGTTCGGCTTGAACTTATGTTCGGGCCGAAATGTTCACCCATCCCTAGTAAGGATGTACATTTTTTTAATTTGCAGATCATCTGTAACAGTGTTATTTTACTGTTAGATCTTGATGGAGAGTCTCCCATACAATGTTCATGCCTAGGCAGTTTACCCTCTGTTCTTTTATAAAATCTATTCTGTTGTTGAAAATTCAGCCTTCCATTGTCTGCACTTGCCCTTAGTAACCAGGCTCCACATCCAATCATTCTTCCTAATGAAGTGCTACAGCAGGGATCTCCAAACTGCGGCCCTCCAGCTGTTGCAGAACTACACATCCCATGAGGCATTGTAAAACTCTGACATTCATAGGTATGACTAGGCATGATGAGAATTGTAGTTCCTAAACAACTAGAGGGCCATAGTTTGGAGCCCCTATGCTAGAGTATGTGGTATCAAACTGACATGATCATAGAAGATGATGTGAGAATACAATATCTTTTCTTTTGGCTTCCCAACATTTATCACAGTGGATATAAAGTTTTAATAAGGTTCCTCTTTAGTGAGTTTCTATATACAGATGTCACCTGGGAAAACTGTGTATACAACACTCTTGCAAAAGCAAGGCATTTGCAAAGAAAAGAAAAGCAATCAAATTATTGTTCTGCTTTATTTGTCTTCATATGTAAGATTGGGGCAACTTGATGCCTTTTGAAAAGCTGCGGGGGGAGGGGGGATGCAAAAAAGCCATCATGGGGTTCCTGTGCATCACAAAGCTACTTCCATATTCTCTGCAAGTAAATATTAGCTGAAACTCAGACCAGTCTACCTTAAAGTGGCTGTAAACCTCGGTCATGGAATTTGAGCAAAACACATATATCTGTAGTGTTTATTTATGTCTCTCCGAAGCTCTAAGTGGCGTTTCTCTCTGGTGCTTCATTTCTCTGTTATCAACATGAGTCACTTCTGAGAAGTCTCCCATCCCATTTATTCTTCTCCTCAGTATTCACGAGGGAATCAGGGGAAGCTTCAGTAACCAAAACTGCAGTGTTTATCCTCATGACACATCACAGGAACTGGTTAACAGAGGACAGAATTAAAATTCGATTTAGGAAACTTAACATTAATAAATCACTGGGGCCAGATGGCTTGCGCTGGAGAGTACTTAGGGAACTCGGTCAAGTAATTGCCAGACCATTGTTCCTAATTTTTACTGACAGTCTACTGACTGGAATGGTACCAGCTGATTGGAGAAAAGTCAATGTGGCACCAATATTTAAACAGGGCTCAAAATACATCCCTGGGAATTACAGACCAGTTAGCCTAAAAGTATGTAAACTCTTGGAGGGGATGATAAGGGACTATACAAGATTTACAAGATTTTAGTAATGAGAATGGTATGATTAGCAGTAATCAGCATGGATTCATGAAGAATCTTTCTTGCCAAACTAATCTATTAACCTATCTTCTATGAGGAGGTAAGTTGCCATCTAGATAAAGGAAGGCCCGTAGATGTAATGTATCTGGATTTTGCAAAAGCATTTGACACATTCCCCCATAAATGTTTACTGTACAAAATAAGGTCCATTAGCATGGACCAACAGGTGATTATAAACTGGCTTCAGAGGGTGGTGATAAATGGGGAGTGCTCGGAATGGTCAGGGGTAGGTAGTGGGGTCCTCCAGGGTTCTGTGCTGGGACCAATCCTGTTTAATTTGTTCATAAATGACCCGGAGGATGGCGTAAACAGTTCAATCTTTGTATTTGCGGACTATACTAAGCTAAGCGGGGCAATAACTTATCTGCAGGACGTGGAAACCTTGCAAAAAGATCTGAACAAATTAATAAGGTGGGCAACTACATGGCAAATGAGGTTCAATTTAGAAAAATGTAAAATAATGCATTTGGGTGGCAAACATATGAATGCAATCTATACACTGGGGGGAGAACCTCTGGGGGAATCTAGGATGGAAAAGGACCTGGGGGCCCTAGTAGATGATAGACTCAGCAATGGCATGCAATGCCAAGCTGCTGCTAACAAAGCAAACAGAATATTGGCATGCATTAAAAAAGGAGATTAATTCCAGAGATAAAACAATAATTTTCCCTCTCTACAAGACTCTGGTCCGGCTGCACCTAGAATATGCTGTCCAGTTCTGGGCACCAGTCCTCAGGAAGGATGTACTGGAAATGGAGCGAGTACAAAGAAGGGCAACAAAGCTAATAAAGGGTCTGCATATATTAGTTATGAGGATAGGTTGCGAGAACTGAACTTATTCTCTCTGGAGAAGAGACGCGTGAGAGGGGATATGATTTAAATTTACAAATACCGTACTGGTGTCCCCACAATAGGGATAAAACTTTTTGGTGGAAGGGAGTTTAACAAGACTCGTGGGCACGCATTAACCACTTAAGCCCCGGATTATTGGCCAAAGACCAGAGCGTTTTGTTTACAAAATATATACATTTTTACAAAATATATAAAAAAAAAATGTTTTTCCTCAGTTTACATATTCTTCTACATATTTTTGGTAAAAAATGACAATAAGTGTTTATTGATTGGTTTGCGCAAAAGTTATAGCATTTACAAAATAGCGGATAGTTTTATGGCATTTTTATGAATATTTTTTTAATTAGTAATGGTGGTGATCAGCGATTTTTATCATGACTGCAACATTATGGCTGACCGATCGAATACTTTTGGTGCAATTTTGGGACCATTCACATTTATACAGCGATCAGTGCAATTAAAAATGCATTTATTACTGTGTAAATGTGGCTGGCAGTGAAGGGGTTAACCACTAGATGGCACTGTAGGGGTTAAGTGTGTCCTAAGGAGTGATTCTAACTGTGGGGGGAGGGGCTGTGTGTGACACAACACTGATCACCCCTCCCGCTTACAGGGAACTGTGATCAGTGACAGTGTCACTAGGCAGAACAGGGAAATGCTTGTTTACATTCGCATTTCCCCGTTCTACCGCTTCGTTAAATGATTGCAGGTATCCTACGATCGCGCTCACAAAGCTCCCGGCAGGCACGCGTGCGCTCGTAAGCCGCCTCTTAAATGCCCATGTACAGGTACGTTAATGTGCCAGGTCGCTGGTTCGAATCCAAACCACGACATTACCTGCTTGGAGTTTGCATGTTCTCCCTGTGCCTGCGTGGGTTTCCTCCGGGTACTCCGGTTTAGTATGTATGAATGTGAGTTAGGGACCTTAGATTGTAAGCTCCTTGAGGGTAGGGACTGATGTGAATGTACAATGTCTATGTAAAGCGCTGCGTAAATTGATGGCGCTATATAAGTAACTGAAATAAATAAATAAAGTACGTGCCCTTCTGCCGCAGTATATCTGCATGAGGCGGTCGGGAAGCTGTTAAAATGAGAAGAAAAGAGGTTTAACCTTAAACTACGTAGAGAGTTCTTTACTGTAAGAGCGGCAAGGATGTGGAATTCCCCTCCACAGGCAGTGGTCTCAGCGGGGACCATCGATAGTTTCAAGAAACTATTAGATAAGCACCTGAACGACCACAACATACAGAGATATACAAGGTAATACTGACATATAATCACATAGATTGGACTTGATGGACTTGTGTCTTTTTTCAACCTCGCCTACTATGCAACTATGTAACTAAGTTTTACTGACACATGAGATAAATTTGTGTCAGGGGTATGAAGGGGAAGATCTGAGAATGAAGCTTGTCTATTCTTTCCTCCAATCAGCTCTCACACAGTAAATGAAGTCTCTCCGCCCACTCCACTGTGCTGCTGACAGATGATGGAAGAGATTTTTAACACGATCTACACATTTGAAAGGGTGTAGAAAGGAGAAGACTATAGATAAACAAGTAAAACCTATGTAGGAGTATTTGTTTTATCTCTGTGTATCACCTGAGGCCAGTCACTTCACTGGGTATATGTAAGGGTTTACAACCACCTTAAGGTGCATGACAGCCAACATTTCTACAGCTTCTTCTTTTTGGTTGCTCATCTTTGTATATGGTACTAAGGACAGTCTGCCTCGAAGGGCATGAATCTGTTAAAATTCCAACAATTTCTTCTAATTGCACACCTTGGATATATACTAACATCAAATTTCTACTCACAACTGAATAATAAAATATACAGTATGTGATTTTTTTCATGTAACATACATTTATAATCTGAAATGAATGTAAGATAACAGACAAAATAAAATATAACACACAGTCCATGATGATAATGCCACACACATTCAGGTACATGTATTAAAGTAAGTATAGGGAAAAGTGGGTATTTTCGTGCCTAGCATTTTTGAACAGAATGCCATTTCATTGTTACTGAATCCAGAAACGGCATACTGCTTAAATGTATGGAAATTCATTGCCAGCAAAGTATAGGGTAGATGCCATGAAGAACATATCAATTCACAATAAATGTCAGCAGTGAATTAAATAAGCTGAGACTGGTAATCTAAGCTTCCTTGCTCCATAGCTGTCAATCAATATTTATCTGCATTTGCAGCACCTGCTACAACAAAAGAAAATATATTTCTTTTCAGTAATTAGGAGTATATGAAAACAAATAGAACATTATCCTGAAAATCAGAGCTAATTGAAGTGATAGATTCAATTAACGTCACTGTGTAACATCTATTTAAGCACATTTCCCACCTGTTTTACTTATCAGAGCTTTATAACAGTAAAATAAAAAAAGTAAATGTCTGCTACTCTTCCTTGTAACCCTTGCCTGTCTATAGCCTGTGAGCACTGAAACCCCCTTCCTGCCCAGACCAATTTTCAGCTTTCAGCACTGTCACTCTTTGAATGACAATTGTGCGGTCATGCTAAAGTGTACCCAAATGAAATCTTTATCTATATTTTTAACACAGATAGGGCTTTCTTTTGGTGGTATTTAGTTACTGCTGGGTTTTTTATTTTTTGCTAAATAAAACAAAAAAAGCCTGAAAACTTTGAAAAAAAACGATTTCATAGTTTGTTATACAATTTTGAAAACAGGTAATTTTTCTCCTTCACTGATTTGCGCTGATGAGGCTGCACTGATGGGCACTGATGATAGGCGGCACTGATGGGCACTGATGATAGGCGGCACTGATGGGCACTGATAGGCACTGATAGGTGGCACTTGTAAGCACTGATGAGGCAGCACGGATAAGTGACACTGAGAGGTGGCACTGATGGGCTATGATAGTTGGCACTGAAGGGCACTGATAGGTGGCAATGATAAGCGGCACTGATAGGTGGCACTGATGGGCTCCAATGATCACTGATGGGTGGCACTGATGGGCACTAGTAGGCACTGGTAGGTGATACTGATAGGCAGCACTGATCTGTGGCACTGATTATGAGACACTGGTGGTCATTGCTTGGCAACACCAGTGGGCATTTATGGGTGGCACTATGGGTACTGGTAAGTGGCACTGTGGGCACTGGTAGGTGGCACTGGTGGGTACTGATAGGTGGCACTGGTAGGTGGCACAGTGGGTACTAGCAGCTGATACTTGTGGGCACAGAAAATGCAGCCGCAGCTTTCTGTGTAAGGGACCAATGTCCCTCTGACAGAGGCCGATGATCAGCTTTTTTTCCCCCGCTGCTAGCGTGGGGAAAATAAATACAGATTACCGAGCTTCTGTTTACATCCTGTGATCAGCCATCATTGGCTGACAGCTGATCACGTGGTAAGGGGCCTAGATCGACCCCTTACTCGGATCTGTGAACAGAAAAAATGGGTGAATATCGCGCTGACATATATCTAGTAGCAGCCAGCACAACACTAAACAAGTGTAAATCGAGGAATAAGTAAAAAATTTAATTATGTGCAGTGCTAAAACATGGAAATACATATGTATACAAACTAATGTACACTGTGCAATGACCACAAAACTAATAATAATGAAAATGAGATGTGAAATTCACACCGAAACTAAAGTCCATGTGCCATCATACAAAAGTTGTTTTAAAACATAAACATAGCAGTCTTTAAATTAAAGGTGAAAACAAATTTTGTAAATAGATGTGGGATTCCACGTGACATCTATGTTGAGGTGAGGGTACAGACAATAGAACCACCACTGGTTAGGGAGGAGGCTTACCAGAGTGAGAGGATTCAAATGGGCATATGCTCAGTGAGTCAACAAGGCTAATGGTACAGCCTTCAAAATATGGGACCTCCACATCTGAATTCCAGATCAAGTTGTAAGGCAATCCAATTGGTCAAGAGATGTCACCAAGAAGCAGTCTTCAGAAGCAGACAATTTGTCAGACCAAATCCTCTCAAGTGTTCAACATAGCATGAGATTTAAAAAGTGGATCAAGCACTTAAAATTGAAGTTTGTGGTACCCAGATGATGTCGCTTTAGACGAAGTGCATCAGGACGAGCCCTGCTGATGTCATTGTGTTGCCCACAAACTTCAATTTTAAGCGTTTGATCCACTTTTTAAATGTCATGCTATTTTGAACACATGGGAGGATTTGGTGTGACAAGTTGTCTGCTTCTAAAGACTGATTCTTGGTCACATCTCTTGACCAATTGGATTGCCTTACAACTTGATCGGATACAGTATGTCTCAGTGTTGGTGTTCTCTTTGATTATAGTACGTCCAAAATCTACAGAGGCTTTGCAAAAGTATGGCACTGACAGCTCTTTAGAAAACCATCCATAAAACACCAATATATAGAAAAACTGTATTCAAGACAAAAAGACTTCCAAAACATTATTATATAGATATAACACAACATACGGTGGTCCCATCCATAAAAGAGCTTATTTAAAAGTAAATAAAAGGCCAAATTGTTGATGCACTAATAAAAAAATACAAAGGACTATAAGTGTTAATGCAATATAAAGCAAGGAAAGACCTAAAATGATTAAAACAATATATTCCCAAAATATCAGTGCACTAAATCCCTAGTAAACAGTAAAAACTAACCTTAGCTAGATTAACAGGATTACCTCTGCTCCCTAGCAGGAAGATATATACATTCAACAGCAAGCGCTTAGAAAATGTAAATTGCCCTTAAAACTTAATCAAAACATTTTCACAATGGTCTTTACCAAATAAAATGAGAGCCTCTTCTTCTTTTTGTCTCTATTTCTCCTTTCTTCCACAAATGCAATACAAGTCTGCAGATTGATCCTCTTCCTTCTATACCCATTGGTGACACACAAAAAAAGAAAAAAAAAACACATACAGTGTAGTATGTCCAAACAAAATGCACTGTACAGCTAGTCAGTGTATTCACATTTCAATTGTGTGATCGAATGCCATGCATCACCAAACGTGTGATCTCCTGTGACAACTCTTATGCCCTGTACACACAGTCAGACTTTCCGGCGACAAAATCCATTGGATTTTTTCTAAAGGATTTTGGCCAAAACTTGTCTAGCATACACATGGTCGCACAAAGTTGTCGGAAAATCGAATCGTTCTGAAGGTGGTGATGTAGAACACATACGACGGGACTATAAACGGGCCAATAGCCAATAGCTTTCATCTCATAATTTATTCTGAGCATGCGTGGCACTTTGTCCGTCGGAATTGTCGACACATGATCGCAATTTAAAAGATCGGATTTTGTTGTCGGCAAATTTTAGTTCCAGCTCTCAAACTTTGTGTGTCGGAAATTCCGATGGAAAAAGTCTGATGGAGCCCACACACGATTGGATTTTCCATCAACACGAACTGATCGCACATTTTCCATCAGAAAGTCCGACCATGTGCATGGGGCATTAGTCTTTGAATATCTACCCTTACCCTCTGGATCCTCAATCGTGCTTGATAAAAATTTACTACCAATTGTCTTCCCTTTGCATTCACTATTATATACAATATATTCACTACGAGCAAAAATACAGAAATAGTAAACTGGGAGAGGCTCAAATTCCTCCCCATTCTTCTAAAAGGGTTTATTGATGTATGTGTACTTGTTAGGGACATTTCTCCTTATTTCCTGCCTGAAGTGGCACCAGTCACAAGAAAGTAAATAAATATTCTCAGAAGGAGGACACAGGGAGTAATTAAAACCTTGCATACAGTAGGACGTAAACCTTTTTCAATCACTTCCTTACCAAAACTAAAGAAAACAAACCACCAGTTAAAAAAAACTTACTTGGGAAGACTTTAAGGGTCAAAGTACAATTATACTGCTTCGCTAATAATATACTGCCATTTTAACACCATCTGCCATCATAAATTTCATAAGCTTAAAAAGTGACCTTTTTCATGAGTGTGGCAGAACTCCAGGCAAGTAATTAACTCCATCTATAAATTAGATCAACCCAAACTAAATGAGATCAACCCAAACTAGAATTGCACCACCTTGCAAGCTGGCCAAGGAAAGACTAAATATAAAACTATCACAATCTGCTCACAGAAGAAATTAGCCACATTGCTCATGTAAAAACATATATTGTTTAATAAATACAGCAATATGAGAAAACTTAAAGTGTATATCCAATTTTGCAGTCACATTTGAGAAAACTCCAATATGTGTTTGTTATGTATTCCTACTCACATGCAATACCGAAAAAAATAAATGTTTTATCTTTTAGATTTTTCTAAACAGAAGGTGACTGCAGGAATTTCTCAAGTAGCTCTGTCCCATAGCTGGGCTGGGGACTGGTTGAGTCCTATTTGCCTAAAGTGTGCGCTTTCCCATCATAACCATGAGAACGCAGTAGAATTTTTCCTTGCTGGAAGTTCCAAAAAAAGAGCATCTAAAAAGGTAAGTTGTTATTAGGCATTGCAGTTATTATCCATATTTGGCTGCAAATGTTAAAATACCATTTAAAACAGCCTAAACCCTAAAAACAAATAATAATTCTATGTAACTCATGAAGGAGCCCTCTGAAACACGAATACCGGTTGAAAATGGCGTATAAACCAACAAGCACATACAAAAAAATTATTATTTTTAACACAGTTGCAATGCCACTATAAATTGATTGACTTTTAAACCCCAAAAGGTTCTCTGCATGGTCACCTATCTGGGTAGAACTCAGGTTCTATAAATGTAACACCAATGTATATAAATGTAATACCAGCATTCACAAGCATAAAGAAATGCAGATATTGTAAACGTATACATTAATTTCCTCTATACAAAACACAACTATGAAAATCCTAAGCAGTATTGTGCAATAATTACAACAAACTATATACAAACTTATGTAGCGATTCGCCGGAAGGAGCTTTGTTCTGTACCTTGATTTCAATAAACCTCAACCCTTTTGACACAATTGATTGAGTGAAAGTTACTGCAAGCACTTGGGGTAACTCCCAACAGCAGCAGCTCACCAGTCCCATCATTATGCAGCAGTGGTGGTACCCACTAGACAATAATGTGCACTCTTTGATCTCCCTCATGGCAAGAGGGAGCTGTGCCCTGTACAGCTTGAGAAAATACAGCTCTTTCTGCTCCTCTGTCTCTGGGAAATTAAGTTCAAAAGTGCTTGATCACAGTAGAGTCTCTCTCCTTAGGACTGCAGTTCCCAGAGTGCAGTGCTGCTTGATTCCGTCTATTGAGCGCTTCCTACACTGCAGCTCCCTTCTCTTTTTTATATAGCTGTTTACCAGCTCAGAACTACAGGGCAGCAGCTACAAGAAGAGCTGCAGCCAGTGTTTATTTAACTTTCCATTCTTAGCCAAGCACCTGGCAACTCTTAATTGAGAACATACAGTTGCGCTCATAAGTTTACATACCCTGGCAGAATTTATGATTTATTGCCCATTTTTCAGAGAATATGCATGATAACACAAAAACATTTCTTTCACTCGTTAGTGTTTGGCTGAAGCCATTTATTATCAATCAACTGTGTTTAATCTTTTTAAATCATAGTGGCAACAGAAACTACCTAAATGACCCTGATCAAAAGTTTACATAACCTAGTGATCTTGGCCTGATAACATGCACACAAGTTGACACAAAAGGGTTTGAATGGCTGTTAAAGATAACCATCCTTGCCTGTGATCTGTTTTCTTGTAATTAGTGTGTGTGTGTTTAAAAGGTCAATACGTTTGTGGACTCCTGACAGACCCTTGCATCTTTCAACCAGTGCTGCACTGAGGTTTCTGGATACTGAGTCATTGGGAAAGCAAAATAATTGTCAAAGGATCTGTGGGAAAAGGTAGTTGAACTGTATAAAACAGGAAAGGGATATAAAAAGATATCCAAGGAATTGAGAATACCAATCAGCAGTGTTAAAACTCTAATCAAGAAGTGGAAAATGAGGGGTTCTGTTGAAACCAAACCACGTTCAGGTAGACCTACTAAAATGTCAGCCACAAAATTGTTTGGATGCAAATAAAAACCCACAGATAACTTCAGGTGAAATACAGGACTCTCTGAAAACATGTGGTGTGGCTGTTTCAAGATGCAGAATAAGGAGACACTTGAAGAAAAATGGGCTGCATGATCGAGTCACCAGAAGAAAGCCATTACTACACAAATGCAACAAAGTATCCCGCTTACAATACACCAAACAGCACAGAGACAAGCCTCAAACCTTCTGGCACAAAGTCATCTGCAGTGATGAGTCTAAAATTTTGCTTTTTGGCCACAACCCTAAACACTACATTTGGAGAGGAGTCAACAAGGCCTATGATGAAAGGAAATGTTATCAGGATCCAAGAAACAAGATGGATTATCAGATTAGATACAATGAATCCATGAAGTTAAAGAGTAATGCCGCGTACACACGATCGGACATTCCGACAACAAAATCCAAGGGAATTTTTTTGACGGATGTTGGCTCAAAATTGTCTTGCATACACACGGTCGCACAATGTTGTCGGAAATTCCGAACGTCAAGAATGCAGTGACATACGACAAGCCAAGAAAATTGAAGTTCAATAGCCAGTGGGGCTCTTCTGCTTGATTCCGAGCATGCGCAGAACTTTGTGCATCGGAATTGTGTACACACGTTCGGAATTTCCGACAACAGATTTTGTTGATCTCAAATTTTGTGTGTCGAAAATTCAGATGGAAAATGTCTGATTGAGCCTACACACGGTCAGAATTCCTGACAAAAAGCTCCGACCGAAAACATTTTCCATCGGAAAATCCGACCGCGCATTACTCTTTGCTCATGGGAAAAAACATAGCAAATAAAAAAAATTAATACAGCATATACAATTGTTACAAAAGTAATACCGTAATTGAATTGTAATAAAAAGTTACTTCCATTTTCAATCTGCAATGATGTAATCTTCTGTAAAATAGCAATGCATAATGGAAACCTAGATGCTTCCTGTACACAAATGGTGTACAGAACGTCCCCCAGAAAACTATTTTCCTGCTTGTGTGATTGACTTACTGATTTCCCCAAAATGAACAGACAAAAACCGTCTGGCACCAGGAAATGGGGATATATATTGCACAAGAACCTTGTGAATGTCCTGCAAGAGCAGCTGTGTGGCTGAGCACACCAAGAGGGGTGTGACCGTGTGAATACAAGCAAAAACATTCAGGAGCAACCACAATTGAAAGTGTTGATCGGGACAGTCTTGAAAGGACAAGGTCAAATAATTAAAATGTTCAATGAGATAAAAGCATGTGCCGATTTACTCATAACATATGATTGGATGAACAATTATCTAGACATCTCCTTGCATGGATGGAACAACTGCAAAGCCTGCTCCTCACTGTGACAGCACCTTAAGCAACAGTCAGTGGTGGAATGGCTTGGTGGGGCAGTGCTTCTTTGGCAAAACTTTCATGTGTTCCTGGATGTCACTAGGAAGAGAGAAGCCAGCATGTGCAGAGCTGGAAGGACAGTGTGTATCCCCAATGATGTGTGACAGAATAATGGGGCAGCCAGGAAGCAAAGGAGGGACTGAAAGGCAGCCGGAGCAGCCACCGACCGGAGCTGGTGGACAGGAACACCCAAACGTGACGTCATATGATCGGGGGAACGCAAGTCCAAAACAAAGCTTTGGCAGGGCGACATTGAATATTGGACGTACCTGTACGCCAATATGCCTGCCCGTGCCATTCTGTCGACGTACATCGTCGTGCGCTGGTCGGGAAATGGATATAGGATTATCTTTGGGATCATCATGTTTAAATTATTTTCCATCTGCAATATATTTTTTGATCTGTAGGGGCACCTAAAGAGGATCATCTTTGGGATTTGAGTCTACATTCACACTTGCCCACATGGTAAAAGGCAGCATATTACTCTGTAGGTGAGTTTGGTGTCAGCTCTGATGGGGAGCAGCGCAATGAAGTTTCAAGCAAAGAATCTGTACTATCAGTTCTCGTAATGAAAGGGCCTCTATGAATGAAGGAGATGGACCTTTTATTTATTTGTCTGTCTTCCATTCATAGAGTGCTGTTCATTGTGGGAATAGATAGTACAGCTGTTAATGAAGCAGAGGAGTGGAAAGAATGGGCATAGTTGATCCTTTTGACGAGTGGCTATGACATTAAAACCGCTTGTATGTACCCTCACAGCATTGGTAGATCACATCTGTAGGGGTATCTGGGAGACAAAGGAATGAAAATGTCAAGGAACAGAGCAGCCACCAGCACATAGGACACTATAGGTTAATTCCAGGGGTGTAACTTGAAGCTTCTGGGCCCCATTGTAAAAGTTGACCTGCCCACCCCCCACTGTCACCCGCTGCTTCCACTGTGCACCAAGATACTCCCACCATGCTCCAAGATTCTCCAAGTTGATGCTGGCTCTACATGCACACAACATGGGGGCAGGTAGGGCACACTCTGACCTGCCAGGTGAAAGTGGTGAGCTTGTATTTAAAAGAGGAAAGTTAGCGGGACCTCTCACTTCCAGATTCACATACCCACCGCTTTCACATGGCAGCTCAGAGTGTGGCCTGCCCCAGTGTGCATTGCTGAGGAGGGCAAGGAGGGGCTGTTCTGGGCTGGGCAGAGGGGGGCGGGGACAGAGAGTACACTGCTGGGGGAAAGGGCTTCCCCATCACCCTGTGTAGTAAAACAGGGAGGGGAGGGGGGGTTAAACTGTCACTCACCACCAATGATTGTGTTTTTCTTTTCTTTTTATAGGTGGGGGGATTTTAGGTTTCTTAAAATGCTTAAATGATCGGAGCACTTCCTCCACTTGGCACTACAGAGTCACAACACTATATCCTGTAGATTGGGTGATGCAGACACAGGAGGGACAACTGTGCCCTTAGATCAGCTACAATTCCTGCACCTTCATAACTCAGATCATCCCCAATTCCTGCACCTTCCCACCTCAGATCACCCCAATTCCTGTACCTTCACACCTCAGATCATCCCAAATTCTGCACCTACCCCATATCAGTGTCATTTCCTGCACCTTCAAACCTCAGATCAGTCCCAATTCCAGCACCTGTAAATTAGTAGTTGCCAAGGGCTGGTTAATTACCAGTTCAAAATAAGAGCAGCCAGCAACTGACTCAATACAAGGTCCAAATCTAGCCTGTCTGATGTGGAGGTGCAGTAAAAAATTTCATAGGGTAGGGTCAGTGGTTGTGAGCAAATGGGCAGAGGATAGGGTCAGTGGTTTAAAGCATAGTGTACAGAGGCCCACAGGATGGGTAATGGGAGGTCAGCATGGGAGTGTACAGGGGTCAGAAAAGCAGAGGACAAGGGTCAGTAGGGTGGGGAACAGGTTTCAGCAGCATGGTCAACAGGGGCGAGAAGGTCAGAGGATAGGGGTCAGGAGGGAAGAGGCCAGGGTGCCAGCAGGGCAGCCTATAGGGGTCAGCAAGGCAAAAGATGAGGTTAGCAGGGCATAGGACAGGGGCCAGCAGGGCAAAATATCGAGTCAGATGGACATAGGATGGGGTCAGCAGGGCATAGGACGGAGTCAGTTAGGCATTGGATGGGGCCAGTAAGAGAGAGGACAGGGGTCAGTGGGGAAAAGGGTAGCATCATCAGGGTATAATGTGGCATCAGCAAGGCATAGGACAGGGGTCAGCAGGGCACAGGATAAGGTCAGCAGGGAAGAGGACAGGGGTTAGTGGGACATAGCATGGCATCAGCACGGCATTGGACAAAGGTCAGTGGGGACTAGGATGAGGGTCAGCAGGGCATTGTATAGGGGTCAACAAGGCAGAGAACAGGGGTCAGCAGGGCATAGGACAGGGGTCAACAGGGCACAGAATGGGGTAAGAAGGACATATGACAGGGTCAGCGGGGCATAGGAAGGTGTTGGCAGAGCATAGGACAGGATTCAGCAGGGCTGAAGACAAGGTCAGCTGGGCAGAGGACCGGGGTCAGCACGGCAGAGGACTGGGGTGAGCAAGGCATGAGACAGAGATCAGTAGGGCAGGGGACAGGGTTCATCAAGGCCGAGAATGGGGTCAGCAGAGCATAAGATGAGGTCAGAAGGGTAGAGGACAGGGGTCAGTGGGGCATAGGATGGCATCAGCAGGGCATATAATGGGGTCAGCAGAGCATAGGATGGCATCAGCATGGCATAGGACAGGGGCCAGCAGGGCATGGGATGAGGTCAGAAGGGTAGAGGACAGGGGTCAGTGGGGCATAGAATGGCATTAGCAGGGCATAGGATGAGGTCAACAGGGCATATGATAGAGGTCATAGGGGAAGGAAGGGATCAGCGGAGAAAGGGACAAGGGGTCAACAGGGAAGATTACAGGGGTCAGTGGGGCATAGGATGCCACTGGCAGGGCATAGGACAGGGGTTAGCAGGGCATAAGACAGGGGTCAGCAGGGCACAAAATGGTGTCAGCAGGGCATAGGATGAGGTCAAATGGGAAGAGGACAGGGATCATAGGATGGTGTTGACAGAGCATAGGACAGGGGTCAGCAGGGCTAAGGACAGGGTCAGCAGGGCTGTGGAAAGGGTCAGCTGGGCAGAGAAATGGGGTCAGCAGGGCAGAGCACTGGGGTCATCAAGGCATGAGACAGGAGTCAGTAGAGCAGAGGATGGGGTTAATCAAGGCAGAGAATATGGTCAGCAGGGCATAGGATGGCATCAGCAAAGCTTAGGACAGGGGTCAGCAGGGCGTTGTATGAGGTCAGAAGGGTAGATGACAGGGGTCAGTGGGGCATAGGATGGCATTAGCAGGGCATAGGATGGGGTCAGCAGGGCATAGGACAGGGGTCAGTAGGACAGAGGACAGGGGTCATTGGGGCAGAGGATAGGGGTCAGCTGGGATGAGGATGGGTCAGCAAGGCTGAGGACAGGGTCAGCTGGGCAGAGGATGGGGTTCAGCAGAGTAGATGACAGGGTAGCAGAGCATGGGACAGGGGTCACTAGGGCAGAGGGTGAGATCAAAAGGGCCGCATGGCAGAGGATGGGATGAGCAGGATGGAAACCCAAGTGACAGGGCGACATGGGTGAGGTCACCATTGCAACATATGCGACCTCTGATGCTACGCCCATGGTTCGGTGCTGATTTGTAAAAAAATAAAACATACATTTCAACTTTGAGGAATATTCATTCCTAATACCTAGACTAGATGATTAATAAAGTACAGCCTCATATGTTTATCTAACAAAACACAATATGAAATTTAAACAAGCCTTGGAAGCTTCAATGTTATTGGTTATAACAGAATTAGAGAGAGAAAGAGAAAGAGGAAAGCATACAGCACAAGCTCAGAGGAACACTGCTACTGCTGCCTATTACCCTTGTGGCCTTGTGGATGCAGTGGATTATAAAGGGCTGAGACTACGGTAAATTGAAAGAACGTCAAACTACAGAGCTACATGATTTCCTTGGTTGAATAAATAACTCATTGATTGATTTAACTTGTTTGTAACTGCTCTTTAAGTTGAAATAATTACACAGAAATCCATCTCACATACATTTCCATAACTGTGTTACACAAGACAAGGGGGATTTTATATTTAAGAGATTTGCCTAATATATTTTCTGCTCTAATGCACATTCTAGAGGGCTGCTCATTGTCAGTAGAAACAAGCTGGCAAGGACAAGGCAGAATATATACTGCATAAATCACTGTCAAAATGCCTGCTTACTTTTGGAGTCCCTAGCAACTAATATGAATACCAACTCTGAGCAACTTTACATTCAGTTTCATCTCACAAACAGCTCAGTGTTCTAAATATTGTTGAATATGAATAAATGACTAATATGTATTTGTACTCCCAAAATGTTTATTTACTATAAACCATAATCTTTTCAAAGCATTCTTTTGCTTAAGCTATTTTGGTGATGACCTGTGTATAGATTTCTTTAACCCTTTTGATTAATCATGTTGAAAATTTGCAGTCCATCTATCAATTCATTCAATAAAATTTGTCTGCTGTTTAAAGATACCACAATCGCTATATACTATTCCTGTGTTTTATCTCAAATGTGATCACACATTAATTACAGGTGCCTCTTTTGAGATATTCAGCTTTAGATTAACTAAGGTCTAGAGTAAAACACAAGCATTCAAGTCCCATATGCAATTGAAACAATTATTTAAGGCTATGGTATTCATAAATCAATCTACACAACTGCTGTGGTGAACTAGGATCCATTTACAAATGCTTAGTTTGGTCTTGCTCAGAACTATGGCAATAGCACACCTTTACATGTAAATGCCTCACTTTCTCTCCACCCACTGAGAACAACCAGAGTTTATACTGGTTACCTTTTATTGAGTGTAGCAATTCCATTAAAATGCAGATAAAAGCATAAATGCACTCAAATGTAGTTCTAATGAGCAGGCACAGCATCGACACAAAAGGTATCACTAGTGGAAGACTCACGATGGATGATCAAAGGCAGAGTCATTGCAGAGTAATGCCAAGAAGCTGCATTTCATGCATTTCAGGGCATACGCACCCCTTTCTCAAGGCTTGCTGTGTATACCCTGAAATATGAAGCCATGCCCATGTGCCATGCACATCATCCCTCCATCTTGGACCCCCTCTCCCTATGCACTCTCTACGGTGTTCCCAATCTACCAGATTGAAATTTACTGACATGACACCCAAAATTTCCTGGCACAGCCAAGCTTTTACTGGCATTTCCACAAGTTACAAAAAAAAGGTTTTAAGTGCAAATCTTAGTATTTAGGCTACAAACAAGTACAATATGCAATTAGCAATGTGATTTAAGGTAGATATTAGGGCAAAAAAACATATTTCTTATTTTATTTTCAATATAGTAAGTAAGTAGCTTAGGGACAGGACTCAGGAGGGCAAGAAATTAGAATAGGAAAGCATATACACATACATGAAGTTGACTCTTGGTCCCTTAAGTCCACTCCAGTCTAAACTGTCCTGCAGACCCACATGAGGCTCTGCCCGCTCTGCTTGGCTCCCTTGCATCAAGACATCACACGACACGCTCACGCACTGCCTCCACCAGAGCTGCCCGAACACACTGTAGCAGGAACTCGGATGGTCATGGCTGGCTCTGGACCGAGCCCAATATCACAGCCATATTTTTTACTGGCAAAAATGGTAAACAATACTGATGGTTGCAAAATGCTACTGTAGCATTAAGCACAGCAGCTAAATAATCGCATGCACAGCGAATAATAGATTTATGTAGTTTGCACAGTAGCAGTTTTGCACAGCAGCTAAATAATCGCATGCACAGCGAATAATTTATTTATGTAGTTTGCACAGTAGCAGTTTTGCATAGCAACTAAATAATTGCATGCACAGCAGCAATTTGCATTAGGATTCACCAATAGTATTGATATAATTATTGATTTATTGCACTTTATCTATGAAGTAGAATACATATCAAACAAGGATTTTCCATCTTTGTGGTAATATTTGGTATATAGTTTGCGCTGATCACCTTTTCTATTTATTGTTGTTCAAGTGCATGGTATACACTTTAGGTCTAGCAGCAATCTAACCGACTTACCACATTCAGATATTTTTCACTTTGATAGCGCGAGGGAACCCTATTTTTCTTATACATTATATATTGCAACTTGCTGTTCTATGATGTGATAGCTGCATTCGTTTCATTTTTTTATCCTTTTTTTTTCATTAGTTAGCAACAAATGCTTAGTCGTTATATTGTGCATATAGAGGAGCAGTGTTGTCACCCTAGTACAGTGATGGCGAACCTTGGCACCCCAGATGTTTTTGGAACTACATTTCCCATGTTGCTCAACTACACTGCAGAGTGGATGAGCATCATGGGAAATGTAGTTCCAAAACATCTGGGGTGCCAAGGTTCACCATCACTGCCCTAGTACATGAAGAGTTTTTGGAATACAGAACATTCTCAACTCTCCGCAACAGCATGTTGGAAGTAATCAGCAAGATGTCTGGCAAATTAAAGTGGTTCTAAAGGCTCAAGGTTTTTACCTTCATGCATTCTATGCATGAAGGTAAAAAACCTTCTCTGGGGAGTAGCTGACCAGTGGTTAACGCTGGTCGTATCTGTCTCCTTCTCCACCAAAAATCTGTGCAATACTCCTGGAATCACCCGATATCGCTCTCTTATGGACCCCAGCTGACTGGTACCGGTATCCCTGCGCTTGTGACCTTCATTCCCGCTACTCATACCACCGCTACTCCTACCACCGCTGACATGGCAAAACAGCTCAAAGAAAACTGAGGCCTCATGGAGGATCCTGGGCAAGATGGCACCTGGTCGCAATGCTCCTCCAAGGAAAAATATAAAGAGGCAGCCCAGCAGTTCTTCAGCGGGAGGACTCCCAAAGAACATCTGCCTTCTTCATCTACCCTGGGGGACACTTCAGGGGGTCAATCTGAGGCTGATGACACAGTCCCACTGGAGGATGCAGGCGGATCACTCCCAGAGTGAAACACAATGAGTACTGCTGGGACATTTTTGCTGTGCCACATGCATCATCCCTAGATGCAGAAGAGCCAGAGCCCACTCTGCATGATATACTCTCTGTTACAACATCCTGCAATATGTCTATCTCTGCCCTCACTGATGAACTCAAGGGAGTTAAGGCAGAAATCTCATTTGTGCGGCATGATATGCACAAACTGCCCTTGAAGGCAGAATGCGCACAGTGGAGGATGATATAGTTCCCATGCAAAGGGATCTCAAATACAACTGCCATCTCACAGTCCAGCATGTACCCCCTTGGGTGACTTAGAAAATAGAATGCGCCGACCATAATGTAGACACCCTGGGTATTCATGAGCAGGCCAAAGTAAAAAATTGTGTACTCATTTTTGAGCAGTGGCTCATTTCTACCTTTGGCAAGGATACCTTGCCCCACCTGTTTGCAGTTGAGAGCTCGCATAGGGTCCCAGCACACCTTTTGTCATTTGTCACCCCTGCTGTTTACCCTAGCTTTGGAACCTGTCACGTTTTACAAATACGCAAGGAGGCCAATATAACCAGGTTCAGACACAATGCGGCACTGACATGGTGTCACTGTACTCTGATGATACTCAGGGCATTTTGCGGACCGTCATGACCCTTATTGAGGCCTTTGGCACATTATCAGGCTTTTTCATCAACTGGAACAAGCCAGTACTGATGCCTTTAGACCCTATAACTGCCCCCCTCCCTGAATGTGTGAAAATGGTGCAAGTGATATCCTCCTTTCGTTATCTGGGCATTCAGGTGACCCCCAACCCACCTCAATATATTGAACTTAATCTAACTCCCTTA
Organism: Lithobates pipiens; assembly: GCF_037356315.1. Classification (NCBI taxonomy): domain Eukaryota; kingdom Metazoa; phylum Chordata; class Amphibia; order Anura; family Ranidae; genus Lithobates; species Lithobates pipiens. Next base: position 220,714,510 of record NW_027507903.1, on the reverse strand, counting down.
CTCTGTAAATTTCGTGAAAAATGTATTATTTGGTGAATCAGTGGTGGGGGGATTAACTGCATCACAATGGTCTGGGCACCATAATTGTTGTATGTATTCAATAACTCTCCTGTCTGGGTTCCTCGACAGTGGTTTGCCAGGATAAACTCCCAATTTAGAGTACTGATTTGGCAAAAAAAGATAGCTCGGATTAGTCTGTCGGCATTACAGTATAGCAAAGGTCAAGGGGGATTGTCAGTCCCTCACTCTGAAGCCTACTACCGTGCTTCTCAGCTACAACAGTTGGGGGCCTGGGGAATTGTGGACTTAACGGACCCTATTAATAGACTTCTGATTCCACCAGGAGATGATGTCTCTGCCTGCGCATGTTTGGAGGCGGGACTCATGCAGTTGGACCCTGGGGCCCCCACAGCAACCCTATTGAAGACCTTATAGTCATATGTTATACAGATGCTAGGAATACAGGGCTTTCTAAAACATACTCCATTGTGACGCAATCTGAACTATAGGGAGATATTGAAACTTAGGGGGTTTAGAGATTGGGAAGGGGCAGGACTATGCTTTATATCACAGCTATATAATGGGACAACTGTCAAATCCTTTATGGAGGTGCAGGCAGAGTTTGCCATCCCACATAACCACTTATTCAAATATCTACAACTGAGACAAGCCCTACAGACACAATCAAGATGTGCTCAACTTAATTTAACTTAACATAACTGGGAAAAGGATACGGATGCCATAGATGGGGAGACATGGGATCTGCCTGACCTCTGCCCCTTTGGTGTTGGTTTTTGCCTCTCAAAAATTATCCCATTTATATCTGCTACACAGGGTGTACTGTTCAACTGCCTCCCCATTGCCTGAGACAGCAGCAGGAGCCATTGGTTCCCATTACTGTCAATCACAGCCACTGAGCCAATCAGGAGAGAAAGGGGGGGTCAAGGCTCTGTGTGTGAATGGACACACAGAGCTTATGCTAGGGTGAGAGCATGCTTGGGTGCCTCCATTTCAAGCTGCTTGCTCTGGGGCACTTGGCAGTAGGGAGGGGCCAGAAAGCGCAGGTGAAGGAACTGAGAAGAGAGGGATTGGGGTTGCTCTGTGCAAAACCGCTGCACAGAACAGATAACTATATAAAAAAAAATTAGGACTTTGGTATTTTTGCACCTAACATACAGATATAACAAAACAATTGAAGGTTATATTTAACAGGCCAAAATAGAAAATAAAAGATGTGTATTGTTGGTGTTTACAAACATTTAATGATCTGTCTCTTGGATTCTAACTAAAGACATGAAGTTTGCATTTTCCCAATGTATGTGAAAGCTTTACAATTTGGATACCTCCTTGCTACAATGGGCTCATTGGTGAGAATTTAACTGGAAGAAGTTTGTGCTAAAAAAAAAAAAAAAAAATAGCATTGATATATGTGCTGCCTTTACTTGTTATGATGTCTCACAGCTAGTAATTTCCTAACTCTCCAAACTTCCATGAAAATAAGAGGGTTGTATTGATTCACAGAATATGCCATTAGACACGTGAGTCTTACAAAATAAAGAAATAAGTCATATTAGGTTGAATAGGCTCATGACAACATTCTGGCTTGTTTCAAATGTGTAAAGATGTTTCTAGGAAATATACTTTACACTCAGAAAATCTGGGCTGTCAGACTTTTAGAGAATTTCTTCATGCTTGACCATTTTCAAGTGTAGTTTTGACTGCTACAAATTATCTCAATGGGTTTCTATAAATTGCATGGATGGCAAACAGGTGGCTGATCAGTGAACTGGAAACATGTGCAATGCTTTTCTTAGAAGATTTGGAATTTGCAAAAAGGTTTTCTATTTTGTGCAAATCTAAAATGTTTATTTGCCTTATGAATTGTTTGCGAAAACTTCTGTTAATTCCACCCAAACAACATCACCAATTTTCCCCATTCTAATATAAGTACAACCCTCAAATGCAGACTACTTCATCTTCTCCCATTTCAGACTGACCAGGGCTGGAGGTGTGTTTACATTGTACAGGGTTTCAAGATCATAATTGACACACATGCTCTGGATTTAGATGTACCATATACCAACCTGGAATTGGGTATGACCATTATTTTCAATGGTACAGCCAAACAACACTATGCAGGCTCTGGGTGGCCCAATAATTTTATGGAATAATTATATTGTGAGGATTGTTGAGGGTGTGGTAAATCATGTATTATTATCTGCGCTAAACACAGTTTAAAACCCTTATTTTTTAAATTATAAAAATGTAGATACCTTTTAGTTTGAGACTTTCCTGTGCTTCGTGCTGTTTTAATTGAGGTTATTTTGGGTCCCTATAGACCACCAGAACCTCTCTTGTTATACTGTCGCATTATTCCAAAACCCTACTTCATAGACCAGGGTTTCTCAACTAGAGCTCCTCCAGAGGTTGCTAAGGGTTCTTGGAGCCATGAGCAATGTCTGCCTCTCAGATAAGTTTTCACTGACACCATTAATCTTTCGAGCTATCTTGAAGGTGGTAATTCTTTCCAATGACTGCAAATGTAACACTAATGTATCATGCATTGTATGCATAGCCAATTTTAGCAGGGTTTCCCAGAGACTGGAAAGTTAAATCAAGGGTTCCTTTGTGTTGAAAAAGTTGAGAAAGGCTGCCATAGACTATATCATTTCTATACATGTTACGGTTGATGTCCAATAAGCTTTAAACAAATGTTTACAGCTGTGGATAAACATGTCTATAATATGAGGCTGTATCTGTTTTGTGAACTAGTGATTCTGGGAGAAAAGTTGGCTCAGCCACTAGTTCCGAAATGTGGCATAAACTGTTTTTCTTTCTTTTTTGTTTTGTTATTGAGACACACAGTCACTTTCTATTTCAAGAAGACTCTACTCATTGATGCTAGTTTACCATTTAAAACTAGTATGTATGTTTAACCACTTGCCATCTGGCTTTACGACGATATACATAGTGGCACATTCGCGTGAATTGCCGTACAGGTAGGTGTTCCTCTTTAAGAGCTGCTGGAAGTGCGTGGTGGAGCTTGCGCCACGGCGGGGGACCAGATGTGTGTGGCTAGCGGGCGTGATCGTGAAGTTTAGGAGATATTCACAGTACCTACAAGTAAGCCTTATTATAGGCTTACCTGTAGGTACAAGTGGTATAAAAGAGTTTACAACCATTTTAATAGACACCAATATGTTGCAAAAACTGTGCAGATTTATATAATTATTCCTAAATTAAGCTTCTCAGAAAAAAAAAATGCTAGTCATCTTTGCTGACCTTTACACCCTCTTCCTCCTCCACTGTAAGTAAAGATTGTCCTTTTCCTGTTGTTATTACACTTACCTATACATACAGTATGCAACCTATACAGCCGGGGTTCTCAACCTGTCAATAGCAATCTACTTATCAATTGCGTGAAGCCAACAGGTAAATCACAATCAGGGCTGTGCTGATGCTTCCCTCAGGCTCTGTCAGCATTGCTCTCCCTTCACTAGCAAAGCAGAGTGAGAGAAAAACCATGCTGGATGGAGGGCAGGACCAGGAGCTGCTTTAGTTACCTTTGTAAAATAACTAGCAGGTAATTGGATGCTAGGCGGTCATAGCAACCAATCATCAGCTTGTTAACATAAAAACAAAAGCATCTCTCAGTCCTGCCCTCCATTCAGCACTGTGGAGACAGCTATGGAAGGATAGAGGATTCTACTGGGGGGAATAAACAGAGGATATTGCTATGCGGGGGGGGGGGCAGAGGAAAGGACACTTAAGTGAGGGGGTTGCAGATGACACTGCTATGGGGTAGGGCACTATAGAGGGGGCAAAGGACACTACTGTGTGAGGAGGGGATGGCAGGGAACACTGCTATGTGGTGGCAGAGGGCACTACACAGGGGGGCGGGGGCAGAGGAAATTATTGTGGGGGAGGGGAGTGCAGAGAACACTGCTCAGGGGGCCCTACAGAGGAGGGGCAGAGGAAACTACTGCGTGGGGGGTGCAGAAGACACTGCTATGGTGGAGAGGGGTGGGGTCACTACAATGGAGGGGAATTGCAGAGGACACTGCTATGGTGGCAGAGGGGCACTTTACGGGGGGCAGAGGAGACTGCTTTGAGGGGCACAGGACACTACTGTTGGTGGGTCAAAGAACACTACTGTGTGTGTGTGTGTGTGTGAGGTGGGGGACAGAGGACACTACAGTGGGGGGCAGAGTATATTACTGGGGGAATGTTGTAAAAGAAGGAGTGGACACGGCTGTGGGGGAGGTGGATGGCAGAGTATAATATTGTGGTGGGGGGTGATTGAAGAGGAGCAGAAGACATTAATGTGACAAACTATGTGTTTTTATTGGATGACGCCCCAACCCTCCCCTCCCAAACACACCCACCCACCCCCCACTGGGAATCTTTGATTTCTCACATGTTTCTCAGGTAGATCTCAACCCCCTAAAGGTTGCCTACCATATACACACACACACATACACACACACACATGTATATATATATATATATATATATATATATATATATATATATATATATTATAATGTTTATACCACAAACTGTACTATAGAAATCTCATAAAAATTTTGTAAAAGAAAATATTAGTGTCTTTTTGTCATTCAAACTCACTTTAATGGTTTAAGTCGTTGACCCAGATCCCAGACCCAGATTAAAACTTTAGATTTTTCTATGATTTTCCTTATTAAAGGAATGTTTTCCCGGTCAATGAAGAAAACAAAACAAAAAAAACTGTATTTTTTCTTGTAAAAGATTGTATGATGGAAGTCAGCAGAGCTACACCTAATTTACCAAGACAAAATTCCCTTGCAAAGTCTATTATTTCAATTTAGTATATCAACCTCTATGGATTCATATACGTGATCACGTACTATATGTCTAAAAATTTGAAGGATATAGGTAACCACTGTAAGAATTACAGAAAAAATCTCATATTTTCCAATAACCTGCTTTTAATGAGGTGAAATGATTGCCCTGGTAAATTCTGTAAGGTTATAAGATCAGAGAGCAGTCTAAAAAAAAGCACTTTACTTGTAATACGGTACTGGCAAACTTTAAGACAAACGGCTATTAAACATGGTGACCTGCTGAGGCAATCAGCGCAGAGGTTGAGTCACTGTTAATAAAGAAATGGGCTACAGGATATAGGACCTAATTTAAGGACAATTACCAAAGGTACCATTAAAGACAAGGGTTATTCTGGAAGCCAGGGTGCTGCTTAACATGGTCTCTGATAGATACAACCCCTAAGTCTTTGTATGCTGTAAATGTTTTTGTGAACTATATTTTATTACATAAATTAATTCAATATCCTTCAAAGTTATTCTTATAGTTATAAACACTTATTTGTAAGCATTCCCATTTATAACAGTGTAAGAATATGACTGTAGCCTTTATAGCTTCTATTAATACTATGAAACATGTTTCTATAATCAAATCAAAAAATAAAAAAAATTAAAAATGAGAATGAATGAACCAGAAGAATCATGTTGTCAACCAGAAAATGTTAAGTTAGTCAATTGAAAATGGAAACATTTAAATAGCACAGCCAGTTGTTATAGCTTCTGAAATGAAGCAATGTCTGCTATTTTAGAACAGAATACTAAATGTATAGGGTACTAATCATACAAGCTATATAATCACATCCTTTATCATGGATTAATAAATCAAATAATATCACACTGTAGTCTCTTGACTTGAATGCCTAAAGTGTTAAGCCCCATACACACTATTCGATTTTCTGCTGTTTTTTGTCTTCAGATTTACCAAAACCATGTAGCGCAAGGGCCTGCCTGATTGCATACAAATTGAAACTCCTAAGGTTTGACCTCATATTATATGTTTTTGGTAAATCTGAAGGAAAAAATCAGCAGAAAATCTGATAGTGTGTATGGGGCTTTACTAAACCCAGGACCCTGCACTCAGTATATTTGGTCTCCCACAGTACAAAGAACATGGAAATGCAGTAATTTTAGTAAATTTAAACTGCTTAATACCTTTTCTCATCAGTAGTATAGCAATATATAGCAGAAGTCTTGTGACTTCTATGAGTGTCTGGTTAAAGCTTTCATTCTGTTTTCATTCTGCACTGACTATCATTTCAGGACGCAGGACCTCTGACCCTCTGTCTGGACAGTGCTGATTGGCCCTGTGCTGATCACACACACCCTCCCAAGAAAAAAAAACTCTCTAGCAATACACACCAAACTGAGCATGTGCAGACTGTCCCCTGGCCCTGTATTATCAGGAAATATATTTGGGACAGTGGAAGGAGGAGAGGATGAGAGAAGACAGGATCAAAAAGCCTTTTTACACAACCCCCAAAATATTGTGAGAGAATATATTAATGATGGGCTTCAACTTTAAATTTAAATTTTAATCAAGAAATCTAAACAGATTTTTGATAGTACTGTAATATTTAACTGATAGTTTTAAAATTCAGATTAATTTTACTTGCTGTTCCAGATGTGCTCCTTAATTTGTAACTTACAAAGATTCTAGATCTAAATCTAAACTGTGTTTGTATTATATTTCCTTTTTTTCTGCAGTTTACCAGCACTTACAAAGAGGATAAAAAATATCATATGCACACCAAAGCAAAATGAAACTCTGTGGTAGGCACAATAGCCACTAGATTGCTCACTATTCAGCAGTACAGAAGTCTGCCAAAACAACATTACCTACATGATTTGATGACGAAAAGTCAACCGAACAGTATTGCTTTCGCACTTATTTTTTGCTTCATGTTCGATATTGTAAAGCTATGACTTGGATTATACAAAGTACTCTATTCGGAATGTTCCATTACATCTGATTTAAATGCAGTCACAGTGAAGGATGAGAATTTAGAATATTTAGAGTCAATCCACCCATTTCAGGAATAGAATCTTGGCTTGTATGTGTTGGCAAGCTACAAACAAAACATCTGTTTGCATCCAGCCTAGATATGTTCTAAATGTGTGAAATGCTATATTGTTTCTCTAGGAAGCCACTTATCCTCCGGTCCAATAAAACTGAAATTTCACATACACCAGGCTTGATTCTGTTGATTTAAGCATTTAAGATCAAACAGCAACTACATTTGATTTACAAACGTACTTACATTCATTTAAATAATATGTTTTATGGTTTGTTTTTGTAATGGTGGCCATACATTTAAATTTGGGGGGAATATTTAATTACAATATCTTAGACTTGCTAAATAAATGGCATTATTAGCAATTCAAGAAAATGTGCTTCTTGTCAGTAAAAAAATAATGCTGCACAGAAAATAATATATTTTAAGAAAGGAAACTTTATAGTTATGCAGAGTACACCTGTTCACAAAAAGGATGTTATGGATCTAACGAGAATGCAGAGAAAGACAACCAAATAATTTAAGTATAATTTTATCTTAACACTGACTAGGCTTAAATATATTCCCACCCTCACTACTTCTGTTACCTATGCTGCCTAACCTGTGCAAAAAAGATGTGTATACTTACCTATTTTCAGTCGGTTCCAGCCCAGTCACATGATACGGATCAAACTGAAAATAGGTAAGTATAGTATACACATCTCTTCTTTTTTTCTTTTTTTTTTTTTACACAGGTTAGGTTGCAGGGGTCACAATCGCAACCCTGCCCCTAGCTCCAGGGGGCCCCTGCAGCCTCCCTGTCTCCCTCCACAAAGTCCAGCTCCGATCTGCCCTAGTGCCCCACAGCCACATTCCAATACTGGGCTTCCACTTTGCAGTTCTACAGTCCACACCCCTCTGTTCTCATTGGCTGAGGAGAAGCTGTGAACCATTTCCTGAATGGAAAGGAGCATGGGTTGAGAACAGCCCAGGTTGGAGAAGTGTCTGTGCTGTCTGCTGGTAACATGGTATGGTAACTGAGCTCAGCGAGTTAGGAGAAGTGTGCCGTCCTGTAGCCACGATGGGACGGATGTTACTGGTGAGGTAAGACATCGCTCAGTGTCTCCTAGTCACCAGCTGGGATTCTTTGTACCCCCCACCCAGAGATGTCTGCTTACCTCACTTTCCTGGCAACTGGGGAAAAGACACACACCTCTGGGATGTGATGTGCTCCTTTCCCATTATGTCACTCTATACTGCTCCTCCTCTGCAGGGCTGAAATCACATGCCTTGACAACACATCCAGTTAGCCGCGATCTTCACAGGGTGTATCTGCCTACTGCAACTACACTGCTGTTCCGACCAGAGAATTTCACAGGTCAGAACGGCAACATAAAAGCCAGATACATCCTGCGAAGGCTTACTGACTGTGTAAAGGATGATTACAGCCCTGTGTAGTGCGTGTGTGGGGGGGGGGGGGTTGTATACAGTGTTGGGATGGGAAAGGAGCTCTGCCAAGTGACCTGCCAGGGGTCCTTGTCCTCTGATTCTCCAGCGGGGATCCCTGTCCTCTGATTCTTCAGCTGTGATCCCTGTCCTCTGATGTAAAGAGGAACTCTGGAAACTCAAAACTCTTAAGCCACTTTGACTATCTTGGCGTATGGTGGGTGTATCTGCACACATGGTAGAAGCTACGCCTCTGCTTCTCTGTGCAATAATATTGCACAGGGCAGCCCAGAACCTCCTCTTCTGGATTCCCCCTCTGCCACTCTCTTCTTCTCCTCTTCTGTAAATGCCCCCACAGCAAGCTGCTTGCTATGGAGGCACCCATGCAGGTGCACTCCTGAGCTGGGCTGTGTGCTTCCATAAACCCACACAGCGCAGCTTGGCTCTACCCCTTGCTACCTCATGGGATCTGACTGACAGCAGCAGGAGCCAAACCCATATATACAAGAAGAGATGAAAGTGGGGCTGTCCATTGGGGCAGCGCTGAATCAAGAGTGGTGTCAGGTAAGTGTATAGGAAGAGGAGGAGGGAGCACAGACATTGGAAGTTTTTTTTTGCCTTAAGGCAGAGAATGCTTTAGGGTAAAAAAAAACTTTTGCCTTTAGAACCACTTTAAATTGAATTTACTTGCATGTTTGGATAATAATATTTATATTACTAAAGAGATTAAGGGACCTTTCACAATAAATGAACAGCTTCCACACAGTTAAATCACAGTGGCACTGTGTGGCAGCCATCTGTACAGGCTGCAGTGAGCTGGCGGTACGGGGCACAGCTCCCTATTTTTTTCCTTTTTTCTTCAAACAAACTTTATTTCAAGTGCACAAAAGTGACACTTCATGTCACTGTATAGCAGTGCAGAGCACAGCACTGGTGTACAGTGACAAGCAAACCTGTCCATCATGCTGCGATAAAATGCAGCATGACTGCATTTTATCACAGATTACTGCAGTGCAGCTCCAGGCTACATTTTGGTGTCAATATGTCCTCGCTGGTAAGTGATGTTCTTCCAGTGAGGAAAAATGCTGGTCACCGCATTAGTTTGAATTGGCCCTTATAGTTCCTATCAGGAATGAAAAACATTACATTGAAATTGAATTTCTGAGACAATTTGAATGACTCTATGTTGTATTTTTTATCAAATCTACCCCATACCGACACTCTAAAATACTATGTAATAACTAAACTTACAGTAGATTGTGACACCTTCCAACCCAACAATGAATCAAATAAGACACTTGCTATATCCACTGTTGGTTTAAATGCTTCACTTAATAGAGAAATGTCATCTTTATCCTTAAGGCAGATGGCTGTTACCATTTAACAGAAAAATCTCTTGCTACAAGAATGATCTTCTATGGAAGGCCGCTAAAGTTCAAACTCCTGCACAGCCTCTGACCATGCCATATTCCTTGTTCAGACTAAGCGCAATGCATGCCACTCTACAGTCACACTGCTATTTTATGATGCTTCTTAACAATAGGGGTTGATTTACTAATGGAATATAGACTACTCACTTTCCAAAGTAGATGTTCAGTTTAGTTTAGTAAATAAGGTGCAACTGTGTTCAACTCCATAATCCAGTCAAGTGCAAACAAAAATCTTGATTTAGATCAACTCTTATTCACCCTCACTGGGATAACATTAATAAATTACTAAAATTCCATAAGCCCTCAGCTGTTGTACTAAAATCATCCCAACGTGTCCAAATAATTTTTGCATGTACTGTATATAACAGTGTTGTTACCCCCTATTCATAAACAAATCAATTCAGACAGTTCATAATAAAATTATTCATCAACAAAGTTTCCATGCTTTTATATATATATATATATATATATATATATATATATATATATATATATATATATATATATATATATATATAAAGTGTCCAGTGCTCTTGATCCAAAGAGCTTAGTGCTATGCTTGCTTCTTTCCAAACAAACACTATACTATTCATTCCATTTTTCATTCAGTGATATTAACATCAACACTTGCTGCACAACAAACTGGAGTTGATTTACTAAAACTAAATCATCTTCTAATTTCACCTTGTTCATAAAAGGTTTAGCAGAAAAACATGTAAACCATTTGTTTTTTTTCAGAGCTGCACCAGATGTATCTACAGTTTCAGTAAATCAACCCCCCCTATGCTCAGTGTAGTCCTTCACCTCGCACCTAAAAACTCACCAGACCTCCATGACCCCTTTCTAGACCAAGACACACTTGTATCCTCCAGGGATCAAACCATCCAAATCTTTCACCACTCCTTGTAATTATAGCTCAGCACATGCATGTCATGGAGACTGGAAGAAGGCCTCCATAGTGTAAAACCGTTTAGTAGTTTAGAATTTACATAAAAACATAAAACATGCTCATGCACGTGTAACAGTGCAATCACCCCGCACAAAGGAATAATGCACACAATCACTTTAAGGAACCAGCTCCCCCGTCTCTCTATGTGAGCCCAATCACCAATAGTCTAACTCACTTCCATGTGTACTGCACCACTTCCAAGAATAATGTAAGGGATCATGTCACTTCCTATAACTCAGCCCAGGCACGCTTCATCACTTGACATCCTCAGGGTGTATTTCAGGAAGCTATAACCATGCTTAAGTTTTACTCAAACCTTAAACTTTTCCTTGCCTCAAAGATCTAGCCAATCGGATCGATCTATGAAACAAATGGAAGGAAAAATTTAACTTTGAGTACAAGAAGATTTGGGTGAACCTCCCTGAGGATGTCCAGTGTGATTAGCTATAATTACTAGTAGTGGTGGAAGCTTCAGATGGTTTAATCCCAGGACAATACAAGCACATCTTGAACCATTTTTCTGATAGAAATGGTGAGTTTTCAGGTGTGGAGGAGGGTTACGTTGAACACAGCATGTTGTGAAGTACAGAGTGTTGAAGTTCATATCACTGGATGAAAAACAGAATGAATTGTATTGTATTTGTTTTGGGAGAAGGGGAGAAGCACAGCACGGATCACTTTGGATCAAGAGCACTGGACACTATACACAGGTTGCCACTGGAGTCCTCTTCCACTCCTCCATGACGGCATCACAGAGTTGGTGGATGGTAGAGCTCCTTCACCTTCCATTTGAAGATGTCACGCAGATGGTCTGGTCTGGAGACATGCTTGGCCAGTCCATCGCCTTTACCCTCAGCTTCTTTAGCAAGGCAGTGGTCGTCTTGGAGGTGTGTTTGGGATCGTTATCATGTTGGAATACTGCCCAGTTTCCGAAGGGAGGGGATCATGCTCTACTTCAGTATGTCAGAGTACATGTTGGTATTCATAGTTCCCTCAATGAACTGTAGCTCCCCAGTTCCGGCAGCACTCATGCAGCCCCAAACCATGACACTCCCACCACCATGCTTGACTGTAGGCAAGACACATTTGTCTTTTTACTCCTCATCTGGTTGTCGCCACATACGCATGACATCATCTGAACCAAATAAGTTTATCTTGGTCTCATCAGACCACAGGACATGTTTCCAGTAATCCATGTCCTTAGTCTGCTTGTCTTCAGCAAACTGTTTGCAGGCTTTCTTGTGCATCATCTTTAGAAGAGGCTTCCTTCTGGTATGACAGTCATGCAGACCAATTTGATGCAGTGTTCAGCGTATGGCCTGAGCACTGACAGGCTGGTCCCCAACCCCTTCAACCTCTGCAACAATGCTGGCAGCACTCGTACATCTATTTCCCAAAGACAACCTCTGGATATGATGCTAAGCACATGCACTCAACTTCTTTGGTCAACCATGGCGACGCCTGTTCTGAGTGAAACCTGTCCTGTTAAACTGCTGTATGGTCTTGGCTACCATGCTGTAGCTCAGTTTCAAGGTATAGGCAATCTTCTTATAACAGAATAAAGGTGCACACACTGCTTCAAGCAAAAAATGGACACACCCGATCCAAGGTGCTGATCCAGGATCATCACCGTAGGCAATATCAAGATGAAAAGAAAAGATTGATCGCACATTTGAATCCAAAAGAGGCTGTAGAATTTTCTTTATTGTCATGAGCCAGACAAAATTGCAATGATGATCAGTTGACGCATTTCACACAGAAAGAACCGTGTTTGTTCACAACAGTTGTGAAAAAGCATGGTTCTTTTTGTGTGAAATGTGTCAACTAATTATCTTTGCAATTTTGTCTGGCTCATGACAATAAAGAAAATTCTACAGCATCTTTTGGATTCAAGTGTGCGATCAATCTTTTCTTTTCTTCTTGCAATCTTCTTATAGCTTAGGCCAGTGATGGCGAACCTTGGCACCCCAGATGTTTTGGAACTACATTTCCCATGATGCTCCTGCACTCTGATGTGTAGTTGAGCATCATGGGAAATGTAGTTTCAAAACATCTGGAGTGCCAAGGTTCGCCATCACTGGCTTAAGCCATTTTTATGTAGAGCAACAATTCTTTTTTTCAGATCCTCAGAGAGTTCTTTGCCATGAGGTGCCATGTTGAACTTCCAGTGACCAGTATGAGAGAGTGAGAGCGATAACAACAAATTTAACACACCTTCTCCCCATTCACGCCTGAGATCTTGTAACACTAACGTGTCACCTGACACCCAGGAGCGAAAATGGCTAATTGCACCCAATTGGGACATTTTCACTTAGGGGTGTACTCACTTTTGTTGCCAGCAGTTCAGACATTAATGACTGTGTGTTGAGTTATTTTGAGAGGACAAGAAATGTATACTGTTATACAAGCTGTACACTCACTACTTTACATTATAACAAAGTGTAATTTCTTCAGTATTGTCATATGTAAAGGTATAATAAAATATTAACAAAAATGTGAGGGGTGTACTCACTTTTGTGAGATATATATATATATATATATATCTCACAAAAGTGAGTACACCCCTCACATTTTTGTTAATATTTTATTATACCTTTACATGTGACAACACTGAAGAAATGTGAGGGGTGTACTCACATTCTGCATCTGATGAAGCCGACGGGTGTCAGTGTAACTCTTTAGGCCTTTTTGTTGCTGGTCCAATGCAAGCATCATGGATATATAAGTATATTTTATACTTCCTGTTTGTGCACTAGGACTTGTGTACATTGCTGAAGGCTGTCCAATTTGTACCTAGGCTTTACGTCACAGAGCTATTCCAAAGTGGAGTGTTAATGATTTATCTGTATTTATGCATGGACTGCCTGAATGCATTACCTGAAATGGAGTTGCCAGTCTTATGACATGGAACTAAATCTCACTCACCCTGGACCTGTGATGAGCCAATGCTGAGGGTTGGAGTTTCTTTCTGATACACCTGCTTACCCGCACTCCACTGTTCATATACTACATGCATATGAGATACCACATCTGTTTCTGGTGGATATTTATATCATTTGGCTTCGCAGAATAAATTGCTACATACTATAACCCTATTTGGAACACTACAATATATGCATTTAGCCCTTACACAGCATCACATTGGAATTACGAGCATTGCAACAAGGAACCTATAGGCTTTCAGTCTGATTGAGGATTACAATTTTTCAACTTCTTTACAGATTGCACATGTGATTTTGAATGATTTCAGGAGGACTGCTTTTCTAGCCTATAATAATATTATATCATATGTATTACTTGTAGCGCCAGCTCCTGAAGAGCATGTGCTATGTGTTTTTCCATTTTTAGGGTTTTAGGGTTAATTATACCAAATTATGGTTTCAGTACCAGTCTGGCTGGATTGCACTGGGTTCTGCTTGGCCACAGGTGTCGCTGTCACCACTGGCAAGTGTGAGAACGCAGTTTGACTGGGCGTATTGAGTGCCATTCTTTCTCGGGAACTAGCCCAGTGGGAGTGTCATCTTGCTGTGCTTAGGGTACTTAGGGTACTGACATCACGTGCTTCTGGGTTCTGGTCCAGAAGATCTTTCTGTCTGCTTGGTCCTGGTCCTCCTGACCAGCCCCCATGGCTCTCATGGCCTGGGGTGTGGATCCATCCAATTTCAAGTCTTGGGGCTGGCTAGCCCTAGGCAAAGTAACTGAGAGGAGAATTCAAAGGTGGTCCGGTGCCCTCTCATCTGTGACACTAAGTGAATCTATACTCATACAGTATCGCCAGACCGGCTGTAAGATTCTGGTACCATATGATGGCGCTCTAAATTTGTCTACGTGCCTCAGTTGCATTCAAGTCTGTGGCAGAGACTTGTTTCAAGTGTTCTACATTCAAGTCTGTGGCAGAGACTTTGTTCAAGTGTTCTACATTCAAGTCTGTGGCAGAGACTTTGCTCTATGGGCCTGGCAAGAGGAGGTCTATCCGGTACCTGTGAGAATCCAGTTTTGAACGGTAATTCTCTAGATTTCTATAGTGAGAGACTTCCTATCTTTTGCAGTTTCAAGAGTACCTAAACTTCCTACCTAACCCTCTACCCTTCATTGAGAGACTGCTTTGTCTACCATTTCAAATAAATATCCCAAAGGTGGATCCAGTGTCAGTTTCTGCAATTTTTTGGGCCATCTACCTTGGGAAACCCCTAGACGTACTCGAGGTTAAGAAGGTAACGGTAAGCCCAACAAAACCAGCAGCTCCTTTCGGGGTTCAGTGCTACATACTTATGAGGCATTGTGGTGCCAGTGTGTTACTGTCATTATTCATTGGCCAAGGATTTTTTATATGCTTCATTTTTAATGTATATTAATACATTTGAGATTTTCGGTTACCTTATTTTGACGTGTCACATATAATCTGTTGAACTTGAGCAGTAGTAGTGAAAGTCTTCTTGTTTTTATTGATAGTGCATAATTCTAGTAGTGTACCGATGACTCCACCTCTAGTAACACTATTATCATTATCATCAATACGTGATTTGTTGTTTAATGATGCTTGATTAACTTACTCAACAGGATCTGGCTGAGGAGAAAGTCATTTTAGTCTATCTTGTACTGTTGCAACGTAGAGCATAAAAAAATAAAATAAAAATGTGTGCAAAAAAATGTTGCCTTTTTAAGAAAATCATTGTACACCTTCAAATGTTTTTTTTTTTTAATTAGGTATTATTGTAGTTAGATTCATTGTGTTGTTTGCTTGCCTTACCTTGTCATGGTGGACTCACATGTTGTGGCTGCAGTTTGTAGTGTTATGGCTGAGCAAATCCTCTATGCCCATATATTCATTCACCTCCGTCTTTGTTGCATTGAAAATGTGCTGATATTACGAACACATTTTTGTTTCAGCATGTTGAGCTCTCTGTTATTTGTTCTGCCTGTTTGTGTGTGTTTCAGATCTAGTTACTGTTTAGCTCTCACCTGCAGAACACTAATCTGAGAGACCCAGAAATTGTGGGGTATGCAGTTTCTTAGATCTTACACTACAAACAGAGGTTATGCAAAAACCTGTGCAGTGTCATGGCACATGCCTCATGTTTGAACACAAACAGAAACTTCTGACACAGGATTGTGAAGATGTACTATTGGCTATGTGTACAGAGCAACAAAGGATAGCATACAACTACATGAAAAATATATGCATATTATGCAGGTAAACAGCATAATGTGTAGGTAGGAAGGTTTAGGTATTCACAATGAACACAGCATAACTTATTTTTACTAAGCTTAGTGAACATACACTTTTCATAGCCAACATTCACTTTGCAAAGTAATGTTTTTTTCTTCATTAGTAGATTATATGCTCTAATTTTAGTCTGATAATAAATTTCTAAAATCCAGTGGGAACTATTACACAAATATCAACTTCAGCAAGGAAGACAGTGTGGCTAATGTTTTCAAAGAGTAGAGCATGTTCACTTTGCAAAGTACATTTTTACCACCCATAGTGAATGTGGTGAAAATTCCTATTTGGGTGCCCAGAATTAAAAACATTTTTTTGCATGGGCGATAGAAGTTAGTGCAACTTTGCCTTATTCACTAAGGTTTGTGAACATTTCCTTGCAAAGAGAACATGCTTTACTCCTTTAGTAAGTCAACCCCAGTGTTTTGTTCTGCAATGTTCCATACAACAGTATTGGTTAGACAGGCCACCAATCACTGTGACTGGAAAATAGCGAAGCATGCAACAGCCTAGGTAAGGTCTGTTAGCACTTTTGCAAAGTGCAGTTTTGGTTTTCACACTCTTGAATCTTGTTATAAGCTTCTAGTATACAAGGTTTCAATATGTTTGTTATCAGTATTTTTATCAGTTGACTTATATAAGTTAAACCTATTATCAGATACAATATATTTTTATACATCTAAATTCATATGCCTGCAAGAGCCTGTAATTCTTTACTTTTATGGTTTTAGTCTGATAGGCAAAGCTCTGATACTTCTGGGTAGTAGTACTAGGAGTACTTCTGGGTTGTAGTAGGGTGAGTTGAAGGTGGGTTTCTTCTTACCCCCTCACAGATATTCTTATTGGTTCTGTGCAACTTTGCTGTATGGAATTTCCCCAAATATGTGCGTCTGCGCTAAGATTTAACTACAATTTCCTCATTACAACACTGAGATCTGCCCAGGTGGTTGTAACAAACACTGACCATCCCATTCAGGAATATGGTGAAACAAACAACAATTTCTTCAGAACAGAAATATGTAGGAATCTGCAACAATGTTTGTTTAAATTAGTGCAATTTATAATGTACATAGATCACCTGGTAAGATGTTTTTTTCTTCAATAAATGTGGAATTACATCAAATCTATGCATGCTAAGTAAGTGTAACACTTATTGGTATTTATTACCTCTCATACACATCACAGAGATATATTCGGACTAGGAAAAGCCGCTGGACTGGAGGACAAGGGCAGCAAGAAAAATGAATGAACAGGAGGTCAAGGACAGCAAGTGAAAATCACTGGGCTGGAGGTCAAGGACAACAGGAAAAGCCACTGGAATAGAGGTTAAGAATAGAAAGTAAAAGTCACTGGACTGGAGGCCAAAGACAGCAGGAAAAAGTCACTGGACTGGAAGTGAAGGACAATTTGTAAAAATCACTGAACTGGATGTCAAGGACAGCAGGAAAAACTCACTGAACTGGAGGTGAAGGATAATTTGTAAATGTCACTGGACTGGAGGTCAAGGAAAGCAAGAAAATTCACTCGACTGGAGGTGAAGGACAACTTGTAAAAAATGAATCAACTGGAAGTCTAGGACAACAAGTAAAAGTTGGTAAAGTAAAAGGATGTCAGGGACAATTTTTAAAAGTCACTACTAGAGGTCAAGGACCACTTGTAAGAGTCATTAAGCTGGAGGTCAAGGACAGCTTTTAAAAAGGTATCGTTTTTTTGAATGATCATACTGTTGCTGTGTCATGACAAAAAAAGATTCATGCAGAGTTATAAGGTTACTGAAATGTCTATGAAAAAAAATGATATTCCAGTATTTTAATAGAGACTGAACGTTCAATTATGTAGTAGCATTTAGGCAAAGTCAATATGAAGACAGACATGTTATGCAGGCTGGAGACACAGGTTGGGGCAGTGAAGGGGTCACAGTATCCAATTAGAAATGGAGAACGAGAAATGCTTAGAATTACAAACGTAATGTACACTTTCTTTGTAACTAAACCCTCCTATCCTTTACAACCAAGGAAGCTGCCATCTTAGCATGTTTGATTTGGCATGGTCATAATGCTGTCATAACACCAGCCAATTGATGGCTTGACAGTTCAGTTGAGAGCACAAGCAACTGGAGCATTTATCATTCATGGCATGCCTTGAATATTGAGTTGACCCACCCTTTGTAGCTATAACAGCTTCAACTCTTTTGGGAAGGCTGTCCACAAGCTTTAGGAGTGTGTCTATGGTAATGTTTTACCATTTTTCCAGAAGCACATTTGTGAGGTCAGGCACTGATGTTTGACAAGAAGGCCTAGCTCACAGTCTCCACTCTACTTCATCCCAAAGGTGTTCTATTGTGTTGAGGTCAGGACTCTGTGTAGACCAGTCAAGTTCCTCCACCCCAAACCCTACGGACTAAGACTGGGGTGTAATTAAAGTTCATGTGCGTGTTAAGGCAGGTGTCCCAATACTTTTGGTAGTATAGTGTAACTGTTTTGGGAAACAGTTAAATCAAAAAAAATTGTTCTGCTTTAAAAAGAGTCTCAGAAGGTACACAATTTAGATATCTTTCCATTCAAGGTAATGGATGCAGAAACAGTTTAAGCATTACTGGGAGTTATGACAGAATTCTCACTTGTTATATCTTTATAGCTATATCAATTTTCTTCTTTGATATGTTATAAATGCATGCAATTATCCTGAAATACTTTTCTATCCTACTTAATGATTGTCAGTGGGTAAACTTCTCAGAGCTTACAACACCAAGATCACTTTTCTCTGCTTTGACAGTTATTTAAAGCTAAACTACACAAGATGACTTCACCTGTCATCTATATTACGGTTGACATGCACTGTTAGCTCTGTCTCTGTCACTCTGAAGGTCTCTCTAGGAAACTGCTTCTTTCTTCTATTAAAGTCATTGAATGAGAGCTAGTACAAATTAAGAACTTGTGTATGCTGTAATTTATAGAAGACTGTTGAACTTTCAGGAAACAACTGAAGAAAAAATATATTCTGTTGAATATTCTATTGCATTCTAAGGCTTATATGCAATAAAGTTTGAAACAAGAAAAGTTGCTGCTCATAGCAATCAATCAGCTTCAAACTTTCATTTCTGCAGTTGAGAGTTTAACCACCTCAATACTGGACACTTTCACCCCCTTCCTACCCAGGCCAATTTTCAGCTTTCAGTGCTCTCACATTTTGAATGAGAATTGCTCAGTCGTTTCTGTTATAACATTTTACAAATAAGTAATTTCTCTTCATATATTTTGACTAAAATGTATACTGCTACATTTCTTTGGTAATAATAACCCAAATTGGTGTATATTATTTGGTCTGTATGAAAGTTATAGAGTCTACAAGCTATGGTACAATCATTGAAAATTGATCAACCTGATGTACTGACGGCCTATCTCATTTCTTGAGGCTCTAACATGTCAAGACAGTACAAATATTCTCCAAATGATCAATTATTGTAAAGTAGACAGTCCAATGTATTTAGTAAGAGGCATGACAAGTTTTTTGAAGTTGTAATTATTTCCCACAATTCTTTGGAAAATTAAGATTTTTTATTTTTTTCACCAAAATGTCATATTAACAAGTTATTTCTCACACAAGGCATACTTGCAACTACACTCCAAACCACATTCTGCTACTCATCCTGAGTATGGTGATACCACACGTGTGAGACTTTTTCACAGCCTGGCCACATAGAGAAGCACAACATTCAACTAGCATCTTCAGCCATTATACACGTTAGGACCAGGCCTTCTTCTGACACTTTTTGTTTACAAGTAAAAATCTGTATTTTTGCTAGTAAATGACTTAGAACCCCCAAAAATTATAGATTTTTTTAGCAGAGGCCTGCGGCAAGACAGCATGGCTGATTGTGTCTCCCAGGTGAAGCAGTCACCTGGGAGACACTAGCAGCCACTCTGTCTTGCTGTAAAAACAAGATCTGCTTTGCTATTCCAGCCACACATTATAGACCTGAATTTTATATGACCATTCAGGCATCTCTCCAGCTTCTCGGGTGTTTCAATATACTCAGGATAGTTTTCACCTGCCACCCCTAATTGATCTGGCTCTGCGGACAAGCACCCTCTATATTCCCATAATCGTTAGGTTACAGGACATACTGAAGTAAGAATCCTAGGCTTCGGCCCCTTTGTGGGATCTCACGTTCCCACGCGGGAAGTATGCTGTGACAATTTTCATCTTCTTCCTGTCTTGTTTGCTGTGCGCAGTTGTGGCGGTTCAGCTCTTTTCTTATCCTTTTTATGTTATGATCTCTTTTGGGTGAATCACTAACACATGTGATTAAAGCTACATATTTGGAATTCGCTAGCCCTTTGTCCCTGAAGAAGACTTGCATTCTGTATGTTGAAATGCAATGGGCATCTTCTGTCTCTCTGACAGTCACTTTGGGCCATTCCAATAGCCGATTTCATGCTGTTCTCATCATCATGGGTTTGATATTATCTTCATGTTTTCATTTGTCACTAAGCCACTGTTTATGGTCTGTTTAAAGTCCCATCTTTTGAGGAATTCCTTTTACTCTATGTACCTGGGATGTGGACCATATTCAGTCTATCCAGGTAGTTGTGTAAAAACCTCTTTACTTTTGGAGCATAATAAGGCATCACAAATATAAACATAACTCTACTGGGGTTATATCAGTTTGAAGCTATCAAAGTATTTATAGAACAGAGATCAATTGTTTTTTTTAAGCTCCCTTGGATCTATTCATTGGCATGGTACATTTCTGTTCAGTACTGGAGCCCAACACTGGTAATTCTCCCTTAACCTAACACTTAAAATGAACTTATACTGTACATGAGATGTCTTTTCAGCACTTTAAGAAAGGACTGAACAGCTAATTGATGTGCAGAAAAAATGGCGAAGTGGCATTTAAAATTTTCAAGCAAAAGTCTCATAGTCTCAGCTTTGCACATCTAGAGAGTGAAATTCTTTCCCATTCTTCCTTGCAAAATCGCTCAAGCTCTGCCAGATTGGATGGAGAGTGTCTGGGAGTAGCAATTTCCAAGTCTTGCCACATATTCTCAATTGGATTTAGGTCTGGACTTTGACTGGGTCATTCTTACACATGAATATGCTTTGATCGAAACCATTCCATTGTAGCTCTAGCTGTATGTTTAGGGTCCTTGTCTTGCTGGAAGGTGAAGCAGACTTTGACAGGTTTTCTTCCAAAATTGCCCTGTATTTGGCTCCATCCATCCCCCCATCAGCTCTGACCAGCTTCCCTGTCCCTGCTGAAGAAAAACATCCACACAACACGATGCTTCACAGTGGGGATGATGTTTAGTGTTAGTTTTCCGCCACGCATAACATTTTGCTTTTAAGCCAAAAATTCAAATTTTGGTCTTATCTGACCAGAGCACCTTCTTCCACGTGGAACTTCTTATGGCTTTCGTTTAACAACGTTTTTTCTTCTTGCCACTCTTCCATAAAGGCCAGATTTGTGGAGTGCACTACAGTTGTCCTGTGGACAGATTCTCCCACCTGAGCTGTAGATCTCTGCAGCTCCTCCAGAGTTACCATGGGCCTCTTGGCTGCTTCTCTGATTTAATGCTCTCCTTGCCCGGCCTGTCAGGTCAGATGGACAGCCATGTCTTGGTAGGTTTGCAGTTGTGCCATACTCTTTCCATTTTCAGATAATGGATTGAACAATGCTCCGTGAGATGTTCAGAGCTTGGGATATTTTTTTTATAACCTAACCCTGCTTTAAACTTCTGCACAACTTTATCCCTGACCTGTCTGGTGTGTTCCTTGGCATTCACGATGCGGTTTGTTTACTAAGGTTCTCTAAAAAAAACTCTGAGGGCTTCACAGAACAGCTGTATTTATGCTGAGATTAAATTACGCAATGGTGGACTCTATTTACTAATGAGGTGACTTCTGAAGACAATTGGTTCCGTTAGATTTAAGTTAGGGGTATCAGAGTAAAGGGGGCTGAATACAAATGCACGCCATACTTTTCAGATATTTATTTGTAAAAAAAAATTGAAAACCGTTTATCGTTTTTTCTTTCCAATCCCAATAAAATACATTTACGTTTTTGGATGTAACATGACAAAATGTGGAAAATTTCCAGGGGTATGAATACCTTTTCAAGGCACTGTAACTGGAGCAAAACGTTCTTCTGAGGAAGAAGAGGCTGTATTTTAAGTAATTATGTTTTCCCCTGAAATTATAGTCTCAACATTCTTTTATATCTTTAGATCTAGATTCTTTTTTATAAATACATTTTCAAGAAAAACACTGGGGAAAGGGTTAATTATAAAAGAGGCAAGCTGAAAAGTTTTTGGTGAACAAAACCACTGCACAAACATTAATAAACATTAACAAACAGGACCAAAAAACAATAAAGTAAAAACATGTAATTCAGATATTCATATATATATATATAATTGTACTTACATTTTTACCCTAATATAACACCTAAATTAAACCCTTAAAACAGAAGTATGAAAAACTTTTTAACTCTTTTTAATACTTCTCTCATGCGTCATTGGAGCGCATTTTCTTTTGTTTTGACCCCGGAGTAAGCAGATAGAGAGCTAATGATAATTCCCCCCGTAATTCTTCTTGAAAGTGCTTGTATAGTCAAACATTTTTACAGGGAATGATAGAATGTCTATAAGTTTGTTTACTGTGTCCTGTTGGGCAGTTTTCATGGATAAGAAGTAAAATAGCTGAAATCAGAACAGGTGTCCCCCTTTGTAATATTTACCCTCACCTACTGATCTAGGGAGTTTGGATCTACCTAACAGGGACACAGCCAGCAATAAAACATGACAAGTATTTAAATTCTTCCCTACTTTATCCAAAACTAAAAAAATGATTGAGCTATACCTATACTTATATGGCCTGTACACGCAGTCGGACATTCTGACGAGAAAATCTGATGATTTTTTCCGACATATTTTGGCCCAAACTTGTCTTGCATAAACACAGTCGCACAAAGTTGTTGGAAAATCCGATCATTCAGAACGAGGTGACGTAAACCATGTATGTAAACCCCATACAACGGGACTATAAAGAGGCCAGTAGCCAATAGCTTTCGTCCAGTAATTTATTCTGAGCATGCGTGGCACTTTGTCCATTGGAATTGTCTACACACGATCGGAATTCAAACAATCGGATTTGTTGTTGGAAAATTTTAAACTTTGTGTGTCAGAAATTCCGATCTAAAAAGTCAGGTGGAGCCCACACACAATCGGATTTTCCTACAACACGACCTGAAAGTGCGACCGTGTGCACAGGGCATAACACTAATCCTTGACCATCAACCCCTAACCCTTAAAGAGGTTGTAAAAGGCGGAATTTTGTTTATCTTAATGATTTCTATGATTTAAGATAAAAAACCTTCTGTGTGCAGCAGCCCCCCAATACATACCTGAGCCCATCTCAACCCAGTGATGCTGCTTGAGAGACTCGGATGCCCATGACTCTCCCTCCTCATTGGCTGAGACAGCAGCAAAGTGCCATTGGCTCCTGATGCTGTCAATAAAAGTCAGTGAGCCAATGAGGAGAGAGGGGGTAGGGCCCGGGCCAGGCCAACGCCCTGTGTCTGAATGGACACAGGGAGCCGTGGCTCGGCTTGGGTGTCCCTGTGGCATGCTTCTTGCTGTGGGGGCACTCAACAGGAAGGAGGGACCATGAGCCCCAGAGAGGGACCCGAGAAGAAGAGGATTGAGTCTGCTATGTGCAAAACCATTACAAAGAGCAGGTAAGTATAAGATTTTTGTTATTTTTAACAAAATAAAACTGAGACTTTAGTATCACTTTAAATCTACCTCTAATTATAACCTTAATCAAAGCTTTACTTTTTAATTAGTGTTTTAATGCCCAGACAAGTCCTTCACCATATATATTACACATTTTTAAGAACTATATTTAGAATACAGGTTGAGGCAAGAGTAATAATAAAAAATTACAGTATATTACTTACAGAATATAAATGCTGATAAATTATTGAGTCCAATTTTGGAAGTTAAATACCGGTAGTAGACTTTCATAATTTCCAATAAAGGTCTGTAAACTTCCCTGCAGCAATGAAGACAACTATGTTCACCATTTAACATTTTTAACCTAAAAAAAGCTATTTTATATTTACAGCGTCAAGCTGTAATAACCATTGGGTCACTAGGTCTTCCAAAGACATTTTCTGCTCACAGAATTGAATGGATTTTTTAATTTAGTCACCTAGACATGAATTGTTTCTTGTACTGTCAGACTTATAATTTTTACTTAACTACTGAAACATTAAAAGGGATTCAAAGGAAACATTATGCTACATCCAATTGAACCTAGTAAAATTTTAGGATTCCCATAAAATAGGGTGTTCAATTACAATGTAAAAGTATGCACATTTTTTTTTTCTTTATTGTCCAATGCATAGTATATTTACAGGAAAATTACCAGGAAGCTCTCAGCTGTATCCTATCTCTACCTTATATTTAGATGCTACCATATATTACTGCTGATAATGTGATGTCAGTGAATAGATTGGAATTTTTCACTGTCTTTTATCAAGATAAATTGTTCTGTCAATAGCAAATGGCTGGTGAGTATTAGCGCTCTGCACACTGTATGACTTTTCATTCCAACCAAAAATAGTGTTTAATGCTTTTGCAAAAAATCTATGACTACAGCTCTCCCTGATACCTATTTAACTGCTTTTAAAGGCAGAATTTATTTCTGTAAATTAGACCCTCTGTTACAAGATTATATCATGCATCATAAACCTTAGGTCAATAGAAGGGAGGACGTCCTGCTGCTACAAGGGGAAAATACACCATATTCTCATCTTGAGATATTCAATAGCATTGTAAAACCATGGTGGGATCAGCTGCACACAAAAGAACTTTATCTTTGCTTTTTCCATAGATACAGCAACAGTGTCCCACAGTAGCAATATGCTCACTGGCCTTTTCTTTTCTATGAGAATTGTAGTAATTGGCTATTTCACACTTGTAAAGCTTGATCTGTCACAGTGCAAAGGGCAGGGAACGAGGCTGTCAGGGTCTCCTAAGATGGTCATCCATCAATTATTATCAGTGTTTACAAAATCCAGAAAGTCCTGTGAAATCTTGTTTTCTGTAATACACTGGTTGTGTAATTCTATTACAAAGATTATTTAATTACAAGGGGTGCTTTCTGTCTTTGAGAACACAAAAAATGGAAGCATCTACAGAAATGCATAAAGGCTTTGTTGCTTGTTAAGATCTTGAAGAGATCAATTTTTTGTCTCTGTACTACATGTATGCTCGTGGATTTTTCAATTCCAATGATTCAATCCAGTCTTGAGGTTGGCTGAGCTGTCCTTGCCATATCAAATGGGGATGATGAGATCAATGTTTTTGCCATAAAGTAAATTGAGTACTGTCCATGATACTTTTTTTATTTGAACTAACATACAATTTTTCAGGACAAGCTTTCGGGGTAGGTCCCCTTCTTCAAGGTCCAAGCAGTACTGATTTACAAATTTTTAAGCAGAATGTAAAAAGAAAACAAAAAAAACAAAAAACACCTCTGAGGGAAAGAAGAGAAAAAAAAACACATACAAATCAATGGCAATAAAGATAACAGAAGAGCTAGTGAGATAAGACAGAGGGAGAGCTATGGAATGGAGGGGGGGGGGGGGGGGTGCTAGTCACAGAGGGGTTTGTAAAACTTTAGTATAATGGGTAAGGAAACCTATATCTAAATTCAGGCCATTATTTTTTGTGTCAAAAAGAATAACCTAAACAACAAAAAACAAACACAACTTCTATAACTCCTGCTATCAGCAACTTGAAACCCGATCCAGAATCCCATGGTATCCCTTGTATAAATGCTGACTTAACAATATACAGCAATTACCACCAAATACACTTCTAGTCACCATGGATGTAGAATCTCTGTACAGTAACATCACTCACAAGGATGGGTTGCCGGCATGTCACAGATTCTTATCATCCTCACCAAACCAGAAATACACTGCTGAGGATGTGACACAGCTCATCGAATTCATTCTTATACACAACTACTTCACTTTCAATAATGACATCTATCTCCAGTGTATGGGTACTGCTATGGGAAGCAAAATGGCACCCCAATATGCAAACTTATTTATGGCTGACCTGGAGGACAAATTTCTGAACAGCATTCAACAAAAGTCATACAGATATTATCGCTATATTGATGATATCTTCATGATATGGACTGAAGGTGAAGAAAATCTAAACCAATTCTTCTCATTGATCAACACTTTTCACCCATCTATTAAACTAAAAATGGATTATTCAAACACACACGTCAACTTCCTAGACACTACAGTATACATCAGGGATCACAAGCTTCACACGTCGATATACAGAAAACCGACTGACCGATGCAAATATCTTCACAGTTCCAGTTTTCACCCGCAACACACTAAACGGGCCATCATACAAAGCCAGGCCATCAGATACCACCGAATTTGTTCAGACCCAGAAGACAGAGATAAACATCTCAGAACACTGCCAGACTCCTTCCACAAGAAAGGTTACAAAGAGAAAACCATCAACAACAGCATAAACACAGCCTTGAAAACACAAAGAGAAAATCTCCTCCAATACACAGAGAAAAAAACTAATAACCGAGTACCTCTAGTCACCACATACAACCCAGCACTAGAAGGGATCAAAAAGATAATCAAAGATTTACAACCCATTATAACAGAGGATGAAACTCTGAAAGGAATATTTCAACAACCCCCATTACTGGCTTTCAGACAACCACCCAACCTCAGACACAAACTAATCAGCAGGAAACTTCACTCTGATTATGAAGTCACAAATAATGGAAGCAAACCCTGCAATAAAAAGCGCTGCAAACTATGCAACCAGATCAATCTATCCAAAAGTGTCACACACACAAACGGGACCTTCAATATCATGGGATCTTACAACTGTACCTCCAGTAATGTTGTGTACCTCATCCAATGCAAAAGGTGCAGCAAAGGATCTTATGCCGGTGAAACAGGACAGAAGTTGCAAACGAGGATGAATTTACACAGACATACCATCAAGGAACATAAAGAAGACAGTTTATGCACACCTGTGGGACATCACTTCTCACAACCGGACCACACTATAGAAGACCTCAATGTTTTAGTTCTTAAAGGGAATTTCAGAACTATCCAGGAAAGGAAAACCTTTGAACTAAGAATGATAATTCTTTTTGACACAAAAAATAATGGCCTGAATTTAGATATAGGTTTCCTTACCCATTATACTAAAGTTTTACAACCCCCTCTGTGACTAACACCCCCCCCCCCCCCCTTCCATTCCATAGCTCTCCCTCTGTCTTATCTCACTAACTCTTCTGTTATCTTTATTGCCATTGATTTGTATGTGTTTTTTTTTTGTTTTTTGTTTTTTCTCTTCTTTCCCTCAGAGGTGTTTTTTGTTTTTGTTTTGTTTTGTTTTTACATTCTGCTTAAAAATTTGTAAATCAGTACTGCTTGGACCTTGAAGAAGGGGACATACCCCGAAAGCTTGTCCTGAAAAATTGTATGTTAGTGCAAAAAAATAAAAAATATCACGGACAGTACTCAATTTTCTCTGTCACAATTGCACTAATACGGCTACAATCACATTAAGTATGATGCCATAAAGTACATTTTTGTTGTATTTTGCTTGTTTCTTTGTTCCATAGCCACAACTGCATAGTAGTGTCTAGCAAAACACTTTCCTGGTATTCTTTTCATGAGGCTAGCTCAACGATAGTCAACTAACGTAATATAGGGTCCCTGATATCACCAAAGGGCCGCACATAATATTGTTTAATGCTACAGAAGGCTGTCAAAGAGGTGCAGACATGCAAGAGAAGATGGGGAAAAAGCACAGGCATGCTACAAGAGATGCCCGGAAACAGCAGACATGCTACAATGCAGGTACGAGTTTTAGTTGAGCAGTGGGAGACTTTATTCGAATAAGCACCTTAAAGCAACAAGAAAGCATGTTTTGCGCTACAGTGTTTAGCTAAAAGCCCTATAACTAAGAAATGTACCAGGGCATGGTCAAGACCCGGAACAAGATGGACGTGTAGTCTCTCTGCTCCCGTATCACAAGGACCCCTTTTCAATGCCTGCAGATGGGAATCTGCAATACATCACGGGGAAACCAAACAGGAGCTCCTCCGCACCTCGCTCCCAATCACCCCACAACTCCGGCACACAGCTAAGTCGCAAAATCCCGGAGATATTCTGCACTCAGCCACACAACTGGCCACCAAGTACTCCTCATGATCCCCCAGCACTCTCCTGCCAGACCCCCTCCCATCAAGGCATACAACGGCTGCCTCGCAGCGCGGCAACCCACTAAGCCTGAGAGACATCCAGGCTGTTGTAGCTGATATAAAGGACATACACTCACCGCTGCCATCTCTGATATCTGGCTTGATATACAAGGGGTAGCCAGGCACGTAGAAGTGGTGGAGGATATGACAGCCCAGCTTTTGGATTCCATGACACCCTTGCGCTCCCTCCCTCTTCTTCCATCATTCCCCCTCTCCAGTACCTCCTCCATTGCCCCCCTCATTTTTCCCACCCCCCCAACCTCTCTTCCCTATTTCCGTGTCTTGACTCTTCCTCTTCTACTACTAGCACCCAGAAACTTTTCTTACTACCTAACTTAAATAGGATTACTTTTTGATGTGATATGAATGCAGAGGGTTAATCTGATGTATGACATTTATCCAGGAGACACGGTTGATGATCGGTTGCACTTCTAGACCCAGCATAAGCCTTGTTAAATGTGATCTCTATGCCTCTTATACTGGACGACTTACCAATGCTTCTTCTGTCTTGACTGGACAACACTCTCCTGGTTCACACTGTGACATCGATATACCCTCCTGATCTCACTACCCAATCTATTAAAATCTACTATCATTACTACTAGTGTAAAGTAAACTAGCCACCTCGAACCCTCCAGGTCACAAATGATTTTGCTTTTGGAGACCAATTTATTTTATTATATGTAAAACCAGGGAGTAAGCATTACTTTTAGTGATCAACAGTATTGTCCTCTAGATAAATGATACTACTGGATACCTCTCTTACATAAATGCTATTAGTTTTACATTATCACCATTACAATGGAGCTGACATGCAGAGGTGTACTGATTCTGTACTCTACCACTTAGATATCACAGCTACTTCCTTTATCCATCCTCCCCCCTCCCTTATCCCTCCATTTCCCCTCCACTCCTTTTCGCCATTCCTCCCCCTCCCCTTTCTCCCATTTCAGCCTGGTGGTACAGTCTGTCTACCTGCATTTCGGTTCTAGGAGGTGACAACCTAGCCTTTCCCAATCATTTGATATAGGTCCTATAAATACAACTCAAGTTACCTATTTGGCAAAACTTAGCTAGCACCTTTAAATACTGTTTGCTATGATGTACACTTGCTAACCCAATGTAACCTTGTTTAAACAATGACCTTCTGAGAAATCTAGGCCTACTTCTTAAGTTGTAAGACTCACCCTTCCCAAACAGAAAGGAGGAATCGGTCTCTAATGCCGCGTACACACGAGCAGACTGTATGGCGTACTTAGTCCGTCGAGACACATTTCAGCGGACAATCCGCTCGTGTGTGGGCTTCAGCAGACTTTTTCAGCATGCAGTCCGGCGTACTAAGAATTTCAGATTTTTCGAAATTCTGTCCGTTGTACTTTGGTTTCAGCGGACAATCCGCTCGTCAGTATGCTAGTTCGACGGACTAAGAATGGCGCATGCCCAGAAAGGATTTACACGGCGGAAGGGTGCTTTGCTGTGTCTTGGACTTCCTATTTCTAGTCCCGTCGTACGTGCTGTACACGTCATCGCGCAAGCTTTCGACGGACTGTTTGTGCATCCGTGTGTGGTCAAGTCCGTTCAGTCGAAAGTACGACGGACTGTCCGTCGGATTGTATGACGAACTAAGTACGCCATACAGTCCGCTCGTGTGTACGCGGCATAAGATATACACAACTACTACAGAGCATGTCACCTTTCACGGATAGTGGACTGGAACGTTCATAGCCAGGTCAAGGATTGGGTGACCCTCGAAAAACTCCTTCACTACTCTTTCCCTAAATTCTACCCCGTGGCTGTCAACAAATTACCTTCCTTCCGTTCTTAGGGACCACCCACTCATGGGTCCTACACTAACATGCTTCTGTGAGGTGAACTTGAAATATGGCCTCTCCTCTACTGGAGGACCTATGACACCTATACGCTTCAACCTGGACGTCCCACTCAGGATATCCAACAAGTTTTTTTAAGGGGCAGCTCCCACACCTTTTCGCTGTGCTCACCATTTGCAGTAATACAGTCTTGGACAGATCAGACCTAATCTCACAATGGCCAAATGCCTCCTTACCACAATGGTCCTACCTCCAGATGTGTACTTTTCCTCAAACTGTACAAATGTTATTTCTCTTCCCCTTACCGCAAATGAAACCCTGTGCTCCAAGAACACACCCCAACAACATATCTTTTCTTCTATCCATGCTCATTTTTTCCAGAATAGACCCTCCAATATGCACAAAGCCTGCTCAGCCTGGGAAGGGCATACTGACAAAACCTATTCTCCTGCCAACTGGAACCACATTTACATGCATACACACAAAGGTTCTGTTAATGTATCTACACAAGAAAGTGGCTATAAACTCCCATCCAGATGGTACCAGACTCTGTCTCTCCTACACAAAATAAATCCAAACCTATCCAAACAATGCTGGAGATGCCATCAAGATGATGGCACACTACTAATATCTGGTGGCCATGTCCCCAAATTCAACCCTTCTGGTGAGAAATACACTCATGTGACAATATACACCTTAGACTACTCAACATTGCTTTTACTTCTTCACCACACGTTTTTTCCCCACAGAACCACAACTCACAAATTGCTTGCCATGCATATGGTGAATGCAGCGAAATTGTATATACCAATTGATTGGAACATGACTCACATTCCATCACTGTCAGAATGGTTCACATGTCTCCAAAGAATCAAGCCCCATAAGGGGCATTAATTCTGGTGAGAGCATTTACATATTACAGCACTGAGTGGCGCATTGGGGATGGAGGTTTCTATTTGAAGACCCAGCACTGTTTGCACTAGCGAATGAAACGTTCCCTACTGTTTTTATGTATTAACTACAGCATTAGTCTATGGTGGCAGTATCATCAGCCAAATATTAATATTGGACACGTATTGGACATACATGCGTTTATATGCGATTTTTGGCTGAATTAGGTTTTTGGATCCCTAGCCTTTTTGCACTTTCTTTGCACCTATTTGCACAGTTTTTTCTGAATGAGAACATTGAAGGACACCAGTAGTACTTTCTAGGTTGTTTGAAAGAACTTTTATATTATTTTACATCATTTGATATACCTGCAATGACCTTAAAGTGAATGTTTACAATTTTTTTGGTTTCACTCACAAAATGTTGACACGTATATGATGACTTAATATTGGTTTTGGATTTAATTATGATGGGACACATATGTTTATTTAATATTGATTACATTGTCTAGGAAGCATTTGCACTTTAATTACACACAGCGCTTTCTTAATAACACTAGTTTGTGGCGATAGGCCAATTTAACACATCACTAATCGGGTTTAGCGCCATAACCTTTTTTATTCAATACTCTAAAAAGAGAAAAGGGGTGGACAGCTCCAAAAAAGCAAGATGCAAAATAACAAATAAATAAATAAATAAATAAACCAAACCATTTAACTACTAGAAGCAATCTAGAAGCAATCTAAAAAAAAATGTTCCTTCTTTAACATAAATAAGCACCAAATATAGCTATTGCTGCACAATAAGTGCCAAAGAGCAGTGTGTGCCCCTCAGACACAGGTTAGGCACCAGGGAGCTAGATGAACTTTCGTGTCTAGACATTCCTCCTGTCCTTATTTTTTTAAGGAGGCCAGGAGACATTTTTTCAACATCAAGCTATTTTTTTTTTTTTTTAAGGTCATGCCTATTGTTTTATATGCTTAGCTAGATTTGTTCTGAAGCATTGTTTAGGTCCTAAGTGTATTCCATACTGCCTATTTTTGGATCCCAGGAGATTTTTCAGGGACAGTGACTTGTGATTATTTTTGTTTCCTTTTTTAGAATTTATTCCATTCATTCAGTGTCAAGGTCAAGGAGGAAGATGCCTGTCATCCAACATCTAACCATACTGAATAAGGAGCTTCAAGTTCCAATAAAATGATTGCTTTCTCTCATATGACCACCACTAAAGTTCTTTCATCCACTTGATGACACCTATTTGCATTTGTAGAAGGAGAGAACAGAATTGGGACTTTAAATGAAGCACACATCAGTAAGAGAATAAGTCAAGCGACTATAATATTTATTTTGTATAGTCCATGATCAGTGGCGTAACTAGAACCTTCAGGGCCCCGATGCAAGAAACCATGAAGGGCCCCCCTGAACCCCAGCCAGGGCCCTTCCCTCCGAGTCTGGCGGTGGAACTCCAGGGCGTGGTCACAGTTATGACCTTTGTGAGCCCTGTAGTTCCATCACTGGTATCAGTAGTTTTATTTATTTTTATTTTTTTTAATTTTTAGGTGCCCCATTGGGGGACTGTCCCTAGGCAGGATGGGGTCCCCGTCCCCCAGAAGAGATGAGGTTCTTTTCTCCAGGGCAGATGAAGTTACTGCCCCCAGGTGAGAAGGGGTCCCTGTCTCCAGGGGGAGATGGAGGGGGTATGTACTGGTGTGTGGGGGATGGGGTCCTCTCACTCACCATGACCAAGCTGTAGGCTGCGCACTCATCCATGTTGGCCTGGGCTCCATCCAGTGTGCTGGACGGGTGATCAGCATATCTCCCAGAAAGACCTTTCATCATCTGTGTATGACAGGGGAGGAGGGGGGCTGGCAGACAAGTCTGCAGTGTCCTCCGGGGAGCTCTCATAGGGCTGCAATGCATCTGTGTGCTTAAAATTTGCTTACCCGGGAGAAGTATGTAGTGCAGTGTGGGCCGGACTGGGGGGGGGGGCGAGACTCTGGCTGGGGAGAACAGACATCGGACTGAGCAGCAATGCATGAAGCAGGAGAGGGGTACTCTGAGGAGCCGGCTTAGGCCACAGGTCATGCGGGGAATGCAGAACTAAAGAGCAGCCAGTGCGATAGTCGAGCATGGAGCTCTGCTAGTGACCCTCCACCTCCAGCCACCCGTGTGCATGGTGCACTGGTACCCCTAGCTGCCTATGCTGGTGCCGGCCATATGTAGAGGGGGCTGCATGGGCCCCCTGCATCACAGGGCCCGGTTGCGGTCGCAACTGCTGCACCCCCTATAGTTACGCCCCTGTCCATGATATGTTATACAAACATTTTGGGCATCAACCTCTAAAATGCTCTGGGCATACAGCCTCCACACAATAAATCATGGACTAATATTACATAGTAAATTACAATCCAAAACACATTCACATAAAACACAAAAGACAGTAAATGCATGTATATACGTTTCCTGCTGTGATTGAACCCAAAATGGCCAGGATAACCATGGTAAATAAATAATGAATTAAAAAATCTATTAAAAATGAATAATTCGTAAATTATGAATTGGAGAGGATCATAGGAATCTTGATATTCTATGAATGAGATAAAAGATAATGGCTAATAACTCTACGCGTTTCGCGGTATTCCAACCGCTCATCAAGAGCATACATCATGGAATAATTCTACAAATTATATATAAAAAAAAAGATATAATGTTAGATTATTAGATAAAAATTGACAAAGTAATTTAATTATTATAATTAATTTGAAGGCTAGGCATCCAACTCACGTCTGCATCAGCGGGCCAGTAAAACAGCATCAGGGTTCGCAAAAAGAGCCGCAGTGCATAGCCACCAGGCACCGAGGCAGCCTGCGAGAAAGGTAGCCACCACCATAGGCACTTCCAGGGTGGGTAGATGCAATGCCTGTGAAATAGATGCAAATATCTATGTGAGGAATCTATCTGTAAAAAATGTGTGTATTGGAAATTAATATGGTGAAGTGACAAGGGGGCAAAAAAAGTAAACAAATAAATAAAGAAGGGAAAAACATGATTGAGCTATCAAACTAGCAAAAGACAGTGACCACCAAAACATGAAAAGGAAAAGGGTGTTAGCGAGGAAAAAACCTAAAGTGGTTGGTGAGCGAACTTAGTGTCATAAGAGTAAGTGATCGAACAGAGAGGGAGAGGGAGATGTGTATAGCCCAACCTGTGAAGTGCCCACAATGGAGAACCATCCTAGTTCCAAACACAGACGCCACGCTGGCAAACACACCACTGAAGAGTGGGATCGCTTTCACCTGGGCGGCTCAGCCGCCTGGCGATTAGCGCCGATCCATCTCCCCAGTGTGATCACGGAAGAGTAACAATCCGACGGCACCAGAGCGTGTTTTATGTGAATGTGTTTTGGATTGTAATTTACTATGTAATATTAGTCCATGATTTATTGTGTGGAGGCTGTATGCCCAGAGCATTTTAGAGGTTGATGCCCAAAATTTTATTCTCTTACTGATGTGTGCTTCATTTAAAGTCCCAATTCTGTTCTCTCCTTCTACATACTATTGATAGGGATGGAGGCAGGCATTCCTTTAGTGCCAGCCTCATTTAAAGTCCCGAAAACTTTTCCTTTTTACCTATTTGCATTTATCTAGTACTCTGTTTCAGAAATCAATGTGCCAAACCCTCAAAGACATTTTCGGTTTTACTTAAGCTTTGCGAAAAGGAAAGGCTGTTCATTAATTTTTATCATAGAGCTAGGTGTGCCCATAAATGTAGTCGCCATGCTATAAGAAATATGACCAGTTGTGATTGTTCTTTGCAATATATACTCCAACATTCACTGACCTACATGTGCTTATGTAATGTATTTATTTATATGCAAGATTGTGTCAGTTGACACAATGGGGTTGATTGATCTTGCAAGGAGGTTTTCACTAGAGTTTAGTGAAGGTGGTAAAGATTTACAAAGAATACCCAATCCCTTGCACGGAAAATTTAAAATAAAACACCATTTATGCTTGCACTTGATTGGATGATAAAAGCCAGTAGAACTTCACCACATTCACTAAGCTCTAGGTCAAATTCCCTTGCCTATTTTCATCTAGTAAATCCACCAATGCTTGCTAATATACCGTGGAACAGAACCGGAAAAGCACAGGGGAAGAAGAGAGGTTTTCAAGGCATTAGGGAAACCCATCAGATCATTCCCAATATTAGAGCTGCATGCCACTTTAGGTGTACTAATTGCCAAATGTTTGTCTCCCTATAGAGTGGATTGTACATTTATGCATGCATAGACCAATTCACTCATCTACCAATTGACTCATGGCTGGCTAAGGTCATGTGGCAAGGCACTGATAGTACGGTTCCAGAAAAAATGATTGTAAAAAAAAGTGTGGCAGTATGAAAAAAACTCATAATTCCTGTTAGAGTATCTATGCTTTCAGGGTTGTAAATGGCAAATACCAATAATAATTTAATACAAACTGCAAAATGTCATATAGTATTATTGTGCAAATGCAAACTCAGACTTAAAAGTAGCGGTTGTTATACTAAGCGGCATATTTTTAAAGTATTGAATGCGACTTTAACCAAAATTAGCTGGTGATGAATCAATTACTGTAATTTAAAACTGATGCTGGAAGATTCGCCTGCAGTGAATGTTTGGTA
Organism: Lithobates pipiens; assembly: GCF_037356315.1. Taxonomy (NCBI): domain Eukaryota; kingdom Metazoa; phylum Chordata; class Amphibia; order Anura; family Ranidae; genus Lithobates; species Lithobates pipiens. Next base: position 220,678,887 of record NW_027507903.1, on the reverse strand, counting down.
AATGTGAGATTCACTGTTTTAAAAATATATGCTGCCATCACACATATTTTTGAGAACATATTATTTTAAAATGTGGTTTTGAGATCCCAAAAATCTGTAAATGTACAGTGTAAACTAAACCTTATTGAAACTAGTAAAATTAATTTAAACATAAAATGATTTAAAAGTCTGTTTTTCAACTTTATAATCAGTTTTCAATTTGAAGAGTGGCTTGTGGTCTTCATAAATCTAGTAGTCCAGCTTCAAAGTTGAGTTCCCTAGTTGAATAAATGAAGTGACATTGAAGCATGTCTAATTGTAATATATCACAAGATAATCTGTCAAGGCCCAAGTGTTCAGACCATTGCACCCTGCTTCATCCATTATGTATAAACTATAGTCAATGCCAGTAGACGGGAAAAAGTGGCATGTACTTAAAAGCCATGATTTTGCCACACAGCAGTTGCACAGGTGATATATTTTGACATATTCATGACAGACTTAGACAGCAAGTATAAAAGAGAATTATTGATAAAATTACTAAGTATTAGAAGATTTACCAGTGTTAAACCAGATTACAAATAGCACAAATTTAATAATACTTTTACCATACTATAAAAAAAAAGATTAAAGCACCAAAATGTCTCCTGTGGAATATTTTAGTAAGATATTCCATATTAAAGTCACAGTAAAAGACAGTGGTGTCAACAACATTGGCTACAACAATATAGATGCTCTCTAATCAAACACTGCATTGTTTTTACTACTCATTTAGCTAAGAAGGACTGAATTGTTAACTGACTCGTGTACATATACTGCGGCATGGCACAATGGCACCTCTGCATGAAACGCCATGTATATATAGGGTTCCTTGAAGAGCCGCCAGAGGGGCGCACGCGTGCTTGCTGCACAGTGGTGGACCCGATGCGCGTGGTCGGTGCCGATCATGTGCATGAGCGCCAGTACGGGGATTTGTGTGTGTAAACACACAACTCCCTGTGCTGTCAGAGGAGAGGAGACATGCAGTTTGTTCTTAGTTAGTAGGAACAGCAAAATATCTCCTCTCCTACTGAGTCCTATCCCCATACAGTTAGAACACACTGAGGGAACACACTTTTAACCCCTTGATCGCCCCTAGTGTTAACCCCTTCCCTATCAGTGTCATTTATACTGTAATCAGTGCATTTTTATAGCACTGTTTGCTGTATAAATCTCAATGGTCCCAAAAATGTGTCAAAAGTGTCCAATCTGTCCACTGCAATGTCGCAATACTGCTAAAAATCACAGATCACCGCAATTACTAGTAAAAAAAAAAAAAATGCCATAAAAATGGCATAAAACTTTCCCATAGTTTGTAGACGCTATAACTTTTGGTCCAAACCAATCAATATATGCTTAGTGCGATTTGTTTTTACCAAAAATATGTAGAAGAATATATATTGGCCTAAACTGATGAAGAGTTAAAAAAAAAAAAACATTTTTGGGGATATTTATTAGAGCAAAAGGTAAAAAATATTATTTTGTTGCTCTTTTTTGTGTATAGCGCAAAAAATAGAAACTGCAGAGGTGATCAAATAGTACCAAAAGAAAGCTCTATTTGTGGGAAAAAAAGGACACACATTTTGTTTGGGTACAGCATTGCATGTCTGTGCAATTACCAGTTAAAGCGACACAGTGCCAAATTATAAAAAGTGCTCTGGTCAGGAAGGGGTTAAAACCTTTCGGGGCTGAAGTGGTTAAACACGCTGATATTCATCCATGGCATTAAAAGTATAATGAATTTTATTCAGATAATAACAGTGTTTTCTTATCTCTACTGTTGTATTGTGTGTTCACCAGCGCTGACTTCAAGGAAAACTACTGTATAATGATTTTCGGTAATCTTATTTTTTTTTTTTTTTATATATTTTTATAAACTGATAAATTATATATCTTTTACTATGAGTGTAAATATCTTATTTTACAAATAAACATTAAATATGTTATGTACACAGGAAACAGGATTTTCACAGCATTTTAGGTTTTCCAAAGGGAGAAAACAGCAGAAGTGGTTTTCTTTCATACCCTCTCTTTTTAATTGAAACTTTGAATGTCCCTTTATGAAGAGTGCATGCAAAAATTGGGGTATTTGATCATTCAGCTGCCTGTGTAAATCTTAGCTTAAAGAGGAACTGCACTCTGTAAACTGTGCTAAAAAAGGCAGAGGGAAAAGGACTAGTCACCAGTATTGTATGTAATATCCCTGAAGCTGATCTTTCCCCACCTATTATGTACTTAATATGACTTTTTCTGTACTGTGTCTCTATGTGGAGGCAGGAGTTTTCTCCTTCATGTCAGAGCCTCCAGCAAGGAGAAAACTGAGCAGCACAATAGTGATATAACCATATCCCCCTCCAGATGTCCTGAGACTAGCAGTCAGAGGTACGATAGATTTCACACCGCAGATATATACTTATTAGCCACACTCACATTACAGAAAGTGCTGATATTTTCAGGAGGAATTCCCCCCCCTCCCCCCCCCCCCAAAGAAGTGCATTTTTCATGTCAGGGTACTGTTTGGGCACAATTATAATTCCTAGATGTTCCCTATAACAAATCTTGCTCCTACCTATAACTGGCCTTCACAGCAAGGAGCACAAGGAAGGGCAAATGCATAAAAGACAAAAACAGAACTTCCATAGCTCATCTCACCAACCAGTCTGCTGACCAAACAAATTAGCATGTCCAACAGTTAAAAACAGGAGTTTAGTTAGCACGCATTTGCAAACACATTCAAAAGCACCAGGAGCCAATGGCTACTGCTGCTGTCAATCTGCCCTGTTAGGAAGTAGAGAGCAGAGAAAAAAGATTTTAAATAGCACGCATTTGCAAGCACATTCGAAAGCTGCAAGGTCTCTAGACGGCACCCTGTATGCTTGCAGTCCTAAACGCTACTGAATTTATGAGCATCTCCACAGTGGGAGCACATGCATTCAATAGATAGATGAGGGGCAGGTGGGCCTAGAGGCAGCCCAATCCCCCTTAAAGGAACAGGAGCACACTGGACACCCAGCACATGATTGATGCGCCAGGATGTCAGGAGACATCTACAGGTTGAAAAAAAGGGTGACGTTTGGCCCATGTGTATGTCGGTCTGTTTGTCCAGCTTCTGTTGGACGAGCATGCTGGAAAACCAGCAGCCGAGCAACTCCTGATCAGAACTCATGCTGATTGGAGTGTTCGGGCGTGGGGACGTCCCTCTGTCAGAACACAACAGCTCAGCGGGGGAGATCTCAGTACTAACTTTGCATAGTGAGTACAGCGGCTCCCACTGGAGCTGCCAGTTTTTGGGTTGAAAGAAAAAAACTTGTAGTGTATGCCAGGCTTTTAGCTAATCACCATTGTTTGCTTTTTATGCAAAGAACAAGGATCAGATATGAAGTAACATGTGTGTGAAGCTATGGATAAGGCTCGGTTCACACGTGTGCAATGCGAGAACCCTGTGAATTCCACTGCGGGTTCCTGCGTCACATGTGACTCGCATGGCAGTTCACACTGCCATATGCAAACTGCTGGGAGTGTCGATACATTGTTACTGACACCCCCAATTTAGCTTGCATAACAGTTTGAACATGAATCGGATCGCATGGGTGCGGACTAAAAAAAGGGTCCTGTCTGAGTTTGGTCCGAATGCGAAGCAATATCAGCCATACTATCTGTATGGCAAAAATCGCATCTCACGATCCTTGCATGTGATTTGCACTGCAGAGCGACTAAAGGTACAAATACAAATCACTCCTAAAGAAGCAGAATGTCCGTGGACATATGGGGTGAGAATTTACTAAAAGTAGAACATACAAAATGTAGTGCATAGTAAAAAAAAGCAACTTCTAGGTTTTATTTTCAAAGCTTAATTGAACAAGCTGAAATTAAAAGCTGGTTGATTACTATGCACAGCTGCACCAGATTCTGTGTACTCCAGTTTTATTAAATCTCCCCCCCATGTGTGTGTAAAAATATTTATTGACAAATTAAAATAATCTAAAATTTTAGAGCTCTTATTTCTTACTTAGGCCCCTTTCACACATGCGGATGGTATGTCCGTATTTCATCCATCCGTTTGCGGATGAAATACGGACATACATTCATCCCTATGGGATAGCGGGTGTCTGCGGTTGAGCATCCCCAGACACCCGATTTCGTCCGCCTCCGCAACAGTCCGATTCTGCAGACGGAGGAAAATCCTATTTTTCTATCCGTCTGCAGAGCGGATCGAACGAACACGGACAGACGGTCCGTGCTCATCCGATCCCCATAGAGGAGAATGGAGAGCTGACAGGGCGGTCCCTGCACAGTGTGCGGAGACCGCCCTGTCCGCAGCCAGCTCAGCGGGGACAACGGAGCGATCCCCGCTGAGCGAGCGGATCATCACGGGGCGGATCATTACTGATCCGCCCCATGTGAAAGAGGCCTTATTCTGTTATTTGTCATTGTATCTTCTATACTTTACGTCTGTTTGTTCCTTGCACAGCGATTTAAAGTTTTATATACTATGCATCTTTCTAAAAGACACACACACACATATATATCTATCTATCTATCTATACATATCTATCTATCTATCTATCTATACATATCTATCTATCTATATATATATATATATATATATATATATATATATCTATATCTATATATATATATATATATATATATATATATATATATATATATATATATATATATATATATATATATATATATATATATATATATATATATATATATATATATATATATATATATATATATATATATATATATATATATATATATATATATATATATATATATATATATATATATTCTGTTCTGCATTGCTGAAATGTATAAAAATGTAAAAAATGTATTATCCCATTAAAAAGAACTTTTGAAGGACTCTTCTGTTTTACTGGCTTCAAGTGTCTTCTGATCATAATAAAATCATTTACCATATGGTTCAGATACTTGTGATTCCCTCTGAAAGTGAGGATTATGCACAAGATATGAAGTGTACAGTAACTGCAGCCAAACACACAGCTGGCTCTAATAATGCCAACAAATGGCTTCATCTATCTCAATGTCACGTTGGAACTGGCAAGAGGAGATTCATCCCCCTGTGCAATTAAAATCTACATCGTCTGTGAGAAAGGTGATGGTTCTGCTGACATCAGAGCTGTGCCAGATCCTTTTCCTTCCCATAGTACAAGAAGAAACATGTTGCCCCTCTCACCCTCATGCACCAATGATCTGCTGTGTGGGTTCCTTTCTCTGCGCATTAAAAATAGTAAATCAGCACTTCTTCTCCTTATGTGGTCAGAGATCAGGATGAACAAAGTAATGATTAGTACATGAAATATATTTTACTGCATACACAGTTAGAGAACAGATTGTAAAACTATATTTGTTGACACAAAGTAGAAAGAAATACTTAGTATACTGTAGTGTTGTTCAGATAATATTGGTATAGTCTAAAGCAGTGTTTCTTCTTTTCAAACATTGATAAATTATTTGTTGTAGATTTTTCAGTAAGGGATATATAGAGATTAATAATGTTGCACCTTTAACACTTTAGGTACCAGAAGGGTCCCCAACACCTTCAAATCAAATGCATTGGGCACATCTCTGGCACATAAAGGGCTAATTTCCTTCTATTTTTATTCTCCCTGTTGTGCATTTTATATATTTCACCCTTGTTTGCATTGTTTGGATAAAATGAGTTTGAATAAAATCAGCATAGTTTGTTTGGACCCATGAAGCTAAAACTTCCAGGTGATGAATCTAATTTTGTATATATTAGTGAAATAGGCCATGATGAGTGAGAAACGGTAAAGGGGTAGTCATCCAACAAAAAAGCATTCTTCAATTCACTAAAAATTTGATGGAGATACTCAGAATAAGCAGGATTGCAGATTAATATTCTTACTCATCCAGCAATTTAGTGATCTTAGGTATTATTGCAATCATAGATGAGCTTGGGAGTCTTCCCAATTCATCTTTAACCTGATTTCCACACTCCTGTGTTTTGTACTCTAATAAGCTGCATGTGGGCCGTGTGCCTAAAGTGTTACTTGTAAGTTTCACTTACAGGTTTAATGTCTGGTAGCTCGAAGGTTAATGTGCTACAGTGTGTCTGCCGTTTGGCCTTTGGTGCTTCCTGTAAGAGGAGTATAAATAGAATAAGGAGTTGTGGAGGAGTGGTTGCTGCTGGTCATGGGTGTTGGAAGAATCAAACTACTGGAGATGTAGAGTTGCACCTGGGGGGGGGTTACCTCTTGGCAGGACCCAGAAATAGGACTATACAGTTGAAGCCATATAATTGCCAGTTGGAAATTACCACAAGATAAAGGTATTAGCACCACAGTATAGCTCAAACTCATCACCATATAGCAAGTATGCAGTTCCCAAGTGCTAACATGCAGGCCAGGACATTTCACAGCAAATGCATAACAATCATGAGCCAACAACTCAATAGCTTTTCATTATAAAATGTTATTGTTGCACAACAGCAACATGTTTCGTCTGAAGCCTTCCTCATAGCATACAGGAATGACATTAAAATCAAGTCCACTGGTTCCCTTAGCTGCAGTGCAAAGCATATCCCAGTCAGTGGCAGGTCACTGTAGTACAAAAAGTGGAATTTTGGAGTTTGGGTTTGGAGTTTGGGTTAGAGTTGGGAGGGCACCCAATCTCATCTCTATTAGAAGTGAGTTGTTTGAACAAACAGAATAAAAAGCAAATACTATAGTTTATCTACATGTGTACATTACCAAATATATACCTGGTATCATATACATAGAAAAGAAAGAACCTGGTAGAAGGCAGGGCTGGTAACAATTGTCTAATGGCTATGGCTGGCCATACAAGTTTTAAAGATGGGCAAATGTCCTGTTGGTAATGATATGCAGCAAAAAATGTGTCAGTTCCGCAACCTTTCTGAACCAACGCTGTAATATGGGAGGGCCCTCACCTGTTGGAAATTCCATGTATTCAGTGAGAGAACCCAACAATTTTAACTGTTCTCCTTATATTCCTTAGGATAGCCCAGATCTTATCCAGGTATACAGATAAATAATCAGTCTATATATCACCACCCAAACAGCACATCTGGAACAGTCCTGGCTGAGCTCTCTTATTGCATGTATGATGCTTCCATAGGGTATATTTGTTAATACAGGCTGTCAGTTACTGTCCAAGTAATCATTAATGGGCCTTAGACTCTGGTATTGACAAATAAGATTGTTCTGCCTAAGGTAAAAAGTTTCCAAATATTCAGATGGAAAAACTCAAAATGAAAACAGTAGCAACTCTTGGGTTCTCTGTTGCTATTTATACAGGTGTAAGGCTTACAAATGAGCAGGTCCTAGAATCCCATGCTTTTAAAGACTACATTTGCATATCAGGATTAATAAAATATATAGGCAAATATGTCAACCTTGTATGAAATAGCTTTATATTTTCATAATAATTAACAATGGAAACCCCCTGGGAGTGGGATTTTAATGGCACTACCAAAGCATATATACCAAAAAGTAGGTATCATATAAAAAAATATTTTTTATTATACAAAATAGAAAGATACAAAAGGAAATACATTATATACAAAAGCACGGATGCATAGTAATACAAACAAAATAATTGAACCTAGACAGAGTACAGTTGCCTGAACCCGACGACGTTTCGGAGATACAACATATTCTCCTTCATCAGGGGTTAATTGCAGGGAAGAACTGTCTATACAATTCAAATGTACAGTGATTAGCCAAAAAATGATTATTATATCGTTTATACATATACCATTATTTTATAATCATTAAAGTAATACACCATAGCTGTACTTACATCACAGTCACTTAACGGAATGTATCTAGGCATCCGAAAATGTTAAAAACAAAAGAAAGTGGGATTCATGCAGCATGGAATTATCCCCAGGTCAACTCGGCCAATTGTGTAAATGACAGGTGATTGAAAAGAAGCCAGCAGGGAGAGGCACATAAGGGAAATAAAAGGGGCCCCCTATCCCCTGATCAACCTAGGGCCCGGAATCCGGACCACCGGGAAGTCAGTGCGCACACTGACTGTCTTTCAGGATTCGTCTCTTTGCTGAGGATTTTTCTGACCTTTTATCCATGGATCCTGGCTGTTCCTATTCTGCCTCCTGGTGCTGCTCACCTGTAGGCTAATACACTGTGGGATCTAGGTGGGTGTTTGTCTATATACAGGACCTAGGTCTTCTGTACATATTATCATATATTTTATATGTATACTCTATTGCTCATTTCGTTCCTCCCTGCCTTTTTTGTATTTACAGATTCCAAGTCTCTTGGGACCTCAGTGTGCACACTGACTTCCCAGTGGTCCAGATTCCGGGCCCTAGGTTGATCAGGGGATAGGCTTTGAGGGGACCCTTTTATTTCCCTTATGTGCCTCCCCCTGCTGGCTTCTTTTCAATCAACTGTCATTTACACAATTGGCAGAGGGATAATTGTATGCTCCACGAATCCCACTTTCTTTTGTTTTTAACATTTTCGGATGCCTAGATACATTCCGTTAAGTGACTGTGATGTAAGTACAGCTATGGTGTATTACTTTAATGATTATAAAATAATGGTATATGTATATACGATATAATAATCATTTTTTGGCTAATCACTGTACATTTGAATTTTATAGACAGTTCTTCCCTGCAATTAACCCCTGATGAAGGAGAATATGTTGTATTTCCGAAATGTCGTTGGGTTCAGGCAACTGTACTCTGTCTAGGTTCACTTCTTTTGTTGGTATTATTATGCATCCGTGCTTTTGTATATAATGTATTTCCTTTTGTATCTTTCTATTTTGTATAATAAAAACGAATTTTTTATGTGATACATACTTTTTGGTATATATACTTTGGTAGTGCCATTAAAATCCCACTCCCAGGGGGTTTCCATTGTTAATTCAATCATGGAATGCGGCACACCTGTTTTTCAACAACCCATATCAGAACCTTGTTTCATTTATATTTTCATAATAATAAACTCAGCAATAGTAAAAATGTAATATTACACAAAATGTGTTTTGTTAGTGTGCTGCAATGCACAAGTGCTTGATAAATTTAAAAAACAGGCAGCCAGCCTGACACAGTTGAAATTTATAAATGTCTTATACCAAAGGTTCTCTATGATCAATGTGATTTACACGCCTCTGCACAGCCACGTCGCCCCACTACTTCTTGGTTCAACTCTTCCGCTAACTAAATCCTACCCTTCTAAATGTACAAATGTCTTTACCTGTTGGAATCAGAGGAGTGTTGTAGCTGAATTCCTAAATGAAGAAATACAGTAGGTGTGTTAATTGCCTATTGGAGTAGCAGATATGAATAAATCACAAGACTGGCAGGACAGAAATTGTCAACTATTAGCAGATACAATAAAAATGTATGTTTTTACACTGCCCTTTTAACTATTCCCTTTTGGTTAGCAAAAGTCTATGTAAATGGATACATTCTGAACATAAATTTGGTTTATGAGTAAAAGGTGAGGGCATTTTTTACTACTTTTGACATAATAATGCTGGTTATGACCTAAAGGCACGGTAAAGCAAATTGTAGGAATAATAATAGACAGAGAAATTGGTTGTCTGGCTAGTAACAAAAAACAGGAAAACTCATACATGATAAAGAGACTAGAACGCTGACAGACTTCACATTAAGGCACATTAAAATGTTTAGCTTTGTTTATGGATGCATGTCACAGACATTGTGATACTCATAGAATTAAATGGAGAAATAGAATCAATGCACAAAAATGAAGACATCAATGTGAATAGATCCTATTAAAAAACAATTCCTTTCTAATGTTTATGCACATGGTGAAAATTTCATGACAGCATGATCTGGATGTGCCCAATGGAGGAATTTGCCAGCATGTGCTGGACAGCTCCTAGCAAGCTTTTACTGAGTAAGGTATGTAAAGAGAGATCTTTGTTTAGCCAATGAATAAAAATTAGAATACTGCTCTGAATATGTTATTGGCCCATCTGGTAGTTGCCTCTATAGTGCATTTTTATGCCTTCTTTTTTAGATGAACTAAAAAATAATGTAAAATACTTGAAACCAAGATCAGTTGCCCAACAGGGATCAGGTGGTGCCTCAAGAGTGCCAGGGAGGCTGTTTTTCATGGCAAAGGCCCATTGTTGATCTGTTGGAAGTGAAAGAAGCAAAAGAGATAGAAAAGAGACTTATGAGATACTATGGGGTTTATTTACTAAAGATAATAAGCCTGTTCACTTTGCAAGGGAATTTTCCCAAGAGCTTAGTAAACGTGATACAATTTAACATTGCGATGAATATCCAATTGAGTAAAAGGAAAATGAAAAAAAGGAAAATTTTTGCTTCCACATGATTGGATTACAGAAGTTAGCAGAGCTTCACCTCATTCACTAAGCTTTGGGGCTAATTCCTTTGCAAAGTGCAACTGCCCTTACAAAGTGATCAGCCTATTTATCTCATATCTTTCATAAAGCTTATGTTTACCAGTGAAATATTCAAACCTAATCCAGGGCACCAAATGGATTACAGGGGATACAGGCATGATGCACTGTATGTCTGCACAGCATTCTGTATCTCCTAGCATGGAGCTCAGGGATACAAACTGACCATAAGAGCATGGGTTTGCTTTTATGCTTAGCTTGGTCAGTTTGAAAAAGAAACCACAAGGAACTGCCAGGATCACCAGGTATTTAGCAGAAACCTGCAAAGTAAACAATGCACAGGCTACATTTACCAACAAGTATCCAACTAAAGCCGGCCATACATGGATCAAAATTTGTCCGATTCGATCCATGTTTGGGTAGGAAGGCTGTACAGACTTCTGTACAACTGCCCTAATGGATTTTCCCTGCTCAGTCAGCACCTCCAGGTACGTGAAGTGTAGGAAGCTGTTAACTATTGTATAAACACTTATATTTTGCTTCTAAGTTCTTTTTAACTAGCAAATTCAATGTCACTATCATGACATGCACATACAAATCACTGTGAAGTTAGCATGCTTAAGCACTTGCTGTGGATATAATGTGAAATTCAATCACCTGACCCATAAAAATTCATACCCAATAACCTGCACTCAGGAGGAGCTTACATAAAAATGATAAATAAACTGAATTGTGTCCTGTCACCATAACAAAAAAATGTAATCATAACCATAAAAGAGTAAAATAACATTCACCCCTAGGTACTGCTTCACTATCACAAAATTAGATTTACTTTTCCAAGCACTAATCAACCAGTTCTAAATTTGTAAAAATAAATAACCAACACTGTGAAAATATATTAAGTGTTCATAAATAATGTCCCCTGCATTAAGCTGAAGCAAACTTCAAGTGTTCCAATCCAAAAAACAGTTGTGGTCTTCACTTTCACCGCTGTGAATCACATAGTGATTTCCACACCCCATAAGACAATGTACTCACTAATTGCATTTGCCTCTCATTTTACTGATCGGCAAACAAAAGCTCTCATCAGAATCCTATAGACTGGCTTCACCTTCAATGGCTCAGAAAAAAGAGTGGCCGGAATAGTGTAATCCTATTTTAACTCTTTTATTTAAAATTAATTCCCAGTTAAAAATACACTCACAAGTAAGTTAAAACCAATGTTCATAAAAAACACTCACATAAACTGCAAGTAAACAGGCAGATTGAGTATATATAGCAGTAGGGTGCAGCAATCAGCTGGCTAGCCGCTCAAATCCTCTGACTCACTATGTGAGGTTTTTTTTGTGTCTTTAATAAAATGATTCAGAAGTGATCACACCAGGAGTTCTCCAGTGCTCTTTTTATGTATCCATCTGAGGGATTTGTGAAGGGAGAGCAGAGGAAGTGGTGGTGAATACAGTCTAAGTGCCTGAAATGAGCCTAATTTGTTCCTAGATAGGCTTATGGGTCTGGTAAGTGCAATCCTTGATTATGGTGGACGGAACATTTTTTGATGTAACTAAAGCCTGACGCATGGGTAGAAAGTCGGGGGACATTTGCCGGTTCCAAACAAAAATGGCCACCATTCTGCTGTGTGTATGTCGGTGTGTCTGACAGATGATAGCCATTTGTCTGGCTTCTGCCAGATGTGCATGCTGGGAAACCAGCATCTGACTGACTCCCAATCAGTGCTTTCAACCAATGGCAGAAAGTGCTGATCAGAGTGTTCTGGTGGGGGTGGCACAACAGCTCAGTGGGGGAGATAGCTGGACTAACCTTGCATGGTTAATACAGTGTCTCCAACCGGAGCTGACAGTTTTTTCTAGTGAAAAAATACCTGTTACGCCACGTACACACGACTGGACTTTTTGAGGAACTAGGTCCGAAGGTCTTTCCGACGGACTTTCGGTGGAGTTCCGACAGACTTTCCAAATGAACGGACTTGGCCACACACAATCGCACCAAAGTCCGACGGATTCTAACGTGATGACGTATGACCGGACTAGAATAAGGAAGTTCATAGCCAGTAGCCAATAGCTGCCCTAGATTCGGTTTTTGTTCATCGGACTAGCATACACAAGAACGGATTTCTCGGTCCAGCGGCGTTCTGGTGGGAAAATTTCAAACGTTATATTTCTAAAGTCCACTGGATTTTTGGCAAGCAAAGGTCCGATGGAGCACACACACGATTGAATTGTCTGATGACTCGTTCAGTCGGACCTTTGCTGTCAAAAAGTCCAGTCGTGTGTACGTGGCATTAGTGTGGCATTAGCTTTACACTTCACTGGACTTGCTTTGGACATTTGTTGAATTTTTTAATTTATTTTTTCATGGTGGATTCTTTTGTCCTTTTGATATGCACATTCATTTGAAGAGTGGATTATGTTAGCACTGATTTATTTATTAATTATTTATTTTCAGCACTGTATTTTGTACATTTTAATATACATTTTTAATTATATGTTTTTTTTATAATTAAGGTATTTCAGACAATTAATACCTGCCTAAACACCAAGAAACCTAAGGATGACGCCTAAAAATGTTTAGGACTTTATTAAAGTAGATTTGTTTGATGTGTGTTTTTTTTAACTTATAGGTAGGGGTATACTGAGAGATACCGCTCTTCATTAATTTACCATTGAACTTAAGAGCTTCATAGTGGCTCTGTCTGTACTGCAGTAAACAACTAAAGGAAGTACAAAAATGAAGCATAGGGGTTCTAATAAACTGATAGAAATCACCCTACTCTATGCTCCTAAATTCAATCTTTACTTCCATTCTTCCTGGACTTAAAAAGCGTCCTGACTGCAATAAAATACTGACTCCTGGCCACTGATAACTAACAGATATGAGAGCAACTTGGAAATAAAACCCCTCCCCACCAACCAACATACCATATCTAAATGTGATAGTGCATCCAAACTCACTAAGAAAAGCAAATGACCCTACATGTTTCACTTTGAGAAAGAGCTTTGTCAGGGGGGTATTGTATTTCTAACAATTTAAATACAAGTAGGGCTTTCTGAAGTCGTTTTTTTATGTTTATTTGATAAGTTACCAAAATTGGACAAGCGCCATTTGCATTTGTTATGTGTTTCCAGACTGAAAATATAAGTAAAACTTGTTCACTGTGTGATTTTTGCAGTCCGGCACAGTCTTAGGTAGCTGCACTGTTACCTATATAAACACTTATTAGTTACCTCTCACAAAACTCCCCATACTACTGCAGGCTTTTGGACACTCTCACAATGTAATGAATTGATTCCTAATATGCTCCCTGTGACAGAACACAAACTGTGTAATCCTAAATTCAGATTCAGGATACTTTTATAATCCCAAAGGGAAATGCTCTGTCATAGTGGCTGTAACTAGTATGAGGAATGCCTTGCTAAAATAAAAAAAATTTCCAGCATTCAGTTTGCCAATACAGTTGCAAATGAGCTGCTTCTTCTTTTACTGTCCCGTCACATAATGGGAATAATGATCAGAACTGTATGTGTTACTATATAGCCACAAGCAAAAATCAGGTCTCCAGCCATGCCTGACAGGGCTGTGCTGTGTAGCAGTGCTGTGTAACTACCAAAAATAGATGAACAAAAATACAAATCCTTTGTCAGATAAAAATCTCCCTTATTGGTATGTCATATCTGTATATTTAGCAGCTTACCTTCCAATTAAAGGTGAGGCATATAAATTGGCCCCAGGACTTAGGAACAATATATTATCAAGTAGATAATGTTTCTTTCACTAAGCACATAGGAAAAAATATATAACTTATTATTTGTTTATCATATAAGGAATTAAAAAACGTAGGCCCCTTTCACACGGGCAGACTTTGGGGCGGACTCAATCAGATCATCCATTGCCCTCTATGGAGCTATAGATGTCAATAGACATGTGTTTGTTGACACCCGCCGACATTTGTTCTGATTCTATCCACTAAAAACAGACGGATCCTGTTCCCCCATCCATAGGTGGATCGGATGACAGTCAGATAGAAACAGACAGGTGGTCTGTTTCCTTCTGACTGTCCATAAAGGAAAGCAGGCCTCTTCCTCTCTGCATAAGCGGAATCCCCCGCGAGCAGGCGGATCTGTTGACAGAGTCTGTCCATCTAAAAAGGGCCTTAAAGCGCCACTAGTAATATCCTTTTTCCCCACAATAATCCATAAACACACAGTATGTAATGGCCCTATAATCTATTTGTCATGAAATAAACTCTTACTGTGTTTCTACCTTTTTGTAATTGTCTCTGTGAGCTCCTGAACCCTTTGTTTGGAATAAGCAGAACTAATTTGTTGTGGTCATTTGCTCTGCTAATACTACACATGCCATCATGTATAGTCTATCTTGGGAGTGAGCAAGAGAGGGTGGCTATGTTTATCTTCTTACATACATTTTGTTCCTACAGGAGGTTGAATGAAAAAAATTACTTGATTCTCGCATCCACATACTCAGAATACTTTATTAATTCCAAAGGGAAATTCAATGTGGATGGTGGAAACCCTCTGCTGTGCCATTTTGTTCTGACACCAGGGAGATTTCCCCGCATTAAGAAAATACTGATCAGCACTGTCAATGTTGATTGAGTGGCACAAATCTGACAGGGCAGTTGTACAGAAGGCAATTAGTAGATTTGCCTTGTGTACAACCACCCTGTCTTTACAGGGATTGAAATTTGTCCAGTCTCTGCTGAACTGGCCGAATTTCGTTCTACGTATGGTAAGTTTAACAGGAAGTCAAATCACAGCAGTAAAGGAATTTCGAGACATGAAGAAGTTTTAAGAGCAGTAGAAGGGGCTTTGACTTTGGAGTCCCAGTCTTCATGCAACAGAATGACGAAAGTTAAAAGTTATCATATTATAAATGAGTTTAATAATACTCAGCAAAGCAAGTGAAACCAGTATAAGTACCATTACAGCTTTGTAGGCATTCTACCAGCATCTCTGAGGGATATGCCATTATCAAGGAAATAAAAGATGATATACTGATACCTAAAGCACTAATCTGAAATAAACAGGCAAAATAAATGGTGCATATGAGAGAGCAATAGAAAATACCTGTTGAGTGTTTCCGGTATCTGCATTCCCGGGCTCCGGTCTTTTGCAGTCATGTCGGTGTCCGTTCTGTCCGTGGTGTCCCGCTTCTTTGAGGAATATGTCAGCTCCACCTCGCAGAAGCTCAAGCTGCTGGACGCCTATTTGCTGTATATCCTGCTGACCGGAGCCATGCAGTTCCTGTACCGCCTGCTGGTGGGCACCTTCCCCTTCAACTCCTTCCTGTCCGGCTTCACCTCCTGTGTGGGCTCGTTCATCCTGGCCGTGTGTCTAAGAATCCAGATTAACCCCCAAAATAAAGGAGATTTCCTGGGAATCTCTCCAGAAAGAGCATTTGCAGATTTTCTTTTCGCCAACACAATTCTTCACCTGGTTGTCATAAACTTTGTTGGATGAAATTTGTGCCCCCCTTTTCGTTTGTCAGTTTCCTGGGATTTTCATTTTTTGGTTGAAGGTTTACATGTTGCCTAGTATCAAGTCGTTTTTCTGGGACTGTGACCATGCACTACATTTTTGTTTTGGGGGCGGACACTGAGCCTTGTATGGTCTGAGATTAGAGATTTGGTCAATAAAGATGTGGCTTTCGTATAAAAAAAAAAAAAAAAAAAAAAAAAAAAAAAAAAAAAAGAAAATACCTGTTGCAGCAGCCTAAAGTATTGTGGCCTATAGAACCTGGAGGCCTTGATTACCACACTGTGGCTCAGTTCTGTTACTGTCTATGCTTAGCATGCTCTGGGGATTTAGGTATGTAGGGAAGTTCTGCGTCATAGCTATGTATACCTTTTCAAAACCATGTTGCATGTTTGAAGTACATACAGTAGGGTGAGGAGGATGTAGCCACAATATGGTAAACAGAGACTCATAAAGCCGCTAATGCTAAACGGGCAGTTCTATTGTAACAGGTATTTTCTAAAGCTTACTATTTATTTCGCTTGAAAATTTACAAAATGCAAATAAATGCGTATAAGGTGTACTGGTTCTTTAAAACAAATACAATGCAATGGGACTGTTTCCAAGAATTAGATTTCTTGGGCTGACTATTATTTAAAGGTTTGTTTCTTTCATGTGTGACATATTCATCAAACAATGAACTGTTGTGGGCACATTGTTGAATGATCTTCAGCAGTAATGTTGGAAGGCATCTTATCTCATGTGAGAGAAAGAAAACCTTTTATGAATTTGCCCCAAGGTCTGATATGTGTGTTTGAAAAATAATGCTGGTACCACGCCGAGTGAAAAATTAAATGTCCATTATTCTATTTGTCGAGTTCCCTTTGGTCATTCGCCTCCATCTTTATATAGTATACATCTTCTATATAGTATTTATCCTGGTGGCAGAAATAAAGACTATACATATATGCAAATGTTTTATTATTTAATGGAAAGATTCCAAGAACTTAGATTGTCCGTGTGAAATTTTAATTATATTTTAACAGCTGTTTCATCTAATTGAAGGATTTGGAAAAAAGGTGATTTTTTTCATCCATGTAATTAAAGAGTTAAGCTTAATTTGGTGTTGTCAAAACATGACTAAACACCAATCCCTTCTACTTAGATATAAAGGTAAACAAACTAATTAATGAAAGGAATACATTTCAGGAATAATGTTCTTCAAGCAGATACTTGAAGGAAAACAGGTGCTCGTTCCTTTTTGTAGTAGCACAGTTCATCAGTTCATCATCTCTTTAAATGAAAAGTATGTATACAGTGTGAGAATCATCAGAATGAAGAAAGAGGCTCACAGAAGAAAACTAGTAAGGATGCATAATAATATGGGAATCATTCAAGCACATATGTTATAAGAAAAATATGTAAGCTGTCATTGCCGACCTCGGAAAATGCTAGTTGCCTGGTGGTCTCTGACTTTAAAAATTTCTGAGTGTCTTACTCAGGCAAGGTAAGAATTCTTGATTTGCCTACTTTACAGTGGTAGGCAACAATAAACCTTAGCTTTTAGAAAAAAAAAGTCAGTCTATTGGGAAGGGGCAGACTATACAGGCTGTGCAGATCAGATAGCTTTGACATGAAAGAGGAAGCAACATAAAGCTTCCAACAGCCTCTGTGCACACGCACACATAGATACAATATCAAAAGAAATGCCATTAATTATCTTAACACCAGCTCACACCCATTAGACACAGTTATCATATTCCAATTTTTGGGGATTTTAACTCTTTTGCTGCAACTTATGTAAGGTTTACATCAATGGCAGCATGGGCCTTTAGAAACACTCATCAAGAAATAAGTAGAAAGATCACATCACAAAATGGTGTAGGACAACATTTTGGAGCCACACAGGACCCCTTTGTCATGCCTGATGAAGTGGTCCTGCATGGCTCCGAAACATTGCGCTACATTCTGTAATGTGATCTTTCTTGAATAAAAACCATTTGGATGAAATTGATGATCCTTGGTGTGCTGGCCAATATTTACTTATTGCACAGGTTCCAGTATCCAGCTGGCGTTCGTTACAGCACCCAGTACCTTAAGAGCTAATTCCAGGAATGTGTGTGATGGGAACTGTACACTTGTCAAGAAGTCAGCAGTCTGCTATCTGTTGGTATTGAAGGTACTCCCCCCATCCAACTAGTCCTTGCTCCTGTAGAGGTGTTGCCGTGCATTCTGGATTGAAGGTGTTCTATCAGAAAGCGGCTACCCATCGGAATATGCAACCAAAGTGATGTTCTGCCATGGCCATCTTGGTACACCCGCACTCATCCGTACTAAACCTACAGTCAGAAGGCAGCAAGCAGACATCTTTTTACACCCACCGAAGTCTTGCATTTCGCACTTATCTTTACCAGTAAACTCAGCTTATATAGTGAAAAACAATATTTAGAAGTCGGTGAAACAGTTTTGATGTTGAATTTTAAAAGCAGCGGCTGTTTTCTTTTTAGATTAGCAAACCTGTGAGATCAGCATTGTCGCTGTTTTTAAAATTCAACATCACAACAGTTTCATGGACTTCCAAATACTGTATTTCACCATATAAGCTGAGTTTACTGGTAAAAATAAGTGTGAAATGCAAGACTTTGGTGGGTGTAAAAAAGATGTCTACTTGCTGCCTTCTGACTGTAGGCTTACTGCAGATGAGTGCGGGTGTAGCAAGATGGCCACAACGGAACCACACTTCCGTTGCATTTTCTGATGGGTAGCGGCTTTCTGACAGAACACAGGCAATGATTTAAGACCATCTTTCACATTTAACTCTAAACTGAAGGAGGATTACATTTTAGAGACAGCTCTACCACAATAGATGCCAAAGAGTGCACTGATATGGACAACCCTCTATCGGTAGGGGAGTTCCTAAACACCTTCAAAGGGCTGAAATCTGGAAAGTGCCCAGGCCCGGATGGGTTTTTCCCTAGGTTCTACAAGTCATTTGCCGAGTCCCTCGTCCCATTGCTGTCAGCGGCGTTCAACTCCATAGACGATTCCGATCTACCATCTAAAGACCTTTTATCCACTAACATCTCTGTCATCCCCAAAGAAGGCAAGGATTCCTCTCAGTGTAATAGTTATCGGACGATTTTGCTCCTCAACCTAGACATTAAACTTTTTGCAAGAGTTCTGATTATGACCCCTTTTGCCCTCAGTCATTCATAAGGACCAGGTGCGATTTGTCCCTGGTGGAGAGGCCAGGGGCAACACCACTAAAACCATTCACCTAATTTCTTATATTCAGCGATACAACTTAAAGGCATGCCTTCAATCTTTTGACACAGAGAAGGCATTTGACCAGGTCAATTGGCAATTCTTGCACCTCTCCATGGAATAGATAGGCCTTGGTACCACCTTTATATCCAAGGTCAAGGTCTCTTGACTCTCTCAGTCTGTTATGGTTAATGGTTCCTTGTTCACACCATTTCATATCTCTAACGGTACCCTCCAAGGATACCCCCTATCTCCCCTACTTTTTGTTCTGGTAATAGAACACCTGGCTAGGGCCATTAGGCAAAACTATTCCATAGTGGGGGTCCAGATACCTTCCTCCGACCACAAACTTTTGCTTTATGTGGATGATCTCCTGGTCTACATCCAGCAACCACACACGTCCCTCATTGATGCATTAATTCCACAGGTTCAGGGAATTTGGTAACTTCAAACTAAACATGTCTAAGATGGAAGCCCTTAATATCTCTTTACTGCCCACTACTCTCACTCGGGTACGGACTAACTTCTCGTTCCGACGGGGCTCTTATTTGGGGATAACGATTCCCTCCAACTTATCAGACCTCTATATCCTTAATTATTTCCCCTTACTGACCCGTCTTAGGAAAGAATTAGGTGCCTGCAACTTGTCCTCAGTACCCTGGTTTAGTCGCATCAATACACTCAAAATGGACATTCCCTTCCCTAAGCTACTTGATTTATTCCAGACGGTACCTTTTACTGTCGCCAAATGCTTATTCAGTTCCCTGAGCTCTATGTCAATATGTTTCATTTGGCACCAAGATCTATCCTGCATCCATCACATAGAGCTCACATACCCCAAAATCCAAGGGGGTGGGCTTCCCAGACTTAAAACTATACCATAGGGCGGCACAGTTGCCTAGGATACTGGAATGGTTCCCTCACCCCTTCCCCAAAGCATCCACCATGGTAGAACAAGATCTATCCACCCTCAACCTTCAGTCCTTACTATGGGGCTACAGGCAGAAGCTACATTTACTTTCCTCCTCCTCCCCATTAACCACTGCTGCCTTACATTTATGGTACAAAAAATAGCTGTCATTGCTTCTATCCTCGTCCCTTACGTCATTCTTTGACCACCCCGTGCTGCCTCAAGGGATGAGGTAACTGGCTCATGGCCCTTCGTATATCCTCCTTTTGCTCTGATTTATTTCTGCCAAATTCATAGATCCTTGACCGGTTATGAACAACTGTGCTCTCTCTCAGAAACACCAAGATACTCGCTCCCTACTATCTACAAATTACAACACTCACTGCTGCACTATCAACCCCCCTCTTACACCAGGAAGTGGTCCACGGAACTGGGAAGGGAGCTCTCTTTAATTAACTAGCAAAAGTCATTCCACTTTATGCACAAATCCTCTATATCCTGCCATACCCAGGAAAAAACTTTAAACTCCTCTTCAGATGGTACAGGGACCCTCAATCTCTACATAAAATAATTCCATCGGTACCTCCCTTGTGTTGGAGATGCGGCTCGTCAGAGGGAAGCTATTTACACATTTGGTGGAACTGTACAGGAATAAAACCCCTCTGGTCGCAGGTTTTTACCATATATAGCAGCCTATATGATCGGCCACTGGCACCCACCCCAGAGATAGCATTGTTATCCATGCTTCCAGGTTCCATAGACTCCCAAAAACATACTTTACTGCACTTTTTTGTGTTAGCTGCCAGACAGCTTATCCCCCTATTTTGGAAAACAACTACCAACCCCCTTTGTCCTTGTGGGTCTCAATGGTCAATGACATCATGTGTATGGAAGAGATGCTATCCCTAGACAATGACACCTATGAAAAATGTAAGGTCCTATGGCTCATATGGATTGGCTTTTCTACCTCGGACTCTCTGAAAACTATGCTGACACACCATGGCCAACTCAGAAACACTCCCTAATTTCATCACACAGGTTTGATGCACCAAGATTTGCTCAATTCCCTTCTGACCCTCTCCGCTCCTACATTACACTTATACTCCCCCCCCCCCTTCCTTCTTTCTTTCTTCTCTCCCTTTCTCTCCTCTTTCTTCCTCGTCTTTCTTTTTTCTTCTACTTTTATGTCTCCTCACCCCACACCCAAATGTTTTATTCCCCAACTCTAATAAGTCTCACTTCAAAACAGAAAGGTTTTAGCCTCTTGATTTTGACAGATATCTGTATGAAGGTATTTCACTCTGGATTATATTTTAACACACACTGGATACGTGATTTACGTTGTACTATGTTCTGTAATGAACATTTGGTCATTATCTATGTTCTTCTATTTTGTTAAACATAATAAAAACATATTTGACTCTAGCTCTAAACTGAAGACATGTAAAGACTTTTAAAGTAATATTCAAGTCTGGATTTTTATTGTTTAAAAATAACAAACATGTCATACTTACCTGCTCTGTGCATTTGTTTTTCACAGAGCAGCGCTCCTGGCCGTTCCCTCTTGCCAAGTACTCCCAGAGCAAGCAGCTTGCTATGGGGGCCATTGAGGCACAGAGTTGTGGCTCTACCATGCCCCCTCTCTGTTCTTGCTGGCTCTCTGACTTTGATTGACAGCAGCGGGAGCTAATAGTATCCGCTGCTGTCTCAGCCAATAAGGGAGAGTCCTGGACAGCCGAGGCTCTCGTGCAACATTGCTGGATCGAGGTGAAGCTCAGGTAAGCATTAGAAGGGTTGAGGGGGCTGCTAAACACAGAAGGTTTTTTTTTTATCTTAATGCATAGAATGCATTAAGATAAAATACCTTCTGCATTTCCTTCAAAAATTTTTGTTACCAAAGTTTGTCACCATTTTACGGCGCGTTTTTTAAGGCTCGACATGTTTGGTATCCATTTACTCTACGCAAACCAATCTTTTTTTACTTTATTAAGAAATTGGTTAATATATTGTGTTTATGTGCACTACAATTACCTTACTGTATTTTTAGTGAAAATATGGGTTTTATACATATGTGCTAATTTCATATTGTGAAAACTGCCACCAATTTAAACAGGATATATGCTTTCAGTAAATATAATGTTTGGGAGGGGGTGTTTAACTGATCTTCAGGCCTAAAAAAAAACAGCTCTTGGAGCAGAAGGGTTTATGCAGATATTTTCAATTCATTATTTATATTTATATGTATACTGCATGTATATTTATGTTTATAACATGCTTTAAGTTATACTTGGCATATAGTTATATAACGCCCTTACTACCCTGTCCACCCTGCAATGTGCATAATTGCATGAGAAGGTGTACATTTGTATACTTTGTCATGCACTGCTTTTCCCCAAAACGTAGTGCACTCTAATAGGCAAATCACCTAAAAACACATATTGTGTGTTTACGTTTGAGGACTGGCAGGCTACCAGGATCAGGAACTGCCTAGAAACAACTCTAAACTACCCTGTGTACATGTACTGATAAGATAACATAGAGAAGTGTTCAGGGGCAGCTGAAAAAAATGCCCAATTGCTCCTAAATGTCTGTTTACCAGCAGCAGTGTATAAAAAGCCTAACCCTGTCACTGATCTAAATCAAACCTCAATCTAGCTATTTATTTATTATTATTATTATTATTATTATTATTATTAGTAGTAGTAGTAGTAGTAGTAGTAGTAGTAGTAGTAGTAGTAGTATTATTAATAATATTATTAGTATTATTGTTATTATTTTTTAAACACAGTTTTTTTTTCTCTCTCTGCAAGGCAAGAGAGATATAATGTATCTCTCCTTTTCATTTACAGAGAGAGAAACACAGTGGTGGGCTTCACAGTGACCAAGCACTGTGATAGCCCATCAGAGACTATCACAGCGATTAGGTGACCTGGAACTGGGAGTTACGGGTACAGATCCTCTGACTCCTTGAAGGCAGGATTTTGGATAACCAATATTGCCTGGCTTACATATGTAAGAGAAATTAAAATACAGGTTTAGCTTATTCCCTAAGCTCAGTAAATAGTGAATTTGCAAAAGAAAATATACGTGTTTACCCTGTTTCCCCGATAGTAAGACACCCTCGATTGTAAGACGTATCGGGAGTTTCAGAGGGGTCGGCTAATATAAGCCGTACCCCGAAAGTAAGACATATGTCTTACTTTCGGGGAAACACGGGGGTATTGCCGCCTCCCTCTCATCTAGCTGCGCGCCGCCTCCTGCCCACGTCCGCACCGTCCCCCTCTCCATACATCGCCGCGTCTGCCATTTCCCTCTGATCTTAATGAGCGCCGCCTCCTGCCCACGCCTGAGCCGTCCCCCTCTCCATACGTCACCGCGCCATCCCCTGCACTTGTCACTGCCGCCTCCTGCTTAAAATATGGTAATGCACACAGTATTAATCATACATCAGTAAAACATACACACTGGCATACTGGGGTATCATCTGCTGTATGTAACCCAGTGGGTATCAGCAGGTGTCACACTGGATTAAATACAGCAGGTGGTACTGTATCACACATAAATCAGTTTTATCTTCCAGTATTCCACTGTTCGTTCTTACCATTTTTCATTGTTTTACATGTTATGCAATGTTGTAACAAGACATTCTTGGCACTTCCTTTTATAAAACTGTTTTGTGGTGAATACAATACTGTTCAGGTTGTTAATAAATGTTAATTTTATGGTTAAAACAAAAAATTCGACAATTTTTTTCCAATATAAGACATACCCCGAAAGTAAGACATAGTGGGGCTTTTGGGGATAAAAAGAAAGTAAGACACTGTCTTACTTTCGGGGAAACACGGTAGTCTTTATTCCTTTAGTAAATTAGTAAACTAACCCAGTGTCTTTCAAGAAACTTTAATTTGAGGCTATATCAGTCTTTCTAATAAGTGGTTCAATGTGATCACATTTATTGTCAGAAGATTGTAACTTCCTGCTCACAAAAGCTTGCATTTCTGGGTTTCTTGACTCATTTTGATGATCAGGAATGCAGAGTTTGAGACTGAGAGGAAAGAAGAACACTAGAACAACTGAGTGATAGGTTTGGCTCCCTCATGGCAGACATGGTGGGAATTTAACTGGTGACTTTGACAATGTGATTGGTGGTAAAATGTTTGTTCATATGGCTTTGCTTGTAGTCCAGCTTGTAGCTTAGATAGTGGGGCTGGTGTTGATCAGGCTTGAGGATCTAAGGCTCGGGTTCACACAGGGGCGACTTGTCCAGGCGACTTCGCCGCCTGACAAGTCACGCCCCATTCTGTACTATGGAACCGTTCTAATAGGAGCGACTCAAGTCGCTCCGACTTAGAAAAAAGGTTCCTGTACTACTTTGGGGCGACTTCAAACGACTTGCATTGACTTCTATACAGAAGTTGTTTTGCAAGTTGCCACTGATCGTGTGCAGGTCGCGGCGCTGCAAGTCGTGCCGCCCCTGTGTGAACCGAGCCTAAGGATAGGGATCCTGGCTTATTTGCTGGTCCTTGTGGAAAGTATATTACTTTTGGTTCCCTGGTGTGTATGCCTGCTGCTGTCATGGCGTTTCTATCTTTTTAAACACTTATATATCTGCTGCCTTTTTTTCTGATCCCTGCTGCAACTGATATGTCTTCGTTGGCTTCTCCTGTTCAGGAAGAAAATATTTTTATTCCCCTTCACTAATGCGCATCCATCTGTGGGCTCTTTGTCATACTTTCTTGTCTGCACTGCACAGAGCGTGAAAAGAAACCAGCAATTCTAGCTTCCACAGTCTACGAATAAATCTACTTGCTTTGAAAAAAAAATATTTTTATGATCATTTATTTTAGAAAACAATAAGCAATTCCATGCAGAAATGTATATTATGTTACAACACAGAACATTCTGCATTTTAAATAAAATTAATTCTTCAAAAACTGCCACATAAAGCCATGAAAATTAAACAAACAAAATGCTTTAATGTATCTAGCCCTTACTGTGCAATTAGTGGATAAGAATGTTTAAGTTACTTATTCTCTTTGTACAGTTGCTTTTATATTTGTGTGTGTCGTGAGCTCCTGGAACATCAATAATTTATTTTATTTGCTGTCACAAGTTCTTGATTTTATCACAAAGACAAACCACTATCATCTGTCAGACTTCTCGATTTCAAGACTCAAAATGTACAGTATATGCATATGTATACCCTAGGATCAAAAATGTACACCATAAAATGACAGACACTCTGAATGAAGTAAGCATAAGAAGCTTACAATAATCCAGTAGTGTGTTGTAGACCAACAACATATATGATTTTCACCATTTCCCTTTATGTAATTAAATTATTGCATGCTACTACAAAACAACATAGTGGGGTTGATTGGAGGTGGGGTTGACTAAAACTGGAGAGTGCAAAATCTGGTTCAGCTGTGCATGGTAGCCAATCAGCTTCTACCTTTAGCTTGTTTGATTACGCTGTGACAGTCCACTGTCCACTGCAATATGTAATATTCTATTTTTCACGTACCCAGAACTGGCCTAGGTCTTTTGCAAGCCTAGCATCAGACCGCAAATCAAGTTATTCATAGAGATTTTAGAGAACATTACAATAGTTGCCGAAACTCCAGGAAAGAATGTAGCTAGGTAAATCAATTCACAGCTTTGCCTCTATATTAATAAAACATACACAATATAATCCTATCAGTACCACCTACCAGTGTCAATTAGACATGTGCATTCGTTTTCGTCCGAATGCATTTTCATCCGAATTTCAGGTATTTTCGTTATCGTTTTGACAAATGATAACGAAAGCACAGAATCTGAAAAACGAAAGATCCGACATAAATAAATGCTTTATTTTCGTTGATTGTTTGGTTTGACACAGTTTGATACAGATAGGAGATTTGACATGACAATAACAATCTGTGTCTATTGAATTTGTATCATAAAAATTCATTCACACAGGGGCAACAAGACTTTGGGAGGCAACTTGGACACGACTTGAGTGTGAATCACAGCGCTACTTAGAACACGACTTTAATGTAAAAAAAAAAATGCCATGGCTTCCCCTTCAAGAGCATACCGGGCCCTACAGGTCTGGCATGGATTTTAAGGGGAACCCCGTGCCAAAAAAATAATGGCATGGGGGTCCCCCTCAAAATCCATATCGGACCCTTATCTGAGCACGCAACCTGGCAGGCCACAGGAAAAGAGGGGGGATGAGAGAACGGCCACCCCCTCCTGAACCGTACCAGGCCACATGCCCTCAATATTGGGAGAGTGCTTTGAGGTAGCCCCTCAAAGCACCTTGTCCCCATGTTGATGAGGACAAGGGCCTCATCCCCACAACCCTGGCCGGTGGTTGTGGGGGTCTGCGGGCAGGGGGCTTATCGGAATCTGGAAGCCCCCTTTAACAAGGCAACCCCCAGATTCTGACCTCCCCCTGTGTGAAATGGTAAGGGGGTACAAAAGTACCCCTACCATTTCACCAAAAAAGTGACAAAAAAGTGTTAAAAATGACAGGAGACGGTCTTTGACAATTCCTTTATTAAAGTCTTCTTCCTTCTTCCTTTCTTCATCCTTCGGTTTCTTCCTCCATCTTTTTCTTCCTCCGATCCTCTTCTTCCTCCGATCTGCCTCTTCTTGCTCCGGTGTTCTCGTCCGGCATCTTCCTCCACAGCATCTCTTCTTCCTTCGCGGGCCGCTCCACGCAATGGGAGGATCCTGCTGTGTGACGCTTCTCTTCTTCTGTTCTTTTATAATGGAAGGTGTGGCCACCCGGTGACCCCGCCCCCTCTGATGCATGGAATGGAATATTATTGCATTAACTGCATATCATTCATTAATTTCATTCACCTACAAGTATGGATTTGTCCATGAATAGTAAATTTACTTCACAAAGTCTTATTTCTATATTCCTGCAGAACAGTATGGCCTGGTAAGCATACATCAGACATATATGGTCTTGACATGGTCACCTGGTTTTTACCCAGATGCTATCCTCGATCTGGATGCGATTCTACACCTCAGCCCTGGGGGAGATCGTTATTCCTGTCCTCTGCATCCCCTGGACATAGGTTGGGAATCACCTTTGGGCCGGATAGTAAGTTATAGCACCCACCTTTTGCTTGAGAGATGGTTCTCCGTTTAAAGGTTATCCCATATTTATAGATATTCTTGATTTAATTTCAGAGAATTTTTACTCCTGATTATTGGTAAGGGCCGTGAAACGCGTGTCAAGTATATATCCAATTGATGCCTAGACCAGCTTGGCTTACCATGAGCAATTGCTTATGATTATTGATTTTATGAATGGATGAGAGTGTCTATGCATTTGCATTGTTACTGATGTTGTATTATATTCTGTAGAATAACTGTATATTTAAACAAATGTATTTAAATAATTGTACCATAGTAAATTGTGTCCTGTATCCCAGATTGACACTTTTCATGATGTAATTTGTACTTAATAAACAATTTTTATTAAAGTATCCATTCAGTGACATGCCTCATTCAAAGTCCCATTTCCCTCTCTTTCTTTTTAAACGTTGAACACATATTGTGTCAGGTCACTTTATATAATGCAGGTAGGTTAATTGACTTCTGTCCAAAATTGGCCCTAGTATATGAATGGGGACTTTGGATTGTGGGCTCCTTGAGGGTAGGGACTGATGTGAGTGTGCAATGCACAGGGATAGGGACAATTGTAGACACTCACTCAGGTTGAACTGGATGGACTGGTGTCTTTCTTCAACCTTACTAACTATGTAACTATGCTTGCTAATCCATCGGACAATTTGATCGTGTGTGGGCTCCAGCGGACTTTTCTTTCCCAAAAGTCTGACGGACCTAGACATAAAACATGTTTCAAATCTATCCGACGGACTCAAGTCTGACGGACTAAAAATCAGGGAAACCGTGTGTGCTAGTCCAACGGACAAAATACGACGCAAGGGCAGCTATTGGCTACTGGCTATTGAACTTCCCTGTTTAGTCCCATTTACGTTATCACGTTCAAAACAAACAGACTTAGTCCGGTCGTGTGATGCCAAGTCCGCTCATTCAGAAAGTCCATCGGACCTCCGGCGAAAGTCCGTCGGGTAGACCGTCGGACCTAGTCCGTCGAAAAGTCCAGTCATGTGTACGCGGCATAAGTCTAACACTAGACATTATCTAACAATGGAAACAATACAACAACCCCCAAAAGAGGGCTGGGGGTCGCCGTTCTCCTCCTGAGTGCAGTATCTTCCCAGTTGGGGTGCCTGGGTGTGGGAGTGGCATTCCTCACTCTTGATCTGACAAGATATACTTTACATTTCACATTCGTTACCTTGGTTTACATGTCTATTGTATACAGATTTTGTTACAGAATAATCCTCAAGACTGTGTAATAAGCTGAAGAAGTGCATGTCTGAGTGTATTTTTCTACATGTTTTTTCACTTATGTTTTGTGAAATAATTAATAAAAAAATATTGACTTAAAAATTACCTGTTTGCAAAATGCTATAATAAACTATGAAAAAGTTTATTTTTTTCAAAATAAATTTTTCAAACATTTTTGCAAACAGGTAATTTTTCTCCTTCACTGATGTACGCTGATGGGGCTGCACTGATGGGCACTAATGAGGCCACACTGATGCGGTGTCACTGATGGGCATTTATGGGTACTAATAGGCTGCACTGATGGGCACTGATAGGCTGCACTGGAGGGCACTTATGAGGCTGCACTGATAGGTGGCACTGATGGACACTGATGGGCAGCACTGATAGGGGGAACTGATAGGCGGCACTGATGGGCACTCGTTTATTCTTTATTTAGCATAAAATAACAAACCCAGTGGTGATTATATACAACTAAAGGAAAGCTCTATTTGTGTAAAAAAAATGCTAAAAACGTTGTTTGGGTACAGTGTTGCAGGGCCGTGCAATTGTCATTCAAAGTGCGACAGTGCTGAAAGCTGAAAATTGGTCTGGGCAGGAAGGGGGTAAAAGTGCCCAGTGGGCAAGTGGTTAAAAAAAATGCGCTTTTGATATCACTTGATACTGAGCATTATACAACCTGGAAGAACAGTGGCACCAGCAGCATAGAATAGAACTTCTTGGTGGGGGGAGAGGGATCACTAGAAGGGAGGTGAGTACTACAGCAAAAATCTGTATTTTCTTTAATCAAATGCTGAACAATTGATTAAACACGTTTCACCGAAGTTGGGCTTTAAGTTTAAATGCAATGGTGGCAATAAACAAGCATTCTAGAACCACGGCTACAGTTAGGTAGGCACTGTATGTCATTTTCATTCAACTGGAAATTATCTGTAACATTCTTTACAAATGTGGAAACTGTAACAAATCTGGTTAAGCACCAAAACACTGCCACTATACAAACATTTAAAGCATACAAAAAAAAAAAAAATCTGAATTAAGTCTGTTGAGCAAACCAACTAAAGCAATGGTTTGCTATTTCCTCAGACTTCAGTTGTCGGATGATAATTACTCTAGCTTCATCGCATTTTTTCCCATTCTGATAGTATATCATACGATTCAGTATACAACGATATATAATGTATCTCTCTAAAATTTTAATTTTTGCCATGTAAGAGGTCTTCATCTCTATAGGAAAATGATAAATATAAATAACGCATACACTATGCAGATAATATTTAGATCCATAGAAATAAAGTGTATATGTAGGGTTTATTACCATAGAAGATCCAAAATGATGCTCCAGCCGGCCCATGTGCTGTGTGTAGTTGACTGTGATATATTAAATTATTCTTTGCTGTGTCCTGACAGTAACTAAATGTAATGCAATCAGAGAGATAAATGGGTCGTCTCAAGACCTAGAGATTGAAATGAAATTTGTGGCTACCCTAAAAAAATACCTGTCACCAGTTTTGAGCAAAATGCATCTTTCTACTAAATTTCGAGAAATCTATTACAGCATAGTGGCTGCTTCTTGTTCTTTTCCTGCATTGACATATCAGCATACTTTGAGTGGAGTTTATTAACAGTAATAACCAGTCCTGGCACTCCTGTTAGATTTGGAGTGGTGGAGGAAGGGTATGCATCTGTAAGAGCTCATTTGTCTAATGTGCAGTAACAATAGGAAAGTGTCTGTGTCCTGAATTAATACAACATCCATCACTGTCTAAGTCTACTGACATCTATAATGAGGAGATACTGTGACCACCTCTTGCTTGGCACAGGCAGCTGAGAACATATTAACTACAACTGAATTTTTATTGTATTACAACTCAGATGCATTTTTAATAGTAAAACAAACTGAACTAAACTGTTAAATATAGCCCAGGGGAAAATCCAAAGAGCATCAAAAACCACTGGTGTATTTCTAATGGAATATAATGACATGCTAATGTTTATTCAAAGCAAACCTATTGTGTCTGTGTAAAATACATAGTAGGGTAGTAATAGATAAATGCACCATAAAGTGGCAGGTTACACCTTATCTGACAAAGAGAACCACCAGAGCCACACTGAAAACCCACCTTTCTGGTCATTCTCTTCTCCTATAAGGCAGTGCTCAGTATCTTAGCAACCAATCAAAGGAATGTTGTGATGGATGGTTGGTGCTAGGTTGGTCTAAAGCAGGGATCCTCAAACTACGGCCCTCCAGCTGTTGTGAAACTACACATCCCATGAGGCATTGTAAAACTCTGACATTCACAGACATGACTAGGCATGATGGGAATTGTAGTTCCTGAACAACTGGAGGGCCATAGTTTGAAGACCCATGGTCTAAAGAGTAAGATTAACCCACATCCCCAATAGTCTATACATAGGGAAATGTGTTCCCCTTGTGGGACTTAAAGGGAAAAAGCTACTGTGTAGTAATCATGAGTATAAGGTTTTATTAGCAAATGTGTAGATGTACACAGATCTACAATGCAAAATAGAAGATACAAAGAGAATACAGGATGTGTGACACAATGAACAATACAGTATATGAGGTTAAAATCATTGACTCCGTTGCATATGAAACACACATAGTACCTGATGTGTTTCGAGTTTTACTCTTCTTCAGGGATGTATGATTGAGACCAGCATGACAAAAACATGTCATATATTGTTGCTTAGGGATATCATATATTACTGAATCCACTTTAAAAACACTTTAAGAAACCTATAGGGGGCAGGTAGCTACTGTTCCTGTACCAGCACCTGATCCAGAGTGGGCGGGCCGTACGTGCCAGGCGCTGCAAAACCACAGGGAGGACTCCCCAACAGAGGGCACAAGGACACCTATCAGTGTGTTACTAATCCAGAAAGAGATTCTTTTGATAAATAATTACTGGTTGGATCACTGGATGAAAATAGAAGAAAGCAAGCCTAAGGAAGAAAATTAATTAGCTTTAACTATCATTTGGCTATTGATATAGAATATATAATTATGTTCACAATGATCAACAGGCTATTTATAGACTACCTAATTCTGTCCACAATGATCAACAGGCTATTTATAGACTACCAATGCATCATGAAACATACTTTGGTAACTTACTCCAAAGTCTAAACTATTCTCTCCAGGGATCTAGTTTTTAACATTTGAAAGCCATGGGCTCCGTGATTTATCTTATATCTACCTTACTGTACAACAGGTTTCCCCATATTATCTTCCTTTCTTTAAAATCACTGATGATTTGTACAGACAAAATTGTATTTTCTCATCCAGGGAGATAGTAAAAGAAGATTAAAGCCCCATTGAGGATGTCAGGTCAGCAGACTTAGTTTAATTCACAGATTATGGGATAAAACTAGACAGATAGACAAGAGAGGGGAGAAATAAGACAAGTGAGAAGGAAACAACAAGAAGGGAAATAGAATGGTCCTGAGATAAAAGAACATAAAACATGAACAGACAAACAAGAAGAATAAGTATAGAAATAAATAGAATGTGAGTACATAGCTCTTCTTGAAGGTCACTGAATGCAAAAAGGAGAACGTTTCTTGCAGATTTAAAATGACCACAGACATTAATGGGTGGTCAGATGTGTTGGCATGATCCACTTCCCAGAGTTTATTCTTCAGGGACTGTCTTTATAATATATATGCTTGGATTACCCTAAATGTGTAGTCCACTATACAAGATTGGTCAAGTGCAAAGACGCACACTAAATTAAAGTATGATCACATGATCATAATCATGTGATTACAAACCCCATCCATTAAACAAAGGATGGACAGTTATAAATATAAAATGGTCCTGCGCAAACCAAATACTAATGAAAGTGCTAAATATATATAAATAAAAGACAGGCACAGAAAAACAGTCCATAAAATCCCAGAATATTGGTTCAATGGCGTTAAATGCGTTCAGAAAATAGTGCAGATAAACAGCAGGCAAAGGTGCTCCTATAACCACGGGAAACTCTGTGCTCCCAGAACTCTCACCTCAGATCTTTTAAAAACAGGCACATCAAGTATATCAAACAGCTTCCGTTTTGTCCTTAGCCACCAGGGGATCTTCAATAATAGCTGACTGGAATAACCTGAATATCCATGGTAGGCCAAACGAAGTTCAATCAATTACAAATAAAATTGGACTCTCACATTTAAAAGAATGAGACAGCGCACAAAGAAAAATGGTGTACTGGCGTCTTCCTCCAGTCTTACTTCACTTCCGGTATCGCGTCACGACCACTCCGGGAGTCTCATTCTTTTAAATGTGAGAGTCCGATTTTATTTGTAATTGATTGAACTTCATTTTTTAAATAAATACTACACTATCAGAGCCCCTTTCCTCTCCCTATGTTTCTCTTTTGAGCGGCACTTATCAGCAGAAATCGCCACCGCAGACATTACCTACCAATACAGGGATGATTGGCCCCCTGGTGGCCTAGCATGGATATTCAGGTTATTCCAGTCAGCTATTATTGAAGATCCCCTGGTGGCTAAGGACAAAACAGAAGCTGTTTGATATACTTGATGTGCCTGCTTTTAAAAGATCTGAGGTGAGAGTTCTGGGAGCACAGAGTTTCCCGTGCTTATAGGAGCACCTTTGCCTGCTGTTTCTCTGCACTATTTTCTGAACGCATTTAACGCCATTGAACCAATATTCTGGGATTTTTATGGACTGTTTTTCTGTGCCTGTCTTTTATTTATATATATTTTTTTAGCACATAGCACTTTCATTAGTATTTGGTATGCGCAGGACCATTTTATATTTATAATTGTTACTTTGGTATTGTGTCTAATATCATCAGGTCCAGCTGCAATACACTAGCACTTTATTGCATATTTACACGTATAATATTCATTTGAAAATAGTGGTTAAGTGCATTTTTACTTATTCACATATTTACGCACCGTTCTTTAAGAAGAATTTTACCCCCCTTTTTTATTCATATATATTTTTTCACCTTGAAATAGTAGCGCGAGGGCTTTATTCACTTTCAAAGGATAGACAGTAATGCCCCGTACACATGATTGGAAATTCCACCAGCAAAAGTCAGATGAGAGCTTTTGGTCGAAAAAACGCGATTGTGTCTGACTTTGTGTCTGATTCTGACTTTTGCGGGCAGAATTTCGGCCAGCAATAGAATGAGAGCATGTTCTCAATTTTCGGTCAGAAAAAGTTCAGATCGTAAATTCCAATTGTCTGTACAAATTCCGACACGCAAAATTCCTACACATGCTTGGAAACGATTTGACGCATGCTCGGTAGAATTGAACTTAATTTTCTTGGCTCATCGTAGTGTTGTATGTCACCGCGTTCTTGAAGGTGGAAAGTTCAGAGAACTTTTGTGTGACCATGTGTATGCAAGACAGCTTGAGCGGAATCCCGCCGGAATTCTGACGGAAAAACCATCAGAGCTTTTTCCAACCAAAATTCCGATTGTGTGTACGCGGTATTAGAGCATTATTTGTAAACATGTGATAATGTGACTTTGTACAGAGCATATACACAATATTCTCATATAAGCACCGCTCTATTGAATTAAATATAAATATACATGCTGCTACTTAAAATGCAAATAATAAAACAAGGGTGAAAAACAATTTAGTGTCTACACAATCACAGTAGCGCAAAAGAACAATAACAATTATCGAAAGTGTCCATAATTAAATCAAAAATAATTGTCCATCGTAATCTAATTAATTAAAATATCAAAAAAGAATTAATTGTGAAAATAGTCCAACTCTTCATAAAGTGCAACATTTTTTAACGTAGATCCTTCACCAAAGTGCACAAGTGCCAATCCATACCCTTATAGAATGAGGCTCACCAGATTGTAGAATTCAATCACATACATCACTTTATGCTTTATGCAGATGATCAACCCAATCTCCACTCAGATCTCCTCAGATTCAAATGGATGACAGCTCTCTCCACATGTAGAGATAAAATCAACACAAAGCCTCCAATAGTGTAAAAACCTCTTGGGTAGCAATTTTTATGAAAAAGTAATGCTCTTATATCACAAATATAAGCAAATTGCCTTTGGTATATATTAGTTACATGCCGGGTGCCTGTGTGCTGTGTCTCCAACCCCTCCTCGCTCGCCCTCACAGATAACACTTCCAGCATCAAGATTCAGTTGCCATGTAGCCACGCCCCATTGCACAGAGTAAGTAACACATAGAGAGTAGGACTCAAGAGCACATACTTACAGAGTGCAGGGGTCAGAAGTGCCTATTATACAGGGTAGAGATCAGGAATTAGTAACTTACAGAGAGCCAGGCTAATGAGTAAGTAATGAACAGAGGGCAGGGTTCAGACTAAGTATCACACAGAATGCAGGGGTCAGTAGTGCATAACACATTGAGTGAAGGGTTCAGGAGGTCAAGCCAGACCGAGTCCAGGGGTCAGGAGTGTGTAAAACATAGAGTAAAGGTGTCAGGAGTGTGTAAAGCATAGAGTGAAGGGGTCAGGAGTGCATAAATCATAAGGATTGTGTAGTGTACAGAGTGCAGAGGTTAGGAGTAAGTAATGCACAGAGTGAAATGGTCAAAAGTGCACATAATGCAGAGGTCAGGAATAAGTAATGATTGCAAGGCTCTGAAGTGCATAATGCATAAAGTGCAGGGTTCAGGGGAATGTAACACAGAGTGCAGGGATCAGGAGTGTGTAACGCACAGAGTGCAGAGGTCAGAAGCTAATAATGCAGAGATTGCAGGGGTCAGGAGTAAGTAACACACCGAGTGCACAGGTCAAGAGTAAGTAGCACACAGAATGCCTCCAATGCAGAATTTCCTCTCCCCACACCCCAAGACAAAACCACAAATTTCCCTTTTAGTTTCTTAAATGTACTTACTAGACCTTGGGATTGTGTTGCAACTGCTGATGGATGCACCGGTCCCTGTACTGGAACTGTGTGTGTGTGAAACTCCTCCTCAGTTCTGTGCTACAGGTCTGAGGGTGGACTGGCAGGCAAAAAAATAAGTTGCCTGTTGCTCAACTAAAATACAGAAGAAAGAAAAATGTGGCCAGTTGTGGTGATGATACCTGAGGTACTCACCAGCAAATACACTTGTCCCAGGTGCACACTGCTATTGACGCCCATATTGCATATCATCATCACTGCTATTTCAACTGATTATTGGGTTCAGAAGCAGGGAATCTGTCTCCTCCCTCCATCTTCAACATACATCCAAGTTACACTCTGCTGTTTTTTTTTTCTTTTTCTTAAACTCTATTGTAACAGCAATAAGCTTTATGATTTATGATCTTTCCTGCCAGGCAAACCTCCGCTTTTGTGTTTTACCTTTAACCACTTCAGGACCGCCGTATTGCCAATGTACGTCAACACAATGGCACAGGCAGGCATAATCACGTAAATGTACGTGATTGCCTTCTAGCGGGTGGGGGGTCCGATCGGACCCCCTCCCGCTAGATACGGCGGTCCCTTTCGGTGCCGGAGCGATCGGCGATGAGGGGATGGCCGTTGGTTTCCGCCCATCCCCTCTCGATCGCTCCTGGCCAGTGACGAACTTCCTCCCCTGTGAAAATGTAAACACAGGAGGAGGAAGTGATGTCACACTCCTCGTGGCGGTCTTTTTGAACCGGACAGCGAGGAGTGAAGACGCAAGTAAGTGCACCAACAGTCCACTGACACATAGGTACACACAGGCACACATTTCACCCCAGTCACCCCCCGATCACCCCCCCGATCGGCCCCCCGCCCCCCCCCAGTCACAGTGTCACTAATGCAGTGTTCATTTATTTATTGATCACTACATTTAGTGTCAGTTGTGACTGTAAAAAGTGTCAGGGCAGCTAGTGTTAGGCCCCTTTAGGTCCAGGGTAGCCCCCTACCCCCCCCTAATAAAGGTTTAACCCCTTGATTGCCCTCCCAGTTAACCCTTTCACCCTCTTTTACCAGTGTCACTAAGCGATCGTTTTTCTGATCGCTGCAATAGTGTCACTGGTCCCGCTAGGAAGCTAGTTTTTTTTTAGGTTCAACGCCAGGTTTTTATACCGTTAGGTACCCCGATATATAACCTAATAAAGGTTTTAACCCTTTGATTGCCCCTAGAGTTAACCCTTTCACCAGCGATCGCTGCATAAGTGTCACTGGTGACGCTGGTTAGCCAGTTAGTTATTTAGTTATTTAGGTTCCCCGTCAGCTTTTTATAAAGCTTCAGGTACCCCCATATAAATACCCAATAAAGGTTTTAACCCCTGATTGCCCTTAGTTAACCCTTTCACCAGTGATCACCGTATAAGTGTTACGGGTGACGCTGGTTTGGTAGTTCGCTTTTTATAGCATCAGGGCACCCGCCATTTATTACCTAATAAAGGTTTAACCCCCTGATCACCCGGCGGGTGATATAAATTTGGTTTTAGGGTCAGAAAGGGTCTGCGTCGCCCCAGGCAGTGCTAGGTTAGTGCCAGCACCGCTAACACCCACGCGCAAAGCATACACCTCCCTTAGTGGTATAGTATCCGAACAGATCAATATCTGATCTGATCAGATCTATACTAGCGTGCCCAGCAATTTAGGGTTCTAAAAAAACGCATTGTTAGCAGGATCAGCCCAGATACCTGCTAGCACCTGCGTTTTGCCCCTCTGCCCAGCCCAGCCCAGCCCAGCCCACCCAAGTGCAGTATCGATCGATCACTGTCACTTACAAAACACAACACACATAACTGCAGCGTTCGCAGAGTCAGGCCTGATCCCTGCGATCGCTAACAGTTTTTTTTGGTAGCGTTTTATACAGTCGCTGACAGGCTAGGTGCTTTTTTACCTGTGAGTCTCACTACTGTACCCCTAAATTTAGAGCCCAAAATGGCAAAGCGAAGGTACACTAGTGAAGAGGCCTACACGTTTCTGAGCATGACAGATAGTGAAGAGGAAGACACTGATCTGTCAGAATCAGGCTCAGAATACGAACCTGTAGAGGACAGCGCCTCCATGTCAGATAGCTCTGACGACGAAGAAGAGGTCCCTGCTATTGTCAGGCGTACCCGACCCCGATTTTCTGATGTTGTTGAGGTGCAGGAACCGGAAGTCCCTCGTATGGAGTATAGAGCCAGTACTAGCGCCGCTCATCCTTTTGGTGAACTGGCAAGCACCAGCGGCCTAGTACACCCTGGGCGTACATCCAGCACTGCAGTATCACGTGGTGACGTGGCGAGTCCCATAAGTGCAGTTCAAGCTGGCGAGGTGGCAAGCACAAGTAGTGTCCCGCTGCCACCAAGAAGAAGAAGACAAAGACAGGCCCGTCGTACCCATAGTGCCCTTCCTGCAGAATTCGCCTATCCCAATTGGGTGCCCACCACTTCTGCAGAACCCGTACTTCCCCCATTCACTGCCCAACCCGGTATTCAGGTGGATACAGATGATTTTACGCCACTCGATTTTTATTCTCTGTATCTCACGGAAGATCTCTATAGATCTATTGTGGACCAAACCAATTTATATGCTGGTCAACGCATCGCCGCTAATCCCCAGTTGCCGTCTCTTGCCAGAGATTGGAAACCAGTTACGGTTTCCGAATTTAAGACGTTTTTGGGCCTTTCCCTCAACATGGGCACACACAAATTTATGCGGATGCGGGCTTATTGGTCCA
The DNA here is from genome assembly GCF_037356315.1 of Lithobates pipiens. Lineage (NCBI taxonomy): Eukaryota > Metazoa > Chordata > Amphibia > Anura > Ranidae > Lithobates > Lithobates pipiens. Next base: position 220,640,793 of record NW_027507903.1, on the reverse strand, counting down.
CGCATCCGGCTGACCACATGCCCCTGTTCTCTAACTCCATGCCCAGGGCACGATACGAGCAGATCTTGCGGTTCTTGCACTTCAGTGACAATGAACTTTGTTGTCCACGTGGAGACCCTGAATACGATCGGCTCTACAAAATTCGGCCCCTCATAAACCACTTCAACCAACGTTTTGCAGACTTGTTTATTCCCCAAAAAGTTGTCTGCGTTGATGAGTCCCTGGTTAAGTTTACTGGTCGCTTGTCATTCAAACAGTACATTCCCAACAAGCGTACCAGGTACGGGGTCAAGCTCTATAAGTGCTGTGACAGGGCCACAGGCTATGCATGGAGCTTTATGGTTTATGAGGGTAAAGATAGTTACGTAGAGCCGGAGAACTGCCCTGATTACATAGGAAGCGCTGGCAAGATAGTGTGGAAATTGGTGTCACCCTTATTCGGAAAGGGGTACCACTTGTACGTGGACAACTATTACACCAGCGTGCCACTGTTTAGTCATTTATTTGATAATCAGATTGGAGCATGTGGCACCGTGCGACCTAATCGCCGGGGCTTTCCCCAGCGGCTTGTAGATTCCCGTCTTAGGCTGGGGGAGAGAGCCTGCTATCGGTGTAATAATTTGCTCGCTATGAAGTGGAGGCATAATAAGAATGTTTTTGTTCTTACCTCCCTTCATGCAGACACGACGGTCCAAATTTCTACGGCGACTGGTATTGTGGAGAAACCCCTCTGTGTCCACGAATATAACAAAAATATGGGAGGGGTGGACCTCAATGACCAGATGTTAGCGCCGTATCTAACTTCCCGTAAGACCAGACGCTGGTACAAAAAAGTGTCTGCTTACTTATTTCAATTGGCTTTGCTGAATGCTTTTGTGCTATACAAAGCTTCAGGCGGAACATTAACCTTTCTTTTCTTCCAAAGAGAGGTTGTCACAGAGCTTCTGTTTCCAGACGGTTCTGTACCTCACCATTCCCAACCAAATGCAGTAAGCCGGCTGTATGAGAGGCATTATTCTTATGTCCTCCCGAGTACCCCTACCCAACGAGCCCCCCAAAAAAGATGTCGTGTCTGTAGCAAGCGCGGATATAGGCGTGACACCCGTTCTTATTGTCCACGCTGTCCTGGCCAGCCTGGTCTTTGTCAGGGTGAGTGTTTTGAACGCTACCATGAACGAGTGAAGTATTAGCGTAGGGTACAGCATTTCACAGGCTAGGCACACTAACACAGGGTCTCCCAAGATGCCATCGCATTTTGAGAGACCCGAACCGTTACAGTTACAGTTTACAGTTCAAAAAAAAGTGTATAAAAAAAAAAAAAAAAAAAAAAAAAGTAAAATAAAAAAACCAAAAAAAATATAAAATATAAAAACCAAAAATAGTTGTCGTTTTATTGTTCTCTCTCTCTCTCTCTCTCTCTCTCTCTCTCTCTTCTCTCAAATTTTTTATACTTTACTGTTTACTGTGTTATTGTTAACCATTTTTCATGTTTTCAGGTACGCCATTCAGCTGCAGCGTGGATTTATTTATCTTGACAGCAACAGCGTTTGCTCCCACGATACATAAAGCCGCGACTCCAGTGCTGTAGGAGGTGATTTCACCACCACAGTTAAAAAAGAGCATATATGCCGAAGCATGGGGGCATAAGGGGTGGAGGAGCGATTTTGCTCCTAATGCCGCGTACATACGGTCAAAATTCCGACGGAGGGCTTGCCCGTGGAAAAGTTTGAACGTATGTACGCGGCATAACTTTTTTGCGGGAGGATGCCCCCATGCTTCGGCATATATATATTTTAGGCACAGGTTGTGTTAAAAAATGTTTTATTTTTTACTGTTTTTTTTGGCAATTGCTTTGCAGGTATGGTATGGTAAGGTTTTACTGGGATGTTACTTTGTTTTAACGTTAACCATAATTTGCTTAGCAGGTACGCCATTCAGCTGCAGCGCGGATTTATTTATCTTGACAGCAACAGCGTTTGCTCCCACGATACATAAAGCCGTGACTCCAGTGCTGTAGGCGGTGATTTCACCACCACAGTTAAAAAAGAGCATATATGCCGAAGCATGGGGGCATAAGGGGTGGAGGAGTGATTTTGCTCCTAATGCCGCGTACATACGGTCAAAATTCCGACAGGGGGCTTGCCCATGGAAAAGTTTGAACGTATGTACGCGGCATAACTTTTTTGCGGGAGGATGCCCCCATGCTTCAGCATATATATATTTTAGGCACAGGTTGTGTTAAAAAATGTTTTATTTTTTACTGTTTTTTTTGGCAATTGCTTTGCAGGTATGGTATGGTAAGGCTTTACTGGGATGTTACTTTGTTTTAACGTTAACCATAATTTGCTTAGCAGGTACGCCATTCAGCTGCAGCGCGGATTTATTTATCTTGACAGCAACAGCGTTTTCTCCCACGATACATAAAGCCGTGACTCCAGTGCTGTAGGCGGTGATTTCACCACCACAGTTAAAAAAGAGCATATATGCCGAAGCATGGGGGCATAAGGGGTGGAGGAGTGATTTTGCTCCTAATGCCGCGTACATACGGTCAAAATTCCGACAGGGGGCTTGCCCATGGAAAAGTTTGAACGTATGTACGCGGCATAACTTTTTTGCGGGAGGATGCCCCCATGCTTCGGCATATATAAATGGTGCATGTATGTCCATCATTAGAAGTGGGTGGATGAAGGGAGGTATCTAATGGTGGGCATACCCACCGATCAATCTCTTTTTTTTCGTTCAGACAACATGACTCTCAGTAAATAGCTTGGGGTGTCTACTTTCCAAAATGGGGTAATTTGGGGGGATTTTGTGCTATTTTGGCATTTTATGGCCTTTGCACCCTTAGAAATCCTGAAGGTGGTGATTGGTTTTCGGGGTGCCGTACGCGACTAGACTCCCAAAAAGTCCCACACATGTGGTATCCCCATACTCGGGAGAAGTAGCCGAATATATTTTGGGGTGCAATTCCACATATAACCATAGCATGTGTGAGCAATATATCATTTAGTGACAACTTTGTGCAAAAAAAAAAAAGTTTGTAATATTCCCGCAACTTGTGGCAAAATCCAAAATATTCCATGGACTCAACATGCCTCTCAGTAAATAGCTTGGGGTGTCTACTTTCCAAAATGGGGTCATTTTGGGGGGTTTTGTGCTATTTTGGCTTTTTATGGCCTTCGAAACTGTGATAGGTAGTGAGGGGTAAAATCAAAAATTTGCACCCTTAGAAATCCTGAAGGTGGTGATTGGTTTTCGGGATGCCGTGCGCGACTATACTCCCAAAAAGTCCCACACATGTGGTATCCCCGTACTCGGGAGAAGTAGCGGAATATATTTAGGGGTGCAATTCCACATATAACCATGGCATGTGTGAGCAATATATCATTTAGTGACAACTTTTTGTACATTTTTTTTTTTTTTTAGTCATTATTCAATCCCTTAGGACAAAAAAAATAAATATTCAATGGGCTCAACATACCCATCAGCAGTTTCCTTGGGGTGTCTACTTTCCAAAATGGGGTCATTTGGGGGGGTTTTGTGCCATCTTGGCATTTTATGGCCGTCAAAACTGTGATAGGTAGTGATAGGTAGTGAGGAGTAAAATAAAAAAATTATGCCCTTAGAAATCCTGAAGGCGGTGCTTGGATTTCGGGGTCCCGTACGCGGCTAGGCTCCCAAAAAGTCCCACACATGTGGTATCCCTGTACTCAGGAGAAGCAGCAGAATGTATTTTGGGGTGTCATTTCACATATGCCCATAGCATGTGTGAGCAATATATCATTTAGTGACAACTTTGTGCAAAAAAAAAAAAGTTTGTAATATTCCCGCAACTTGTGGCAAAATATAAAATATTCCATGGACTCAACATGCCTCTCAGTAAATAGCTTGGGGTGTCTACTTTCCAAAATGGGGTCATTTTGGGGGGTTTTGTGCTATTTTGGCTTTTTATGGCCTTCGAAACTGTGATAGGTAGTGAGAGGTAAAATCAAAAATTTGCACCCTTAGAAATCCTGAAGGTGGTGATTGGTTTTCGGGATGCCGTGCGCGACTATACTCCCAAAAAGTCCCACACATGTGGTATCCCCGTACTCGGGAGAAGTAGCGGAATATATTTTGGGGTGCAATTCCACATATAACCATGGCATGTGTGAGCAATATATCATTTAGTGACAACTTTTTGTACATTTTTTTTTTTTTTTTTTTTTAGTCATTATTCAATCCCTTAGGACAAAAAAAATAAATATTCAATGGGCTCAACATACCCATCAGCAGTTTCCTTGGGGTGTCTACTTTCCAAAATGGGGTCATTTGGGGGGGTTTTGTGCCATCTTGGCATTTTATGGCCGTCAAAACTGTGATAGGTAGTGATAGGTAGTGAGGAGTAAAATAAAAAAATTATGCCCTTAGAAATCCTGAAGGCGGTGCTTGGATTTCGGGGTCCCGTACGCGGCTAGGCTCCCAAAAAGTCCCACACATGTGGTATCCCTGTACTCAGGAGAAGCAGCAGAATGTATTTTGGGGTGTCATTTCACATATGCCCATAGCATGTGTGAGCAATATATCATTTAGTGACAACTTTGTGCAAAAAAAAAAAAGTTTGTAATATTCCCGCAACTTGTGGCAAAATATAAAATATTCCATGGACTCAACATGCCTCTCAGTAAATAGCTTGGGGTGTCTACTTTCCAAAATGGGGTCATTTTGGGGGGTTTTGTGCTATTTTGGCTTTTTATGGCCTTCGAAACTGTGATAGGTAGTGAGGGGTAAAATCAAAAATTTGCACCCTTAGAAATCCTGAAGGTGGTGATTGGTTTTCGGGATGCCGTGCGCGACTATACTCCCAAAAAGTCCCACACATGTGGTATCCCCGTACTCGGGAGAAGTAGCGGAATATATTTTGGGGTGCAATTCCACATATAACCATGGCATGTGTGAGCAATATATCATTTAGTGACAACTTTTTGTACTTTTTTTTTTTTTTTTTGTCATTATTCAATCCCTTAGGACAAAAAAAATAAATATTCAATGGGCTCAACATACCCATCAGCAGTTTCCTTGGGGTGTCTACTTTCCAAAATGGGGTCATTTGGGGGGGTTTTGTGCCATCTTGGCATTTTATGGCCGTCAAAACTGTGATAGGTAGTGATAGGTAGTGAGGAGTAAAATAAAAAAATTATGCCCTTAGAAATCCTGAAGGCGGTGCTTGGATTTCGGGGTCCCGTACGCGGCTAGGCTCCCAAAAAGTCCCACACATGTGGTATCCCTGTACTCAGGAGAAGCAGCAGAATGTATTTTGGGGTGTCATTTCACATATGCCCATAGCATGTGTGAGCAATATATCATTTAGTGACAACTTTGTGCAAAAAAAAAAAAGTTTGTAATATTCCCGCAACTTGTGGCAAAATATAAAATATTCCATGGACTCAACATGCCTCTCAGTAAATAGCTTGGGGTGTCTACTTTCCAAAATGGGGTCATTTTGGGGGGTTTTGTGCTATTTTGGCTTTTTATGGCCTTCGAAACTGTGATAGGTAGTGAGGGGTAAAATCAAAAATTTGCACCCTTAGAAATCCTGAAGGTGGTGATTGGTTTTCGGGATGCCGTGCGCGACTATACTCCCAAAAAGTCCCACACATGTGGTATCCCCGTACTCGGGAGAAGTAGCAGAATATATTTTGGGGTGCAATTCCACATATAACCATGGCATGTGTGAGCAATATATCATTTAGTGACAACTTTTTGTACTTTTTTTTTTTTTTTTTTTTTTTGTCATTATTCAATCCCTTAGGACAAAAAAAATAAATATTCAATGGGCTCAACATACCCATCAGCAGTTTCCTTGGGGTGTCTACTTTCCAAAATGGGGTCATTTGGGGGGGGTTTGTACTGCCCTGCCATTTTAGCACCTCAAGAAATGAGATAGGCAGTCATAAATTAAAAGCTGTGTAAATTCCAGAAAATGTACTCTAGTTTGTAGACGCTATAACTTTTGCGCAAACCAAAAAATATACGCTTATTGACATTTTTTTTACTAAAGACATGTGGCTGAATAAATTTTGCCCTCAATGTATGACTAAAATTTAGTTTATTCGATTTTTCTTATAACAAAAAGAAGAAAATATCATTTTTTTTCAAAATTTTCGCTCTTTTTCCATTTATATCGCAAAAAATAAAAATCGCAGAGGCAATCAAATACCATCAAAAGAAAGCTCTATTTGTGGGAAGAAAAGGACGCAAATTTCGTTTGGGTGCAATATTGCATGACCGCGCAATTACCAGTTAAAGCAGCGCAGTGCGAAATTGCAAAAACACCTCTGGTCCTTAAGGTATTTATTGGTCCGAGGCTGAAGTGGTTAATTAGGGCTTAATCCTGATGATTACTCATAGAGATGACAAATCAGACTTACTAATCTTAATAATTGCATTTGTCTATATTGAAGGTTACTATGTAATATATATATTTAGATAGACAGGGGTTCTAGCATTTCCCTTCATAACTGCCTCCCCCGCCCCCATTCAGGAGATCTTGCAGGGTTGGTGCACTTTTCTTTGACTCTACAAAGAAACAGAAAAAGGCTTGCAAACATAATATATAAATATATCAGACAATTCCACCTACTTTTGTATGATTATTCAAAAATGACAGATACTTAAAAAATACTTTTGATATTTAATAAAAGCAAAGGGATGTTGCCTTGCTGTACAGTAACCGTGAATAACTGTAATCAAAGTATTAGTGCATTATACTGTACTTAGCAGCTAATCCAATTTCTCAGTCATTCTATTATCATACAACAGTCACACACCTGCCGGTGTTTAATAAAGTGCAGATTTCTAATTTCATTACCTAATACTTCATTATTAGATTTTCACCCATATTATAAATAACACTTCTTTGTAATCAAATCGGTGCACACTATGCGTACAATATTGACTACGCACAAGATTTTCTTTTTCCTATAATATGATGTCTCATTTTTCAGTTGTCACAGGAAGTATTATGTTTATGAAAATAACACAAGCTTACTGAACAAAATCTATCAGACTGCCACTAAATAATATTAATAAGTGAGCGTTATAGTATATATTTAGATGTTTACTCATATGAATAAAATACTAATAAACTAAATTAATACATAAATAAATCGAATTATGATAATCAGGGCTTTTATGAAAAAAACAAACAAACAAACAAACAAAAAAAATAATAATTAACTTAGGATGCTTGTGTTAGACAATAAGAGGTCAGTAGTTGCTATTCCTTAGTACAGTAGTGTCAGAAACAAGTCTATGAGTCTGTAGGCAAACAGGGATCAATTTACTAAAACTGCAGCTTGCAAAATATTGTGCAGCTCTACATAGAAACATATCAGTTTCAGGTTTTATTGTCAAAGCTTAATTGAATAAGCTGAAGTTAGAAGTTGAATGGTTACTTTGCACAGCTGCACCAGATTCTGAGTGCTCCAGTTTTAGTAAATCTCCCCCACAGTCTTTGGCCCAAAGCAATGACACTGGACTATGCTCATCCCTTTACACAGGACATTATTATTTTACTGGACCTAACTTGGGTTCGGCAATAGAAATAAAGGTGCACCACACCAAAACTGGATGAAAGAGTCCAAGATAAGAATTTAAATTGTTAGTAACAATTATGACTTTCTTAACAACAAATAAAATTATCTTGGATTCCTTCATCCAGTTTTTGTTAGGCATGCCTTTTCTGTATTTCTATGGTTTAAGCTAACCTGTTGGGTGCCCATCAAGGGAAGCCTTGCTGTATGGGCGCTATCTAGCCAGAGCTATTGAGCTTTTTTTTTAAGTCTACCTTCATCTGACTACATACAGTTTTATGCCCCGTGTGCACAGTTGGATTTTCCGATAACAAATGTTGGATGTGAGCTTGTTGGCAGAAAGTCTGACCGTGTCTATGCTCCATCGAACATTTTGTGTCGGACTTTCCACCAACAAATGTTTGTTGTCGGACTTTCCGATCGTGTGTACACAAGTCAATCGGACAAAAGTCCATGCATGCTCAGAATAAAGTATGAGCTGGAGATATAACTAGCATTCGTAATGGAGATATCACATAGGTCTTGTACATCACTACGTTTGTAATTGTTGGCCAACATTTGTGTGACCATGTATGCAAGACAAGTTGGAGCCAACATCCTTCAAACAAAAATCCAAGGTTTTGTTGTAGGAAAGTCCGATCGCATGCACAGGGCATAAAAGTTCCCAGTGCCACTTTGAGTATATTGTTCTAAATAACTTGGCTTTGGTATTGGGAAATTTTGTATATAAGTCTCAATAGGATGATTGTATTTCTATAGTAGGTGGTAAAAAGGAAGTATCAGTTAACTTTGTGAGAAAAGCTGCCTCAGGGCTATTGTTCCTAATGGTAACTGTGACCCTGACCAGAGCTATGAAACACTAGCAACTTTTTTGTTTTACTTTTTTTTACTTGTTTTACAGTGTATTTTGAATAATAAAACAACACATTTACATATGTCACAGATATCATTCCTTGCTATCTCAACAAATTTACATGTAATATGGCAAAAATGGAAGTGGAAGAACACAATGGCGCTCACAGATAAAACACCTTTTTTTATTAATTAAAAAAAATTGCAGCATGAAATACAAATTACTTGATCATGAGCATTTCCACAGGATGAAGTCAGATTGTTTGCAGAGAAGCATAATTATTCCTTATAATAAACCTGTGCCCAGACAATGATTACTAAATATTTACATATTCTACACAAGCAGAACAAGTACTTTAAAACAAACCCTCATTTGCCTCTGTAGCTATAGGCATTCTGGAAAACTGAATCTCCAAAGTGCACACAGAGGTAATTATATATTTTTTTCTCCTTTACTTTCAACAGTCACAGAATCTTGACAGCCTGCTAGCCTTCCAATTTAAACACACAGCAGGAATTTCTGAGCTTACATTAACACTATTGCATTGCAGTAAGGCGAACTACATGTGTTTTTGTAATTCTGTTCCACCATTCTGTGGTACCCTAACGTAACCTGCTTAGTTAGAAATGGAACATGCACTATATTTGGTATATCTTGGTACATTAGGCATTCAAAGGAATGACCTTAACCCGACATATGTTAATATGTGTAACAAGGCTTGTTTACACACCATAAGGATATGAACAGGTCCTCAGCTGCTAGAAACCAACTGAAACCTAACTTTAGGGTCTTTGTGATATTTCGGGATCTTTGAGAATGAATTTTTTCACAATATATGCAGCTAGAAGAGTCAATGATGGCTTGTTTTAAAGCTCTTTTGTGACTTGTTAGGAAAATAAAAATGCTTTAATGTGTCTAGTATAGGCACAGAGGCATTTTAAAGATTGTTGGCAAGAAGAGAGACAAATGCAGGTATAGCACATCTGTATCAGACAATGGAGGGACATAAACTAAATAGAGTAGTGTAGGTACATATTATCTTCAAGCTAAAGCTCTACCCCCTAGTTAAAGATCACTACTTTTAGTTAAGTTGGTGTTTAAGTGGCTAACTCCCTCCAATGTCTGCTACAGATCAGTTATACCTATATTATATCCCTTTTTCAGCCAACAAGGGACAATTCTGCTTCTTTGTGAATGACTTGATATCAAACGTGAGACTTCAGCCTGTAGATATGCTTAAGCTCAAGCCTCTCAATTATAAGTGCATTTAATATATTTTTTATTCATTAAAAATGTGTTTGTTTGTGCAATCCAGATGGCTCTGTTTGTTTCTTTGTCCTTTTCAAGAATAGCAAAATTGTTTCTAAAGCATTCACCTTTTACCTAAACATAGACAGGGTTTATCCAAAATTTCAAGGGAAAAACGTAACTAAAGAAGAATTGATTGCTTCCTCAATTATACCTTTTTGTCATGAAGATTTTGGCATTAGTGTTGGATAGCTAATTGTTTTCTAAATCTATTCAGTGTGCAGGGTACTGTTGTCAAGATTTCCTCCTGAGATCATGTCATTCAAGTTTCTCGAAAGGATCGTTTTCATAATTGACTTGGTGAATGAGGAAATCTATAGCTTAAGAGGGTTGATTTAAATGAAAAAAGCAGCTGTTAACACAAGTAGAAACCCCAATAGCCTGTCAAAACTAGGTTTAGGTTGTGCATATTATGAATATGATGGTGAGGTTACTCAAGGACACACAGAATTAACTCAATTATACAATTCTCTATGCCAAGTATGGTAAACTTAACCATACATGATACATGCCCATCCAATCATACCTGTGAATTTGCCATAGAAAAAGAGGCAGGGAATGAGGTAAAATCAGCAATAACAGATTTCTTTATCTGTTCTCTATCTATAACAGATATAAGTCAGCATGACAACCTGATTTCCCTGTGTCCTTCATTTAAAGTGCAAAAATACATTCCACTGCGACTGCTCATAATGTAATTGCCAATATCCACTGGCCACCTAACAACAGTACCGTGTATGCCTGTATTTACAAAGTTTTAACCACATCCATACTGGGCACTTTCACCCCCTTCCTTCCCAGACCAATTTTCGTATTTCCGCGCTCTCGCACTTTCAATGACAATTGCACGGTCATGCAATGCTGTACCCAAATGAGAGTTTTATCATTTTTTTTTTTTATAAATCTTTATTTAACAAAACATTTTTTTCATTTTTATCCATCCAACATTTACAGATCCATTTCATAATATTATCGAGACATTTTTTATATTACAAAATTATCAATTACCATATCTATTCCATATTCCTTCTACTATTCTATCCCCATTCATACACTTTCACACTTAAGCAAAAAAAAGGGGGATTTTCCCTTCCCTTTCTCCCCTCCCTCCCTTTCCCCTCTCCTCCTCTTCCCCAACTCTCCCCCTATCTCCATCCAGGTTATTTTCTAGATTATTGATAATAATAATGATTTTTTTTATATTCATCCCATTTTTGCCATGTTGAGATTACCTGCTCCTTCAAACCTGTTTCAATTAACATTCTTTCCTCCAGGAAATGCATCTCCTTTTTCCATTTTCTTTCTCGATAACTGTTCTTGCTGCTGTTATAAAATGTTTAAATATCACTTTTTTTATACTCTTCACTGATCCTGGAATCATAGACAGTATGGAGATCAAAAAGTCTGGTTGCATATTGTTCCCTGTCATGTCCCGGTATATTTTATATATTTTCTTCCGAAACCTTTGAATCTTGGGACAAAAATACCAAATATGTGACATTGTGCCTATCTCAGCTTGGCATCTCCAACAGGTGTCGTCGTTTTTCTGGATTAATACTATGTAGGTCTTTTGGACATCTATACCACCTCACTAATAGTTTATAATTCCTTTCTTGATGCTTACTAGAAACTGACATCTTATGTGTTAGTGTTATTGCCTTGTCCCATTTTTCTTTGGGGATAACTATCCCTAGTTCTTTTTCCCATTTTTTAATATAACTCAGCTTAACTTCATTATTATTTGATATTAATTTATATACATTGGATAAATTATGTGTTGGTTTCTGTTCTTGCAAAAATAGTAGTTCCAGTGCTGACGGCTCTCTATTTAATGTCCCCATTTTTTCCAGGGCAGTAATATATTCTTGCAGTTGCCTATATTGCATCCATTTCTTCTCATGTTCCCTACCTAGGGTTTCCAACCGGGGAAGTCTACCATCCTCCATTGTCTGTATGATCCTTGTTGCCTTTCCCCTCTGCCATTTCAGGAAGGTCTTAGCCTCTCTAGCTGGTGGGAATTCAGGGTTACCAAATAGAGGTGTCATTGGGCCCACACCCTGTTCCCTGTCTTAACAATCCATCCCATACTTTAAATGTTGATCCAAACCAGAAAACGGCATCTCTTACTTTGGGGGCCTATTCTCTTTTTTTATCCACGGGAGCGAGGTTAATCTTGTACCCACAATTTCAAAGTTTCACCCATTGTTTACTTTCCTTGTTATGAAACCAGTCCACAATCCTGGCTACTAACACTGATCTTAAATAGAGCGACAAGTCTGGGAGGGCCCTGCCCCCATCTCTTTTTAACCTTATCAGAGTTTCCCTCTTTATCCTAGCAGTTTTACCTGCCCATATAAAGTTCCCTACGGCTTTACGTAAAAAATTCAAAAAGGAAAGATCGGAATTGTCTGAAAAATATAAAGTATTTTTGGGAGTATATCCATTTTTACAATGTTTATTCGCCCTGTCCATGAAAACCACCCTCTTTCATATTGCTGGAACATCTTAGCGACTTTATGCTTTATTGGAAGATAGTTATAATCGTAGAGTTTTTTCCAATTCTCCAGGTATATATATATATATACCAAGATATTTAATTGCATTGGGCTGCCATTTGAAAGAGAAATTCTCCTTCAGATGTTCAGCCATGTTTTCAGGCAGCATAATATTTAAAGCTTCAGTTTTATTATAGTTAACTTTAAAATTACTAAGTTAAGTGAAACGTTTGAACTCCCGTATTCGATTTGGTATTGTTACTATTGGGTTTGTGATATACATTAGCAGGTCATCAGCATAGGCTGATATTATATATTCTTCAGTTTTTACCTTAATACCTTGTATATCTTTATTATTCCGAATCGCTATCATTAGGTGTTCCGTGGCTAGCACGTATAATATTGGAGACAGGAGGCAACCCTGCCGGGTTCCATTTGTTAACGTGACAATTTCCAATATCTCCCCGTTTGCTCTTATTTTAGCCGTTGGATTCTGATATAAAATCATTATCTTTTCCATTAATACAGGTCCCACCCCCCCCCCATTGTCTCAGTGTCTCCTCAAAGAATCACCATCCCACCCTGTCAAAAGCCTTCTCTGCATCAATTGCAAGAGGACAGGATGGGATGGCGTTCCTCCACCCATATTCTATCAATGTCACGGTCTTCAAAGTATTATCTCGTGCTTCTCGGCCTTCTACAAATCCCACCTGATCAAAATGTATAGCTCTCGGGAAGCTTCAATGTTAGTCTATTTGCTATGATTTTAGAATATATTCGAAGATCGATATTTGTCAGTGAGATTGGCCGATAATTTCTGCATAATGTGTGATCTTTCTCTGGTTTAGGTATAAGTGAGATCTATGCCTGCATACTCTGCTGGACAAATGGTTGCAATAAGGACACTGAATTAAATGTCCGTTTCATATTTGAGGCTAACAGATCTAAAACCTTTACCAAAACTTTTCTTCCAGATGAAATCAACACCCACAAAGCTAGGCAGCCTAGACTGTCTTTCAGAGATATGTGATCCAGAAAGCACTAAATCAGTGACATCAGCATCAGGGGCTTGATAGCTGCTGCTAATCCAGGACTGATTCTTTTTGATTAATGTCAGCCAGGCCACGGAGTTTGTGGACAGACACACTCTCTTATCTGTCACAAAACAACCGAAACTGAATGCCTGTTTGGAAAGCACACCGAATGCAGGACAGCCCAGTAACTCTACTGTATTCTGGGTAAGCTCTGGTTAGTGGTCTATTCTCATCACCCAGTAACCCAGTGGATCGTCAACTGGAAAGCTCTCCAATCCATTTTTACCCCTAGATAATCTCCCACCATATGATGAAGATGTTGCCAATGGGATGTGGAAGCTGACAGCCTTGGGCGCCGAGGACTAAAAAAAAAATGTAAAGGCATCACTGAGTCGGCCTCTTTCTCCACCGCTCCTCTCTTATCCAACAGAAGCCTCAAAATTATGTTTTCCACCAGACTTTATCCACTTCAGCCCTGGAAGAATTTACCCCCTTCCTGACCAAGCCATTTTTTGCGATACGGCACTGTGTCGCTTTAACTGACAATTGCGCAGTCATGCAATGCTTTACCCAAACAAAATTGATGTCCTTTTTTCCCACAAATAGAGTCTAAAAATAAAATTTGATCACCTCTGCGGTTTTTATTTTTTTGCACTATAAACAAAAGAAGAGTGACAATTTTACTTTTTTGCTATAATAAATATCCCAAAAAAAAAAAAAAATGTTTAGCCCGATATGTATTCTTCTACATATTTTTGGTAAAAAAATCGAAATAAGTGTATATTGATTGGTTTGCGCAAAAGTTATTGTGTCTACAAAATAGGGGATAGATTTACAGCATTTTTTTATTATCTTTTTTTTTTACCAGTAATGGTGGTGATCTGCAATTTTTAGCGGTACTGCGATATTGCGGCGGACAAATCGGAAACTTTTGACATTTTTTGGACCAGTGACATTTACACAGCGATCAGTGCTATAAAAATGCACTGATTACTGTGTAAATGTCCCTGGCAGGGAAGGGGTTAACACTAGAGGGAGATCAAGGGGTTAACTGTGTTCTCTAGGTGTTTTCTAACAGTGGGGGGGATGGAACTGACTAGGGGAGGAGACCGATTGATGTTCATACTTAGTATGAACACACGATCTGTCTCCTCTCCCCTGACAGAACCGGGATTTGTGTGTTTACACACACAGATCCTGGTTCTTGCTCTGTCACAAGCGATTGCGGGTGCCCAGCGGTCATCGTGCCCGCCGGGCACTCACATTGGCTCTGGGGAATTCAGCCTTCAGCTGCCTTCTACAGCATCTTAAAGAGCCGATGTACAGCTATGACAGCTCGCCCAGGGGAGTCAACCTGCCGTAGTATAACTGCTGCAGCTGGTCGAGAATCGGTTAACCTACCAGAGTCAGGAAAGATGTTACATAAACTCCTCTTTAAGGTGTCTTAAAGAGATGTAAACTTCTGCTCTCTCTGTGGGGACAGGATGAGTTCTGAGACTTTTCCCTTGTAATGGTGGTCAACGAGGGTTGCCAACCAATAGTGATCCTTCTCCTTGATGCCATGTATTCTTGGGTCCTTTTGCAAGCTTTGAAGAATGAGGGAGTCCATGCACTGCAAGTTTGCGAAGGCATGAGAAACAGACTCCTCAGGGTCACTGAGGACTACAGTATCTAAAAGTGCCTATTCCCAAGAGTTCTGGGGATGGAAAATCTGTTAAGGGTCGTCAAGGGTTGATTTATGTCTTGCTCTGTTTCAATGCCTCCAAAGCTGCCAGAATCCTCCTCTTCCTCCCTCTCCTCTTGTGGGTTCTGTGGAGTAGGATGAATGGTGTCTGCATAAAGTAGGCCTTGAGAGGAAAGGAAGTCCTGCTCTTCCTCCTGCTGCTCTGCCTCGAGTGCCCAGTCAATAATGCCACGTAGAGTCTGCTCCCGCAAGAACACCACAGGGATTGTGTCACTGATGCATGCGTTGTTATGGTTTACCATTCTTGTGGCCTCCTGAAATGGGGATAGTACAGTGCTTGCATCCTTTAGCAACATCCTTAGACCTAACTTAAAGGATAATCACTCGTGTATGTTATTTAAAAAAATCCTACTTGGGTCTAAATCTTTCAGAACTGTACACAGCAAAATTCAGTGTATATGCTAATCTAGGATTTAACCCATTTACCTGTTTGTATCAATGGTGCAACTGGTTCATGTGGACACCTTTATGGACTGTTATAGTACATAACTCACTAATAAAGTATTAGCACATGATACATGCAATATGGATTATTTAATGGCCAAAGTTGTAACACCATTAACTTGTCCCAAGGCATAATGTGGATGAGTTGTGCATGCTGGAGAGGGTTCTGGGGCTTCTTCATAGAAAGGCTATTAAAAATGTCAATTGTATTTCCAGAAAAAGCTAAAAACTTTATTTTACTAATTCTTTACTAATTCTTAGGCACAGTCTAGGAATATTGGCAAGATGTTAACATTGCCTTGTTCTTTAAAGTGTGTGTAAAGGCAAACTTTTCTTTTAATTATTGTCAGATGCACATTATTACTCTAGATCAGCTTCCTGGTAGTGAAAACAGTTAGCCCTTGTACACAAGGTCAGACATTCTGACGGAAAATGTGTGTGGGATGTGTGTGTAATCCGACTGTGTGTGGGCTCCATCGGACAAATATCCGACGGACAAAGTTTTAGAGCTGGGCTATAAAACTTTCCGACAACATGATCCGATCGGACTTTGTCCGATTGTGTGTAGAGAATTCCGATCGGACAAAGTGCCACGCATGCTCAGATCAAATTCCTAGACCAAAGCTATTAGCTACTAGCCTGAACGTAGTCCCGTCGTAACGAAATAACGTTATCACGTTACCTACGATCGCATTTTCCAACAACTTTGTCCGACCGTGTGTATGCAACACAAGTTTAGGACAAAATCCGTCGGACAAAATCCGATGGATTTTGTTGGCGGAATGTCCGACCGTGTGTACAAGGGCTATGACTATGCCTGTGCAATGTATGCTGCCACAGCTGCTTGTACTCTCATAAAGGGGAGCACGTGACAAATGCAAGGTAACAATTAGGAGACAGTTTTCACCCCATAACAAGAATACTAGGAATTTCTGAAAAAGTTGTAGGATCTCCAATTATTTATTAACAAAAGAAGAAACTCTATTGTCACTAGCACCTCTACCACCATCATCTACGGCTGCTCTGAAACTGTTTTTCTGCCACCAAGCCAGCCTCCTGAAAGATAATCAGTTTAGATTAATATTAGTGCAACAAAACATATTGTTTTAATTTTTTTCAAATCAGTAGGCCTAAGGGCATCTAGTAAGACTAGGAATAACCCATAGATATTTGATTGTTTCTTTATAAGTCTAAATGAAAAGCAATAGTGCTACAGTTAAGTATTTTCAACAAATCCAACACATTCTGCTATAAATTCAAAGCAAGCAAAACTGTTCACATTAACAACTAATGTTTGTTCATTTTATTTGATCCTGTAATGTTACAGTACAATTGCTGGCTTTAGCTGGAAGGTCTAGTGTCTGACAGGAGTTCAGTGTCAACTGTATCAGTAACCTGAAAAAAATGAAATTGTACAAAAGCATGTTTCCCTGGTTCACCAATTTTCCAGTACTAGTTTTTGCTTAACTCGTTTTATTCAGAATTCTATATATTTTTCTATAATAATTTTCTATTATAGTTTATCTCATAGTGTATCTTGATCTGTTGAATTCAGTGCTTTATATTATTTGAACTGAATGAAATCACTTCCATTTTAGGTCGTTATCTTTGTTGTGCCATGCAGACACCATTCATTATGTATCCCCAATGAATGACAGTTTGAATGGCAGTTCTTTCTAGTTTATTAGATGATAACGCAAGGAGGTGCATGAAGTTCTTGCTCCAGCATTGCCTCTTTTGTTCTAATGATCAGTTGTGTCAGGGAGTCTGATTCAAAGATAAGAAGGAGATGTGGGGGTGTTACATTGATATTGCTCCCATCTTTCAAAGGCATCTATCATTTTGTTTTATTCAGCTTACTGACTGCTGAAAGTAACTTAAATGATTTAAGACAAAATATTTTAGGGATAATAAAAATCAAATGGTATTATGAAAATTGTATGTGCATAGACTGAATCGACAACCAGACAATGAGAAATCTACTCAAGCTCATGTAAAGAGCAGTGTACAGAATGTTATATTCTAGATATCCATACCTCCTAACCAAACCAAAAAACCACAAGGGGAGCACAATATCATATTATTGTATATTTGTCACATTCAATGTTACATTAATACAGTTATTATTACATTTAGTTTATCTTAGACTGTTACTTCTGTTACAGGATAATGATGGATTATAAATATTCCTACAGACTGTATAAGCAGCATGGGTAAACTGATGGAAGAAATGCTAATATCTACAATGATTAAACCATAAAGTTGGCCATACTCTTGGCAATTTTCCGTTAATTTCTACCACTTTCTATCCACCTGGACTTGCAAATATGATCACAAACAATTGCCAGAAATGAAGCAATCTACCATCTACAAGTTTATCGACCACTGGAATTAAATTGATTGCAAAGACCAGAACTTGGCTATAAATTGATAGCTTCGACATTTTTTTGAGTAAGCTACTGTAAACAAGAAAAAACACTTCAACTTCTCAGAATGCAATCAGATTTTCTGCTAAATTTTAACAGGGAAGCTTTGATTCCAGCTCTGAAACACCATTTTATGTCTTCAATTCCCTTTGCAATTTCAACAGAAAATGAAATCAAAAGATCAGCTTGCCCCATGTGTGGCTGGATTTGAAGATATAAGAAACCAAATGGTAATTCAGCCAATACGCTCATGCACAACTGAGATTTCAGATTAATGCGGGCCATATATGGGTCCATTTCTGAATGTTTTTTCTTTGAAGATCAGAAATTTCATGTGTTTAGTAATCCAATGGTGCCACCAATGATTTTGAAACTTGATCAACCAAGCCTTCAATTTCATCTCATGTTACTACAGAAAATACATTTTGTGGCCGAGAATTTTCTTTTCTTTCCAGGTCCCTGCTCATGCACATTTATTTTTCAATCATATTTCTTGCACAATTCTCCCATCATTGTTTATAAATGTGTTTGTTTAAAAAATATATCTATAATAATTCCAACATACCTGATTACACAAAAAGTGGCCATTTCTGTGGCCCACTAATGGTGAGAAATTAAAATAAAATTTCTTAGTTATGAGTTTTGAAAGAAAATTATTGTGGAATTCAACCCATGGAAAGGATGAACCACTGCTCCAAAGTAATCCTCGAGGACTGAAGCTCTGTCTCCTATTGATGAGCCCCAGGTGCTGACCATTACACATACCATGAGAAAACAAGCAGGACAAAACTCTGGATAGCCACACACTGGAAAAAGACTTGAAATCCCATCTTTAATTGAAACAACGTAGGTCACATCAAAACAAGATCAAAAAATCCACAGCAAAAGGAATAACAGGGTACAGGAAAACTAACGC
This sequence comes from Lithobates pipiens, assembly GCF_037356315.1. Lineage (NCBI taxonomy): Eukaryota > Metazoa > Chordata > Amphibia > Anura > Ranidae > Lithobates > Lithobates pipiens. The sequence goes on along the minus strand of NW_027507903.1, from coordinate 220,621,999 downwards.
GTTTTGCACGTTATCAGTGCTTACTCATAGCTTACTCATAGCACAGACACACTAGGGGCCCATTCATACTATTGCACTGAATTAGTGTAATCACATTAGGACATGTTGTACTATGCTATACCATGCAGGCCATTAAGGCAGCCCATTTGTTTTGTATTTTGTGCTGTGTTTGCGTACATGCATTATTGCTTGTTATGCCCTAACAGACGGAAAAACACCAAAAAGGCTCATGTAATGTTTTTTGTAATGCAATGTTGTAGTGTGCTACTGTATGTTGTGGTGCTGTACTAGCCACGTGCATTGGCAAGGTGCACTGAATAGGTACAATGTATGATTATGCATTACCATCAAGAAACAAAGCATGTTGGTCACTCAAATTCTGCAAAAAAAATACACATTTTTGAATTAAAACATGCAAAGTGTATAATTGGAATGTATTATTACAAGTAACATGTTTCCATTGAGTCAGACATTTAGAATTTTAGGTATTTTGCTTAAAACTAGAAAAAAATAATTAATTAATTCTCTGACACATTTCCCTTCTTTCTTATCTGTCATGTTAACTTAATCTCAGTACCAATTATGCCCTCTCAAACTAATAAAAAGGTAAAACAGACATGGGAAAGACATGCAGTTTGCAAGAGAATATGGATGCAGGGATAATAAATCTTATGTGCATATTCTGCACAACACAGCATTAATCTGTAATAAAGCATAAATCTTTTATAGTATGAATTAGACCTTATGATACTTTGGCCCTGATTTACAAAAGGCATATGTCTGTATGCCGGGCCATCGATCACAAGCCATGCTGGAGGGCAAAATATGCAGATGTACTAAATGCCCGAGGAGCGAATGACTATTCCTGGTGGGTGAATATGCACACAGGAATTAACTAACCTCAAGTAAGTTCCTTTAACATAACTGCCAATTTCCAAGAGCAGAACTTATAGCTTAGAGGGGAGCAAAAAACATTAAAGTGACAATTTAAAATAATATTAAACTTGTTTTTCTTTATTTTTTTGTGAACATTTTGTTGCAAAAACAGACATTTTTGCTTAAAAAATATGTTATTAGAATGACAACAAAGTAATTTAAAACTACCATGTATTTTTCATAATGAATATGTTCACATTGGAGAGTAACTTAATAATTTTCAATCATCAGTACATGAATATATAATAAATATATTGCAGAATTCTAACATTTAGTAGACTACCCATTAGTATGGATTCTCAGTTGAAAAAACAAACTGAAGTATTATCAGCTAAAAGAGGAATTTCCACCCCAATGTTGTTTTCCCGATGTGTTTCAAAAAACATATTCACAAGCCCAGTGTTGTCCTGCTACAAAACATTGTCACATGCCAGGTCCTGCACCACCATCAGGAGCCAGCTGTCTTTTCCAGGTTCTTGCAACTAGCCCCCAACCCCAGGTCTGCCCTCAAGCTGCTGTGTGCCGCTCTTGTAGCCTCCTGGAACATATGATGGGAATATCCCAGTTGACTGCAGGAGCAGGGACAGGTAATTTTTTAAAAATAAATAAAAATGGCAACTACCCCAACCTATAGCTAGCCTTTGCAGCAAGGTGCACATGGAAGGGCAATGCACATCACAAACAAAAAATAGGTTTCCCAGTACACTTACCAGCCAGCCTGCATAAAAAAAAAACTAATTGGCCCTGTCTAACAGTTTGTGTTAAAAGGTTTTGTTTGCACACATTTGCAAATACATACATAAGCCCCAATGCCCATGTCAAGGGACCTTCTGTATATACTGTGGTCCTAACTCTATCAATGGATAGGTTAAGGGCAGGTGTGCCTGGAGGGAGCCCATCTCTCCTTAAAGGTACAGGGACGCACGTGATGCCCAGCAATGGCACCATGGCAGGGAGGACTGGGCTTCCTTCATGAATACCTGGCCTTAACGTATCCATTGTTATATGTGCTCCTACTATGGAAGCTCTAGAATTTTAGAGTTAGAATGGCAGTGTATACAGGGGTCCCTTGATGTGGACTCTTTTCTTTGTTTGTGACACGTCATTTTTACCTAAGCTAAAAAATATATAAAAAGGTAAAAAATACACAAGAAAATACTTTTTTAAACAACAGGTGGGGCAGAGTTGCAGTGGAAAAAAGGGTACATTTTTCAGGGTAAAGGTCTGCTTTTTTGTGTAATTAAATTCAAACTCTATTGTTGCATCTATCTCAGTAATGGCACAATGTTTTTTGTTTTTATTTTTATATTTCCTTTAATTAAATCCTACCTGGGGATCCTACCAGCAAGGTGTAAAGGCATCTTGCTATGGGGCACTCGGCAAGGCGGCGGCGACAGAAGACCAGGCCACCGCTAGTAAAAGAGCTGGGAGAAGAAAGCGGAGGCCCTGGCAAGAAGAACTAAAGAGGTGGACAAGACCCCCGAAGAGGGGGACAAGACCCCCGAAGTCAGAAGAAGACCCCCGGGCGACGGCGGCGATGAAGAAGAAGAAAGCTGGGCTCCTCCGCTAGTAAAAGAGCTAGCAGAAGATAGTGGAGGAGTCCAGTGAGAAGACCCCCCAAGACGGAAGACCATCGGAGCTGTGCAATAAATTATTTTAAAACCTTGTGTTGTGTTTTATTTACACTTTTTCCTCCAGGTGAATGGGTAGGGATAAGCCCCCCACCTGCAGACCCCGACAACCATTGGCCAGGTTTTTCGGGAAGAGGTCCTTGTCCTCATCAACATGGGGACAAGGTGCTTTGGGGTGGGGTGGCCGCAGGGCCCCCCTTCCCCAAAGCACCCCACCATGTTGAGGGCACACGGCCTGGTACGGCTCGGCTCGGGGGGGCGCTCGCTCATCCCCACCCCCTTTCCTGACCGGCCGGGCTCCGTGCTCGGATAAGGGTCTGATACGGACCTTGGGGGGGTCCCCACGCCATTTTTTGGGGGTAGGGCTTCCCCTTTAATCCATACCAGGTGACGGGCCAGCGATGTGTCAATCTCGCCGCTGAAGGTTCGGCGGCGACATGGACTTTCTTCGCTAGTTCCGTCTACCTGGAGCCGCGTTCAAAATGAACGGACTTTCCTCCGTGTGTGAGCAAGTCCGTTCATTTCAAAAGTCCGGCGGACTCCCACCGCACCTAGTCCGCCGGAAAAGTCTGGTCATGTGTTGGCAGGTACGCTCGTTCGTGAAATCCGGACTAAGTCTGCCGGATAGTCCGATCATGTGTACGCGGCATTAAAAATACCTTGGGGTGTTTACTATCCAAAATGTGGTCATTTTGTGGGCGTTTCTACTGTCCTGGTGTTCCAGGGCTCCAAAAATGTGATAAGTAGTCAGAAATGAAATGTGTACGTTATGCCCCTCGAAAGCCTTAAGGTGGTCCTTGAGTTTTATGGTTAGGCTGTGAAAAAGTCTCACACATGTAGTATCTCTATACTTAGAGTAGTAGAAAGGGTATTGTTGTGTAATTCTACGGGTGCCTATAATGTGTGTTAGAAATATCTTATTAATGGACAACATTGTGTTAAAAATTACACCAATTTACAAAAACGTGTGGCAAAAAATTTAGGTTTTCAAAAGACTTACTTTGCCTCTTGTGGTGTTTGCATTCTAAAATGTGGAAATGTTGTGGATGTTTTTACTGTCCTGGTGCTTCAGGGCCCCCAATAATGTAATAGTCATTCAGGAAATTAGATTTATGAGTAATTTATGATCCTTGAAAGCCCAAAGGTGTTCCTTGGATTTTGGGCTTCTCTATGCAGTTAGGCTGTGAAAAAGTCTCACACATGTCGTATCTCCATACTCGGAGAGAGTAGCAGAATGTTTTGTGAGGTGTAATTGAAAAAATACCTATGTTGTGTGTGAGAAATACCTTTGTAGAAAAAAATTACTTAATATCTTAATTTTCCAAAAAATTGTGCCTCTTACTAAATACCTTGGAATGTTTCGTTTCAAAAAGGTGTTATTTTGGGGGTATTTGTCCTAGCATTTTAGGGCCTCAAGAAATTAGATAGGCAGTCAGAACATTTAAGGACATTTCAAGAGTGCCTTGAAAGTTTGCTGCTGTCCAGACTGTGTTTTTGTTAAAATTTGTGCGATGTAAAGCAAAAACACAGGACTATTGAATAGAGGGGAGAAGCAGAACACGGAGTAAAATAGTCATCCTGCATGATGTTGGAGTGTCAGAAAATCTCAGAAGAATCATTAACAGACATTGCATCTCTATGTCTTTCAAGCCTAGCATTATACTGAAACAGAAACCTGTACATCCAAGATGACCAACACTCAAACAAAATTGATATATGTGGTGCAGCATAGTGAAGAATGTAACCGCTTGCTGACCAGCCGCCATCATTATACTGTGGCAGGTCGGCGCGATTTTGTGAATCTACGTAACTGTACGTTGGCTCGAGGGATCGAGATAGCAGGCATGCGTATGTGCCTGTTGCACTGCGGGGGTGCCGATGCGCTTTACCAACGGCCATGAGCGATTGCTGGCACGAGAGACAGAACAGGGGCGTGTGTGTGTAAACACACAAATCCCTGTTCTGTTCTGTGAGGAATGACAAATCATAAGTTCTTAATAGCTAGGAACAACAATCTGTCATTCCCTCTAGTCAGTCCCCTCCACCTACAGAAACACACGCAGGGAACACAATTAACCACTTGATTGCCCCCTAGTGTTAACCACTTCCCTGCCAGTGACATTTTTACAGTAATCAGTGCATTTTTATAGCATTGATCGCTGTATAAATGCCAATGGTCCCAAAAATGTGTCAAAAGTGTCTGATGTGCCTGCCATAATGTCGCAGTCCCGATAAAAATCAGATCGCTGCCATTACTAGTAAAAAAATAATAACAATAAAAATGCTATAAATCTATCCCCTATTTTGTAGACGCTATAACTTTTGCGCAAACCAATCAATATACGCTTCTTGTGATTTTTTTTACCAAAAATATGTAGAAGAATACAGATCGGCCTAAACTGAGAAAAAAAATAGTTTTTTTTTTAAAATGGGGATATTTATTATAGTAAAATGTACAAAATATTGTGTTTTTTTTTTTTTAAATTGTCGCTTTTTTTGTTTATGGTGAAAAAAATAAAAACTGCAGAGGCGATCAAATACCCCCCCAAAAAAGCTGTATTTGTGGAAAAAGAAGGATGCCAATTTTGTTTGGGTGCAGTGTTGCACAACCGCGCAATTGTCAGTTAAAGCAACGCAGTGCCGAATCACAAAAAAATGGCCCGGTCATTCAGCAGCCAAATCTTTCGAGGCTGAAGTGGGTAAAGTCTTGTACATTGAGAATACAAAGCAACCTCTCAAAAAAATTTTTACCCAACATAGGAGGGAAAATTATACAGTTCAAGTTTTAACAGTTTTTCTACATTTTAAGAAAAACGGACATTCATTTGAGGACAATGAGGTGCACATTTTGGACAGGGAGGACACATGGTTCGCAAGAGATGTGAAAGAGCCCATATAGATCATTGAACAGGGGTGGGGGCTTTCAACATATAATTCCATTTTTACATCTCTAACTCAATGTTAGGACTAATTCACACCTTCAGCCATTTAAATTGAACTATAAAGCCTACCTGACATCAGGGATGAGATTACATAAGTAGAACAGGGTAGTTCCACAATTTTCACACCTCCCATCCTGTTCTTGGACAATTAACGTCTGCCTTTCAATGGTCATTGAATGAAGGTGTTGGTACTACCTATACAGGTATATAAGTTATTTTTTTACCTAAAGCCGCGTACACACGTGGCGGACTGTCTGGCCAACTTAGTCCGTCAGACAATCCGACGGACAGTCCATCATACTTTCGAATGAACGGACTTGCCCACACACGGCACTTTTTGAGCGGACTAATACGGCGGACTAAGTCCGCCATACTATCCGCCCTACTTTTGAAATGAACGGACTCGCCCACACACGCGGAGGAAAGTCCGCTCATTTCGAGCGCGTCTCCAAGTAGGCAGGGCCCGTGAAGGAGACGTCGCTGAACCCGCCGCCTGGTATGGACTTAAAGGGGAACCCCAACGCCGAAAAAAATCGGCGTGGGGGTCCCCCCCAAGTCCACAACAGACCCTTGTCCGAGCACGCTACCCGGCCGGCCAGGAAAGGGGGGCGAGCGAGCGCCCCCCCTCCTGAGCCGTACCAGGCCGCGTGCCCTCAACATGGGGGGGTGCCTTGGGGAAGAGGGGGAAGAGGGGGACAAGACCCCCGAAGTCGGGAGAAGAGGCCGGCGGCGAGGAAGAAAGCCGGACTCCTCCGCTAGCAAAAGAGCTACAAGAAGATAGCGGAGGAGTCCGGCGAGAAGACCCCCGAAGACTGAAGACCCCCGGAGCTGTGCAATAAAATATTTTAACCCTGTGTTGTGTTTTTTTTTTACTTTTTTTCACAGGTGAATGGGTAGGGGTACATTGTACCCCATACTCATTCACATAGGGTGGGGGGCCGGTATCCGGGGGCCCCCTTATTAAAGGGGGCTCCCGGATTCCGATAAGCCCCCCGCCCGCAGACCCCGACAACCAACGGCCAGGGTTGTCGGGAAGAGGCCCTTGTCCTCATCAACATTGGGACAAGGTGCTTTGGGGTGGGGGGGCCGCGCGGCCCCCCCTTCCCCGAGGCACCCCCCCATGTTGAGGGCACGCGGCCTGGTATGGCTCAGGAGGGGGGCGCTCGCTCGCCCCCCCTTTCCTGGCCGGCCGGGTAGCGTGCTCGGACAAGGGTCTGTTGTGGACTTGGGGGGGACCCCCACACCGATTTTTTTCGGCGTTGGGGTTCCCCTTTAAGTCCATACCAGGCGGCGGGGCCAGCGACGTCTCCTTCACGGGCCCCGCCTACCTGGAGACCCGCTCGAAATGAGCGGACTTTTCTCCGGGCGGGAAAAGTCCGCTCATTTCAAAAGTACGACGGACTGGCACACACACGGGTGGATTGTCCGCCGAAATGCGAGTCCAGCGGACAGTATTTCCAACATTCCGAAATACTTAGTCCGCCAGACTGCACGCTGAAAAAGTCCGCTGAAGCCCACACACGAGCGGACTGTCCGCTGAAATGTGTTTCGGCGGACTAAGTAGGCCAGACAATCCGCCCGTGTGTACGCGGCTTAACACGCATTAGAACCAAAGAAGTGGTAGGGGTTCACTTATACTTTAACTACTACTAAATAAAAAATTACCTGGTTAAATGTCAAACCCTCACAAATATATTTCTTATTATGTACAGTATCTCACAAGAGTGAGTACACCCTTCACATTTTATGTAAATATTTTATTCTATCATTTCATGAAGAAATGAAACGTTGCTACAATGTAAAGTAGTGAGTGCACAGCTTGTATAACAGTGTAAATTTGCTATCCCCTCAAAATAACTCAGTACACAGCCATTAATGTCTAAACCACTGGCAACAAAAGTGAGTACATCCCTAAGTGAAAATGTCCAAATTGGGTCCAAAGTGTCAATATTTTTTGTGGCCACCATTATTTTCCTACACTGCTTTATTCCTCTTGGGCATGGAGTTCACCAGAGCTTCACAGGTTGCCACTCCTTCATGATGTCATAACAAAGCTGGTGGATGTTAGAGACCTTGCGATCCTCCACCTTCTGTTTGAGGATGTCCCACAGATGCTCAATAGGGTTTAGGTTTGGAGACATGCTTGGCCTGTTCATCACCTTTACCCTGTGAGCTTCTTTAGCAAGGCAATGGTCATCTTGGAGGTGAGTTTGGGGTCGTTATCATGTTGGAATATTGCCCTGCGGCCCAGTTTCCAAAGGGGGGTAAAAGGCTCGGCTTCAGTATGTCACAGTGCATGTTGGCAGTCATAGTTTCCTCAATGAACTGGAGCTGCCCAATGCCTGCAGCACTCATGCAGCCCCAGACCATGACACACCCACCACCATGCTTAAATATAGGCAAGACACACTTGTCTTTGTACTCCTCACCTGGTTGTCTTCAGCAAACTGTTTGCGGGTTTTCTTGTGAATAATCTTTAGAAGAGGCTTCCTTCTGGGATGACAGCCATGCAGACCAATTTGATGCAGAGTGCGGCGTAAGGTCTGAGCACTGACAGGCAGCCCCCCCACCCCTTCAACCTCTGCAGCAATGCTGGCAGCACTCATACGTCTATTTCCCAAAGACAACCTCTGTATATCATGCTGAGAATGTGCACTCAACTTCTTTGGTCGACCATGGTGAGGCCTGTTCTCTAATAAGCCTAATAAGCGATCGTTTTTCTGATCGCTGTATTAGTGTCACAGGTGACGCTAGTTAGGCAGGTAGGTATTTAGGTTCGCCGCAGCTTTTTATAGCGCCAGGGACCCCCATATACTACCGCATAAAGCCCCCTGATTGCCCCCTAGTTAACCCTTTCACCAGTGATCACCATATAACTGTTACAGGTGACGCTGGTTGGTTAGTTATTTTTTTTATAGTTTTAGGGCACCCGCCATTTATTACCTAATAAAGGTTTAACCCCCTGATCACCCGGCGGGTGTCATTTGTGACTGTAATAACTGTTAGGGAAGTTAGGGTTAGCCCCCTTTAGTTCTAAGGTACCCCCCTAACCCCCCCAATAAAGGTTTAACCCCGTGATCACCCCCCGTCGCCAGTGTCACTAAGGCTGGGTTCACATTGCAGTGGTTTATGAGAACGGATGTGATTCGCACCGCACTGCAGTGCAAATCACATCCGATCTCTGTGCGATTCGAGTTCAGCCATACAGATAGTATGGCTGAATTCGCGTTGCACCCGCCGCACCCGCCGCAAACTCGCACGGGACCCTTTTTTTGGTCCGCAGCAGAATCGGATCGCATGGGTGTTCACACCATGCGATCCGAGTTTGCAGATCGCACTGCGATATGCGAACTGATCTGGGGGTGTCATTAACATTTCACTGACACTCCCAGCAGTTCGCATAGGGCAGTGTGAACTGCCGCCGGGAGGCATGCGATGCGGGAACCCGCCGCGGATTTGTGGCGTTCCCGCATCGCTCCAGTGTGAACCCAGCCTAATAAGCGATCGTTTTTCTGATCGCTGTATTAGTGTCACAGGTGACGCTAGTTAGGCAGGTAGGTATTTAGGTTCGCCGCAGCTTTTTATAGCGCCAGGGACCCCCATATACTACCGCATAAAGCCCCCTGATTGCCCCCTAGTTAACCCTTTCACCAGTGATCACCATATAACTGTTACAGGTGACGCTGGTTGGTTAGTTATTTTTTTATAGTTTCAGGGCACCCGCCATTTATTACCTAGTCTCACTAGTGTACCCCTAAATTTAGGGGTGTCTACTTTCCAAAATGGGGTCATTTGGGGGGGGTTTGTGCCATCTTGGCATTTTATGGCCTTCAAAACTGTAACGCCCTTAGAAAGCCTGAAGGCGGTGCTTGGTTTTCGGGGCCCCGTACGCGGCTAGGCTCCCAAAAAGTCCCACATATGTGGTATCCCCATACTCAGGAGAAGCAGCAGAATTTATTTTGGGGTGTCATTTCACATATGCCCATGGCATGCGTGAGCAATATATCATTTAGTGACAACTTTGTGAAAAAATAAAATAAAATAAAAAAGTTTGTAATTTTCCCGCAACTTGTGGCAAAATATAAAATATTCCATGGACTCAACATGCCTCTCAGTAAATAACTTGGGGTGTCTACTTTCTAAAATGGGGTCATTTGTGGGGGTTTTGTGCCATCTTGGCATTTTATGGCCTTCAAAACTGTAATAGGTAGTGAGAAGTGAAATCAAAAATTTACGCCCTTAGAAAGCCTGAAGGCGGTGCTTGGTTTTCGGGGCCCCGTACGCGGCTAGGCTCCCAAAAAGTACCACATATGTGGTATCCCCGTACTCAGGAGAAGCAGCAGAATTTATTCCCATAGCCCATAGCCCATAGCATGTGTGAGCAATATATCATTTAATGACAACTTTGTGTAAAAAAAAAAAAAATGTTTTTTTGTCATTATTCAATCGCTTGAGGCAAAAAAATAAAATATTCAATGGGCTCAACATGCCACTTATCAATTTCCTTAGGGGGTCTACTTTCCAAAATGGGGTCATTTGGGGGGGTTTTGTACTGCCCTGCCATTTTAGCACCTCAAGAAATGAGATAGGCAGTCGTAAACTAAAAGCTGCGTAAATTCCAGAAAACGTACCTTAGTTTGTAGATGTGACAACTTTTGCGCAAACCAATAAATATACAGTTATTGACTTTTTTTTTACCAAAGACATGTGGCTGAATACATTTTGGCCTAAATGTATGACTAAAATTGAGTTTATTGGATTTTTCTAATAACAAAAAGTAGAAAATATCATTTTTTTCAAAATTTGCGGTCTTTTTATGTTTATATCGCAAAAAATAAAAATCGCAGAGTCAGTCAAATACCTTTAAAAGAAAGCTCTATTTGTGGGAAGAAAAGGACGTAAATTTCGTTTGGGTACAACATTGCATGACCGCGCATTTACCAGTTAAAGCAGCGCAGTGCCAAAGTGTAAAAAGACCTCTGGTCATTTACCAGCAAAATGGTCCGGTCTGAAAGTGGTTAAAGAAACTTTAAAAAAACTTGTTTTCAGGGGTTAGGCAGCGCCATCTTAAGTATTGTTTTCTGAGTCCACAGTGGAGTGTATTTCCGCCCTTACATTAAGCACTTCCTGTACTGTTAACTAAGCCTCCTTCTCAATCCAACGTTTCTATGGCAACCCTGCTTCCCTGTTCATAGCTGACTTGTTTTTTTTCATAGTATTTACTTGTGCTGCTTATCTAGTGTTTGCCTGTGTGAGTCCTATCAGCTTCAGCTGATAAGTCTGCAGTAATGCTGTCCCCTGCCCTGGTTTACACTGCATGTGTCACATGGTGTGTAGAAGGAAGCTCTGAGTGATTATGAAGCCTCCTGGGAGTTCAGTGTTGTGCCGTATGAAGTCCTGATAACAGATAGATAAGACATAGAGAGTGTGCCGTAAATCAGGGGAGATCTGGGCATGCTCAGTGACGTCATTCTAAAGAACAAAAAGGATTACAACAATACTAAGCAAGTAAGGTGATATCTACAAGCAATGTTCATTAGGGATTTTTATGCTGATTTACATGGGACAAAGTTGTGGGGGAGGGTTTACAACCACTTTAAACCGATGTATGATCTCGGCCACCATGCTGCAGCTAAGTTTCAGGGTCTTGGAAATCTTCTTACAGCCTAGGCCAGTGATGGCGAACCTTGGCACCCCAGATGTTTTGGAACTACATTTCCCATGATGCTCCACTACACTGCAGAGTGCATGAGCATCATGGGAAATGTAGTTCCAAAACATCTGGAGTGCCAAGGTTCGCCATCACTGGTCTAGACCATCTTTATGTAGAGCAACATATCTTTTTTTCAGATGCCCAGAGAGTTCTTTGCCATGAGGTGCCATGTTGAACTTCCAGTGACCAGCATGAGAGAGTGAGAGTGATAAGACCAAATTTAACACACCTGTAACACTAACAAGTCACATGACACCCAGGAGGGAAAATGGCTAATTGGGCCCAATTCGGACATTTACACTTGGGGTGTACTCACTTTTGTTGCCAGCAGTTTAGACATTAATGGCTGTGTGTTGAGTTATTTTGAGGGGACAGCACATTAACACTGTTATACAAGCTGTATACTCACTACTTTACATTGTAGCAAAATTTAATTTCTTCAGTGTTGTCACATAAAAAGATATAATAAAATATTTGAGGGGTGTACTCACTTTTGTGAGATTAAGGAAAATTGTTATCCATACTTACTGTAATTTTCCTTTCCAGGGTCCCCCCCATGTCAGCCTACTATGAGTCAGCCCCACCCCCTCTGACCCCTCCAGGACCACCTTTTTTCTACCCCATAAAGGGCGGCTGTCTGCCCACACCAGTATTCAAAAAATACCCGCCTCGTCATAGATAAACTGGGTGAGAATCCTCCATGGGGAGGATCCAGGAAAAGAAAATTACGGTAAGTATGGATAACAATTTTCCTTATTCCTGGACCTCCCCATGTCAGCCTGCTATGGGATGTACCAAGCAATATTAAAAAAGGAGGGAAGACAAAAAATAAGCCAAACCCTCAATGCAATGCTACTCAATTTTTTAATGGGCGACAGCCGCCGTAATAACCATAGAGCCAAATGTTTCCTCAGGCGGACAACCCAAATTAAACCGGTACCTTTGCATATGCTGCCATACCCCTCGAATGTCGAATGTGCTTTAGTCTCTGAAGGAGGAGGAAGGCCCAGCGTTTTGTATGCAATATGTATGGTCTTTGACAAATTAGAAAGACACAACTCTGGATGTTGCCTGCATACCCTTTTAGGCCCCATTGGGAAAAACTACAGCTGATCTGCTTTTAGTCCATTTCAGGTAGGTTGAAGCCGCAGAGCCCAGGTCTAACCTACTCCACTCATCATCAGCTGTATCCACCAGAAAGGTTGGGAGAATGACCTCCCAGCTCATACGAAATTATATGGCAACCTTAGGTAGTAAGCTTTTTATCAGCCTAAGGACTATCTTGTCTGGGAGCACCAAACAATATGGTTCTTTAGATGAGAAGGCACACAACTCGGAGACTTTTCTGGCCGAGGCAACAGCTAGTAAAAAACAAAAACAAAAAACTGTTAAAAGAAATAATGAACAATAGACATGTGCAGAGTAAAATATTTCGTTTCGGAATTTCGTTTTCGTCTGAAAACTTAATTTATTTAGTTACTCCCGAAATTCGTTTTTATTTATTTCGTTTTTCGTTCAAAAATTGCATTCGTCCGAAAATTCACATGAATCACGGTCGAATCTGTCTTTGAAGGCTTATGGTGTCTGTCGAATGTATAAAGAAGATTCGACGGAGCTAGTATATAGCATACTTTAGAACCCTATTAAAGTCTATGGGACTCCAACGTTCAAAATCTAAAGTGCTCATTTTAAAGGCTAATTTGCAAGTTACTGTCCTAAAAAGTGTTTGGGGACCTGGGTCCTGCCCCAGGGGACATGGATCAATGCAAAAAAAAGTTTTAAAAACGGCCGTTTTTTCGGGAGCAGTGATTTTAATAATGATTAAAGTGAAACAATAAAAGTGTAATATTCCTTTAAATTTCGTAGGGGGGGGGTTGTCTATAGTATGCCTGTGAAGGGGCGCATGTTTCCCGTGCTTAGAATTGTCCCTGCACAAAGTGTCATTTATGCAGGAAAAAAAGTCCTTTAAAATCACTCGCAGCTATTATGAATTGTCGGCTCCCGTAATACAGAGAACACTCATTGAAAGTCATTGATAAAAAAATAAATAAATAAATAAACAAAAAAAGCGTGGGGGTCCCCCAAATTCAATTACCAGGCCCTTCAGGTCTGGTATGGATATTAAGGGGAACCCTGCCTCAAATTTAAGAAAAAAATTGACGTGGGGTTCCCCCTAAATATCCATAACCAGACCCTTCAGGTCTGGTATGGATATTAAGGGGAACCCCGCGTCAAATTAAAAAAAAATTGACGTGGGGTTCCCCCTAAAAATCCATACCAGACCCTTTATCCGAGCACGCAACCTGGCAGGCCGCAGGAAAAGAGGGGGGGCGAGAGAGCGGCCCCCCCTCCCTCCTGAACCGTACCAGGCCACATGCCCTCAACATTGGGAGGATGCTTTGGGGGTCTGTGACCCCTCAAAGCACCTTGTCCCCATGTTGATGAAGACAAGGGCCTCATCCCCACAACCCTGGCCGGTGGTTGTGGAGGTCTGCGGGCGGGGGGCTTATCAGAATCTGGAAGCCCCCTTTAACAAGGGGACCCCCAGATCCCGGCCCCCCCCTGTTTGAAATGGTAAGGGGGTACAAAAGTACCCCTACCATTTCACAAAGAAAGTGTAAAAAATGGTTAAATAAAACAAACACACTTTTGAAAAATTCCTTTATTAAAAATAAAAAAATAAAAAAAAGATTCCAGCGGCGGTAATCCACTCTTGCTATCCAGCGACGGACGGTCATCTCTCCAGCGATGTCTCATCTCATCCAGCGCAGCGAATCCTCCGTCCTTCTTCTTTCTCCGTGGAGGAGACACTGCAAGGATTCCGGCGGCTGACGTTTCTTATATACGGAGGGCGGGGCCACCCGTCACCTGACCCCGCCCCCCTCTGACGCAAGGGGAAACCCGGGGTTCCCTGTGACGTAGGGGTGACCCGCACCCCTCTGATGTAACACAGGCAGGTTTCCGTTACATCAGAGGGGGGCGGGGTCACCTATACGTCACGGGGAACCCCGGGTTTCCCCTTGCGTCAGAGGGGGTGGGGTCAGGTGACGGGTGGCCCCGCCCTCCGTATATAAGAAACGTCAGCCGCCGGAATCCTTGCAGTGTCTCCTCCACGGAGACAGAAGAAGGACGGAGGATTCGCTGCGCTGGATGAGATGAGACATCGCTGGAGAGATGACCGTCCGTCGCTGGATAGCAAGAGTGGATTACCGCCGCTGGAATCTTTTTTTTATTTTTTTATTTTTAATAAAGGAATTTTTCAAAAGTGTGTTTGTTTTATTTAACCATTTTTTACACTTTCTTTGTGAAATGGTAGGGGTACTTTTGTACCCCCTTACCATTTCAAACAGGGGGGGGGGCGGGATCTGGGGGTCCCCTTGTTAAAGGGGGCTTCCAGATTCTGATAAGCCCCCCGCCCGCAGACCTCCACAACCACCGGCCAGGGTTGTGGGGATGAGGCCCTTGTCTTCATCAACATGGGGACAAGGTGCTTTGAGGGGTCACAGACCCCCAAAGCATCCTCCCAATGTTGAGGGCATGTGGCCTGGTACGGTTCAGGAGGGAGGGGGGGCCGCTCTCTCGTCCCCCCCTCTTTTCCTGCGGCCTGCCAGGTTGCGTGCTCGGATAAAGGGTCTGGTATGGATTTTTAGGGGGAACCCCACGTAAATTTTTTTTTAAATTTGACGCGGGGTTCCCCTTAATATCCATACCAGACCTGAAGGGTCTGGTTATGGATATTTAGGGGGAACCCCACGTCAAATTTTTTCTTAAATTTGAGGCAGGGTTCCCCTTAATATCCATACCAGACCTGAAGGGCCTGGTAATTGAATTTGGGGGACCCCCACGCTTTATTTATTTATTTATTTATTTATTTTTTTATCAATGACTTTCAATGAGTGTTCTCTGTATTACGGAGCCGACAATTCATTATAGCTGCGAGTGATTTTAAAGGACTTTTTTTCCTGCATAAATGACACTTTGTGCAGGGACAATTCTAAGCACGGGAAACATGCGCCCCTTCACAGGCATACTATAGACAACCCCCCCCTACGAAATTTAAAGGAATATTACACTTTTATTGTTTCACTTTAATCATTATTAAAATCACTGCTCCCGAAAAAACGGCCGTTTTTAAAACTTTTTTTTGCATTGATACATGTCCCCTGGGGCAGGACCCGGGTCCCCAAACACTTTTTAGGACAGTAACTTGCAGAATCTTTTCTCTCTGTCAAATCTTTTTTCTCTGTCGAATATTTTCTCTATATAATCTTGGACCAATAGAGGTAAGGTTAGGCACATTCGACCACAGGTTCTATAGACACAGATTGTTGTCAGAGTCATGTCGAATCTCCTATTCTATATCGAACTGTTGTAACAATGAAAACGAAAATAAAGCATTTATTTATGTCGGATCTTTCGTTTTTCGGATTTTGTGCTTTCGTTATAATTGTCAAAACGAAAACGAAAATAGCTGAAATTCGGACGAAAATGCATTCGGACGAAAACGAATGCACATGTCTAGTAAGTAATGAGAGTCCTGGAAATCAGGTTTAGAGCAGAGCAGAGTAGCAGATTGATCAGCTGGAGGCTGAGATTAGAGGACAGAGCCTGCTGAAAATCAGCAGTGAGCATTCTGGTGTTTGCTAAGCAATCCAAGAGGAAGCCACCTCTGACCACACCTGCTCAACTCTGAGATTCCTGAAAGGAATACATGTGGAGGTGGTGAACTACAAGTCCCAGCGAGCCAAACCACTGCCTGAACACACAAAAACATGGAAGGAGAGAGTGCCACCATCTGCCTAACGAAGGCATGTACAGTCATTTATACTGCCAGTGACCTTTGCCAGTAATACATAGTCATTTATACTGCACCTTATTATCCCAGCACCACGGGAACCCGCCTTCTCTGGAGATTTACAGCCTATATGGAGGTCTTCTGATCCAGGAAAGGCTGAACCCCAACTGGATGGATGGTGGATGGAGAAAAAAGAATAAAAATAAAATAAAAACAAATAAATATAAATAAATAAATAAAAAGAAACTTTAAAAGGCGTCCGGAGCGAGGACCAAAAAAAAACACTGGTGTGGGCAGACAGCCGTCCTTCATGGGCTAGGAAAAAGGTGGTCCTGGAGGGGTCAGAGGGAACGGAGCTGACCCATAGTAGGCAGACATGGGGAGGATCCAGGAAAATGTATCTGTGTTTAACCAATTGCAATGGAAAATGAGAAATTAAGCTATTTTACTTGCTGTTTTATATCCCCATAAAATGATCACACCTACAAAAAATTTAATTCTCATTGCTGCCACAAAGAAACAGGCACTACAAACCCTAAAGCCCATAAAACTGCAGTTTTTAGACCTTGCACAGTCCAAGCATAGATAGCAAATTCCGAAATAATAAGTACTCACCATTCTCACAGGCAAACACTTCAATGCTCCTCTGTTTATGTATACCTGTGCATACCTTTCATATAATAATCCTTGGATAGAGCAAGGAAACTATGCAGATTTATTATTTTGGAAATTTGCTACATAAATTCTGTTCACTGAATGAGACATCAATGATCATCCATGTGGAAATGTATGTACAAATGCACAAGAGAGCATGGTTTTGCTGGCAAAGGTTGAACATTGTTTATTCTTGCTGTGCAGCATAATCTTACCTTTAGGTGATCAGACCCTTTAGATGTTGGTTTTAATATATGTACTGTAAATGCTGTGTAACATCATACGAGGAATGTGAATGACTGTAAACACTGTGAAACACTGTGAAAATTATACCTTTTATTTTAGTCTCTATATTAATACTGACAGGATTGAATATTAGTATGCCTGTACTTTGTCTGTAATCTATATTGCTGTGTTATTCTGTAGCATTGTCAATTGTTTTAATAAGATGATGCAACTTACGCCTCTCAGTGCTCGTTGGGTGTACTAATTTAGAAGGCAGGACAGTTCTCAGTGTATAGAATAGGATAGGTTTCTCAGGATTTAAAGCTAGAAAATGAATGATCTACTGAATTTAACCTCAGTCATTAACAGTCCCACAATAGTAAAATCAGTCTGTATATGCAGTAAATCATGCTTTTTATACTCACTGTGGAACCTAAGAGGTTAATTCTGCGCATTTTGCAAAAAAAGCTATTTGATCCTGTGTTTTCTGATCCTCCCCTTCTTCCATAGTCCAAACTTAATCTCCTGATAGAACAGAGCCTTGGAGGCACACTGCACATGCTCAGTTTTGTGTGTATTTTTTTTTTTTGTTGTGTTTTGTTTATTTTTCTTGGGAGGGTGCATGTGATCAGCATAGAGCCAATCAGCACTGTACAGACAGAGGATCAGGGGTCCTGCAGTCTCATAGGACAGTCAGGGGAGAATGAAAATGTATCCTACAAGCTTTAAACAGTGCTCGGCTGGACACTGATAGATGTCACAGGACTGCTATATACTGCTGGGTTTAGTTACACTTTAAATGTACATGTTATGCATCTCAGCTCAGGGATGATTCTGGTCTGTAAGCACACAGGTACTGTTACCGCTTTATCAGGATCAGTGCTGTCAACATGGGACAATGACAGAAGAAAGGATGAAGAGTCTGAAACTTTAATGCAATGGAAGGAATACCAGTCCAGTTCTGTATGCAGACAGCTTTTCCATCTTCATAGTGAGGGCACCTGTCATACATCAAGTGACATAAAGAGTGCCATCGTATGAAAGCAATTGATAGCACAACAGAATGCTGAAAAATCATTAGAGATTACAAAAAGGAATATTATCATATTAACAAGTTGGCTATGAATCCTGTCATCCTTTTGCACACAGTGGCTTCAACAAAGGTGTGTGTATCCTTGAAATATTTTTTTTTTATCTTTGTTGTAATAACAGCATAGAAACTTGCATTCCGCTATTCCCTATGGTGACGTGGCATTGCAGGAAATCATTTAATTAGTGTCTTGTTACAAATGTATCTTATTTAAATTTACTCTTTTCCTCAAGTCAAAATGTGATCTTAAAAAACTCAAATCTCTATAGAGTAATTGATATAATTTACATTCCACTGAAATCTACTGCTTGGCAGAAAAACATTCATTTTTTCCCTGACTATATAAAATATCTAATGCAGAAAGTAGCATGGAATGAAAATATCTAATTCAAAGAGGTCTTTGAAAGAGGATACTTATTAAAGCCCAACTCTAGGCAAACATTAACCTCTTCCCTCTCTCCCTTTAACTGATCGCGCACAAGAAATAACACTTATCTAAATGCTGTTTTAACTTACCTTACGCAGTGCTCATGTGATGCTCCAGCTCCAAGTATTCACTCCTCTTCTATTTACATAAGGAGGAGTTCTTCTTTGGGTGTCCATATCACTGCTTGTATAAAGTGGACAATACCTATTGGCTGTCCAGCAGCAGAGTCCCCTTAGGATCCAGAAAGGGACTTTTATGGATCCAGACATCATAGGCACATTGGATAAGCAGTCCCCACACACGAGCACAGCCAGGGCCCAAACTAGGGGGGGTGGGGGGGAACATGCCCCGAGTGACACCTCTAGCAGGGAGCGCCACTGGGAGTTTTGCCCCCACCTGCACTGGGAAGCACTGCTCTAAGAGTGTCACTGCTGCCTGATCAAGTGTAATGGACATGCAGCACCCACTGCATAGTTTGTCAAATACCGGAGAACCAAATAGGAGGGAGATTGCACAGGCCCACTAGCGCTTAATATCTTTGCTCCTCCCGCCTGCCAGCGCTATAGAAAAGCATTCCAGAGTGATGCTTTTGCATGGGAGAGCCTTCCTGTAATTGGAAGACCTTTATTAGGACAAGGAGAGGCTTTTTGTGTGCAGAAGGCTCAGGACTAGGATGTTGGGGTTGATATGGCAAAGGATTGGGGGGCCTGGGGGGGTTGCAGAGAAAACCCTGGACTGGGGGGATGCAAAAGAGACTCTGGACTGAGTGGGGACACAGAGAAGGCCCTGGGCTGGAGGGGGGTACAAAGGAGGCCCTAGACTGTGGAGGTCAAAGGAGTTCCTGGACTGGGGGTGCAGTGGGGGCCTTGGGCTGATGGGAGTACGGAGGAGACATTGGGCTGGGGGGGTGCAGAGGAGGCCCTAGGCTGATGGGGGTGCAGTGGAGGCCCTGGGCTGGGGGGGTGATGCAGAGGAGGCCCTGGACTGGGGGGATGCAGAGGAGACCCTTGACTGGGGGAGTGCCGAGGAGGCGCTGGAGTGGGGGATGCAGAGGAGGACCTGGACTAGAACAGGGTTAGTGTGGAAAATACCTTGGATTAGGAGAGGCCCTGGAGGGGAGTACACAGGAGGCCCTGGACTAGGAGGCGAGTACACAGGAGGTCCTGGACTGGGAGGTGCAGAAGAGGCCCTGGACTAGCAGGGGAGTGCAGAGGAGGCCTTGGACTAGAGGTGGAGTGAACAGGAGGCCCTGGACTGGGTGACACAGAGGAGGCCCTAGACTAGGAGGGGAGTATGCCAGAGGCCATGGACTGGGGGGTGTAGAGGAGGCCCTGGAATCAGGGGACAAAGCGCGTGGGATTGCGCCTGCTTGGATCCCCCCATAGCAAGCTGCTTGCTATGGGGACACCCGGCAGGAGGGAGAGGCCAGGGGTGTCAGCAAGGGATCCGAGAAGTGAAGGATCCAGTGGAGGGACGGCATTGGCAAGGGACCTAGATGGTAGACTTGGGTGAGTGTACTTTACAAGGTAGGAAAAAGGAAACATGCAGGATAGATTAAAGTGGAATGGAATGGATTGGTGGAAGGGATTCATGTTTTGCCTAGAGAGGGGCTTTAAGTGTCTAAATAATTTGATATATAGCAAATTTAATTTGTTTTAAGGGTGTTTTTTATGTTTTAATAAACATTTTAAAACCATATTCTTATAGGAAAAAATAATATTACAAAGATTATACTAATATGCCACATAGATTGTGATGGTTAGCAGTAAGTATCTTCTTAAACACTCAAGAAGTTAAAAACCATCAAATTGATGATATATGAAAAATAATTTCTTTCATTTTTTTCCCATGAGCCCCCCCCCCCCCAATCCCCTAAAAAAAAATTAGATGTATTGCCTTAAAGTAGTATTCAAATATTAGTTAAAATGTTTACCCCAGTTTACAACTTTCAGTGCTACTGGTCCTTGCTCCCTTTCAGTGCTGCTTCTCTGAGCTACAGTCTTCACAGTCTGTAAGTTTTTAGATGTGAAGGAGAGGAGAAGGATGGGAAAACAGGGGGGTGCCTCGCTATCCTAGTCTATGGGGCTGTGTGTTTCTAGAGATGTACACAGAGTAGGGAGACACAACTGCAGTTCCTGCAGACAAAGGTAGCTCAATAAGATGTTACAACAGGAAGAAGCCACCCTAATAAAAGAAACCTGGGGCACAGGTCATGGTACAGGCTTAAACAGGAACATAGACAAAGATTAAAAGATAAGGAAGCTGCATTCCCAGTAAGGCCGCGTACACACGCGCGGACTGTTTGCCCAACCTTGTTCGTCAAACAGTTTCGGCAAACAGTCCGCTCAAAATTTGCATGAGCGGACTTGCCCACACACGAGCGGACTGTTTCAACGAACTGTTTGCCAAACAGTCCGCTCAACTTTTGAAATGAACGGACTCGCCCACGTAAGGCGGAGGCAAATCCGCCCATTTCGAGCGCGTGTACAGGTAGGCGGGGCCCGCGAAGGAGACGTCGCGGGCTCCGCCGCCTGGAATGGGCTTAAAGGGGAACCCCAACGCCGAAAAAAATCGGCGTGGGGGTTCCCCCAAAGTCCACACCAAACCCTTGTCCGAGCACGCTACCCGGCCGGCCAGGAAAGGGGGGCGAGCGAGCGCGCCCCCCCTCCTGAGCCGTACCAGGCCGCGTGCCCTCAACATGGGGGGGTGCCTTGGGGAAGGGGGGGCCGCGCGGCCCCCCCACCCCAAAGCACCTTGTCCCCATGTTGATGAGGACAAGGGCCTCTTCCCGACAACCCTGGCCGTTGGTTGTCGGGGTCTGCGGGCGGGGGGCTTATCGGAATCCGGGAGCCCCCTTTAAGAAGGGGGCCCCCGGATACCGGCCCCCCACCCTATGTGAATGAGTATGGGGTACAATGTACCCCTACCCATTCACCTGTGAAATAAAGTACAAAAAAAAACACAACACAGGGAAAAAATATTTTATTGCACAGCTCCGGGGGTCTTCCGTCTTCGGGGGTCTTCTCGCCGGACTCCTCCGCTATCTGTGTGTAGCTCTTTTACTAGCGGAGGAGTCCGGCTTTCTTCCTCCCCGCCGCCGGCCTCTTCTCCCGACTTCGGGGGTCTTGTCCCCCTCTTCGGTTCTTCTGCCGGGCCACCGCGCCTTCTTGTAGCTCTTTTGCAGGCGGTGGCCCGGTCTTCTGTCGCCGCTGCCTTCCGTTCTTCTGTCGCCACCTTCGGTTCTTCTGCCGGGCCACCGCGCCTTCTTGTAGCTCTTTTACAGGCGGTGGCCCGGTCTTCTGTCGCCGCTGTCGCTGTCGCCGCCTTCCGTTCTTGTTCTTCTTCTTGTTCTTCTTCTTCTTCTCCAGGCGATGTTGACACGTCGCTCCCTCCGGCCGGAATGCCAGAGCCGCGCTGTGCGGTCACTTATATAGTGACAATGGGGCGGGGTCACATGGTATATGTCACATGGGTTGGTCACATGGGTTGATGTCACATGGGGACTATGACATCGTAAGGGGGCGGGGTCACCATGTGACCAACCCATGTGACATATACCATGTGACACCGCCCCATTGTCACTATATAAGTGGCAGCGGAGCGTGTCCCTGGCATTCCGGCCGGAGGGAGCGACGTGTCAACATCGCCTGGAGAAGAAGAAGAACAAGAAGAAGAACAAGAACGGAAGGCGGCGACAGCGACAGCGGCGACAGAAGACCGGGCCACCGCCTGTAAAAGAGCTACAAGAAGGCGCGGTGGCCCGGCAGAAGAACCGAAGAGGGGGACAAGACCCCCGAAGTCGGGAGAAGAGGCCGGCGGCGGGGAGGAAGAAAGCCGGACTCCTCCGCTAGTAAAAGAGCTACACACACATAGCGGAGGAGTCCGGCGAGAAGACCCCCGAAGACGGAAGACCCCCGGAGCTGTGCAATAAAATATTTTTTCCCTGTGTTGTGTTTTTTTTTGTACTTTATTTCACAGGTGAATGGGTAGGGGTACATTGTACCCCATACTCATTCACATAGGGTGGGGGGCCGGTATCCGGGGGCCCCCTTCTTAAAGGGGGCTCCCGGATTCCGATAAGCCCCCCGCCCGCAGACCCCGACAACCAACGGCCAGGGTTGTCGGGAAGAGGCCCTTGTCCTCATCAACATGGGGACAAGGTGCTTTGGGGTGGGGGGGCCGCGCGGCCCCCCCTTCCCCAAGGCACCCCCCCATGTTGAGGGCACGCGGCCTGGTACGGCTCAGGAGGGGGGGCGCGCTCGCTCGCCCCCCTTTCCTGGCCGGCCGGGTAGCGTGCTCGGACAAGGGTCTGGTGTGGACTTTGGGGGAACCCCCACGCCGATTTTTTTCGGCGTTGGGGTTCCCCTTTAAGCCCATTCCAGGCGGCGGAGCCCGCGACGTCTCCTTCGCGGGCCCCGCTTACCTGTACACGCGCTCGAAATGGGCGGACTTTCCGAGCGGGAACAGTCCGCTCATTTCGAAAGTACAGCGGACAGGCCCACACACGGGCGGACTGTTCGCTCAAACACAGTTTCAGCGGACAGTTTTTCGGAATTTCCGAAAGACTTTGTCCGTCCAACTGTCCGCTGAAACTGTCCGCTGAAAGCCCACACACGAGCGGACTGTCCGCCCAAACAATGTTCAGCGGACAAGGTTGGGCGAACAGTCCGCCCGTGTGTACGCGGCCTTAGTGATTTATTCAGCTGCTGAAAGTGCTTAAACACAGAGGGTTTCATTTCACTTTATTAATTTGACAAATTCTGCAGAAGAACTTGAGAAAATACAAGTTGCAGTAATATGAAAGCAGTATATACCTCAGTTAATGATCATTAGTAGAAAAGGTACAGAGGTCATGGTGACAGATCTGTAAAATGTCTAATGAATTGATAGCGGTAAACTGAAACTATTAGCGGTGTGCAGTATGACCAGGATTCATTTTATTTGAGCAGCCGTTATAGATTGATGGCCTAAGTTAAAGTATGCTTGTAATCATATCAGAACACAATTTCTCATGAACTTAATTAGGGAAAACAAACCACATTTAATTATATGGATGTTTCACTCTCAGGTTACAGTTTTAAAGTGTACCTTTAGTTTAGTCTTAGCGGAAATGAGAAGTTGTAATATGTATGGCTAAGTAATGTAAACACTGGCCTTGTTTTTACAAGTATTGAATGCTTTCTATAGGGTATTTTGTAAAACTTTGCCTTCTGCAACAGTTAAGCTGTATGTCAAGGAATGCCTGTTAGCCAGGTGACTCAGGCAACTTTGCATGTCCCAATGCCCAGCTCTGTGCCTAGGTTCAACTGCTGGATGTGAGTTCTGAAATGAAAAAAATAAAAATAAACCAAACACATCTGCATGAGTCACTGCTGACAGGTTATATCAAATCCAAGCAATCATCAGTGATGGGAAAAGGAGCTCCAGCACACATCCTGTGGTTGACAGCCTTAAATGTGCATGTTTCCCTATGAGACTGTGTAAAGTGGGGTGTCTATTCCCTCTACTCAGGTCTCAGATTACACTTATGCCCTGTACACACAGTCAGACTTTCCGACGGAAACATTTGTGATCAGATCGCGTTGTCGGAAAATCCGATCATGTGTGGGCTCCATCTGACTTTTTCCGTTGGAATTTCCGACACACAAAATTTGAAAGCAGGATCTAAAATTTTCCGACAACAAAATCTGATCATTTAATATCTGATCGTGTGTAGACAATTCCGACAGACAAAGTGCCACGCATGCTCAGAATAAATTACCAGACGAAAGCTATTGGCTACTTGCCCGTTTATAGTCCCATCGCATGTGTTATACTTCACCACGTTCAGAACGATCCATTTTTCCGACAACTTTGTGCGACCATGTGTATACAAGACAAGTTTGAGCCAACATCCGTCGGAAAAAATCTGGTGGATTTTGTTGTCGGAATGTCCGATTTTGTTGCCGGAATGCACTACAGCCATTCAAAGTGCAGAATTTACACAGTATTTCTGAGCTTACAGAGGGAGGGAACTGATGTACAGTAAAACACTGCACAACTAAGAGAGGAGAACAAATGCTCCTCTCTGACTTGTTAGTGTTACACGGTCTCAGTTGTGAATGGAGAGCAGGTGTGTTAAATGTGGTGTTATCACTCACACTCTCTCATACTGGTCACTGGAAGTTCAATATGGCACCTCAGGGCTA
This sequence comes from Lithobates pipiens, assembly GCF_037356315.1. Lineage (NCBI taxonomy): Eukaryota > Metazoa > Chordata > Amphibia > Anura > Ranidae > Lithobates > Lithobates pipiens. Next base: position 220,597,398 of record NW_027507903.1, on the reverse strand, counting down.
AGAACTCTCTGAGGATCTGAAAATAAGAATTGTTGCTCTACATAAAGATGACCTAGGCTATAAGAAGGTTGCCAAAACACTAAAACTGAGCTGCAGCACAGTTGCCTAGACCATACAGCTGTTTAACAGGACAGGTTCCACTCAGAACAGGCCTCGCCATGGTTGGCCAAAGAAGTTGAGTGCACGTGCTCAGCGTCATATCCAGAGGTTGTCTTTGGGAAATAGACGTATGAGTGCTGCCAGCATTGCTGCAGAGGTTGAAGGAGTGCGGGGTCAGCCTGTCAGTGCTCAGACCCTTACGCAGCACACTTACGATGCGCACTGCATCAAACTGGTCTGCATGGCTATTGTCCCAGAAGGAAGTCTCTTCTAAAGATGATGCACAAGAAAGCCTGTAAACAGTTTGCTGAAGACAAGCAGACTAAGGACATGGATTACTGAAACCATGTCCTGTGGTCTGATGAGACCAACATAAACGTATTTGTTTCAGATGGTGTAAAGCATGTGTGGTGGTAACCAGGTGAGGAGTACAAAGACAAGTGTGTCTTGCCTACAGTCAAGCATGGTAGTGGGAGTGTCATGGTCTAGGGCTGCATGAGTGCTGTCAGCACTGGGGGGGCTACAGTTCATTGAGGGAATCATGAATGTCAACATGTACTGTGACATACTGAAGCAGAGCATGATCCCCTCTCTTCGAAGACTGGGCCGCAGGGCAGGATTCCAACATGAAAAAGACCCCAAAACAGACCTCCAAGACGGCCACTGCCTTGCTAAAGAAGCTGAGGGTAAAGGTGATGGACTGACCAAGCATATCTCCAGACCTAAACCCTATTGAGCATCTGTGGGGCATCCTCAAACGGAAGGTGGAGGAGGGCAAGGTCTCTAACATCCACCAGCTCACCAGATCTGTGATGTCGTCATGGAGAAGAGGACTCCAGTGGCAACCTGTGAAGCTCTGGTGAACTCCATGCCCAAGAGGGTTAATGCAGTGCTGAAAAATAATGGTGGCCACACAACATTTTGACACTTTAGGCCCAATTTAGATGTTTTCACTTAGTGGTGTACTCACTTTTGTTGCCAGCGGTTTAGACGTTAATGGTTGTGTGTTGAGTTATTTTAAGGAGACAGCAAATTTACACTGTTATAAAAGCTGTACACTCACTACTTTACATTGTAGCAAAATGTAATTTCTTCAGTGTTGTCACATGAAAGGATATAATAAAATATTTACAAAAATGCAAGGGATGTACTCACTTTTGTGAGGTACTGTATACGTTTCTTTACATGGATGGGTTGATTGTGTTAATTTTGATGTAACACGTGCCAGTTTTGGTTCCTTTCTTTGGAACCCAGTTCCTCCCTTGTTGGTTGCCCGATGGTGAATGCCAACTGGGGTTCTTTGCTGGTGTAATATATTTGATAATTAATATCCTTTTTTAACACATCAGAAAGTGTTTAGAATGCAAGGCAATGTATACTATATCTGTGTTATTCACAATATATGTTGCATGTACAAATCTATGGAGGGCTCTTAGCTAAATTTCAGGGTATTTTAAATGTTTTATGTTTAGGATTGTAACATCTTGTTTTTATATTGTTACTCTTTGTAAGCAATGTTAATAAAACATTTGATTATAGTAAGCAGTGTGGCTTTTCTTGTTATCATCGGACGTCTTTAGTGCATGATTTAACTTTCACTTAAACATTTTAGTGTTAATCATACACTACGGCATTTTGTTATACTGAAAATATAGACAGCCATCCATGTCTTAATACTATAATAAGCTTAAGAGTCTATGAACTTGTTAAAAATGTTTTGCAATATTTTTCAGTTCCCTGGGTTAAGAGGAAGAAGACAGGTGCCATGGGCAAAATAAAGACATGTAAAATACATTGACTGAAGTAGAAAATCTAAAATATCAACTTTCTTATTTCACTTGCTAGATTATGACAGTGAAAAGATCAAAAGAGAAGTACTTACATTTTTATATATTTGTATGTGCCAAACATTGTCATTTTACACAGCCATTTAGAGGAAGGTCACTGTGCAAAAACATGAAGATAATACAACTTGTAACCTCTGTCATGGATAATCATTTATTTATTCTGTGTGCGTGATTGATATATGTGTTTGCTATATGCAAAAACTGCAGATTGCAACTGAAAAATGTTATGACTAGAAATAAGCTGGTAGAAGATGCTTATCCTCAATGGTGCTAAGGGTTCATTCACAGGGCCACAGAGGGCCTTACACCATGAATAGAAGCATATATTTCTTTGCTAGGCGTTTGCATGCAAACGTCTTTACAAATCATGGACAGGCTGTATATTGGTAAATGCACATACAAGCCTTTACATGAATACAGGGACAGATATACACCCTTGGACACAAACTGTCTGCATCCAGGGGTGGGTGCACATCCATCCACATCCATCCCTCTATATATGTAAATGACTGGATGTGTGGTTACTAGTATAGTGTTGCAGCCTGTCCATGATTAGTATAGATTTGGTGTATGCAAATACCAGCGTACAGTGTTGCATTGGTGGCTGTACACAAACATTGGTGCTCTCAGGTGCAGAAATATACACCTACCTGAGAAACAACAAACAAAATTCTCACTGCTACCCTTCTATGTGGGAATGTCAATAATCCAAAAGTATTGATCATAAACCAATAAGGTGTACTGTCCATATAAAGTTCAGGAAAGTTACTAACTCCAAGGCAGATGCAAAGCTGCTTTTATCCAAAGGGGCTGGGAAACCCACGCTACAAAAGAAGCGAGAGAGGGGAAAGAAGCGCCAAGCAAAATCTTGGTGCAGTACAGTTTAATATACAGTGAATAAAATATATAAAATGTGCCACAACAAAAATGCATTGGCTGAGAAAGGAGATGTGGCTTGCCTCCGAAACGCTTCCCAATTGGCTATTCCCCTCCATGTTAACAGACTCGCTCCCCTAGTGTCCGTCAACATCCTCCTCCACTGGACTTGCTGCAGTGGTAAGGACTGACAGCCCCCCCGCTGGCAGGATGCTCTTGGTCTGAGCCTTTTCGGGTCACACTTTGCTCTGTTCCAGGGGTCAAGTCCTGGGGAAAAAAGTGTGGGAACTCCCACCCAAGATCCACTCCCCCACCAAAAAAAAAAAAAAAAAAAGATACGCTCATATGCATATATATATATATATTTCACATAAAATACAGGGACTGCAAATGCGACATGCTACAAGAGATGACCAGACTGCGAATGTGACTACAGGAGATGACCAGACTGCGAATGCGACTACAGGAGATGACCAGACCGGGAATGAGACTACAGGAGATGACCAGACTGCGAATGCGACTACAGGAGATGATCAGACTGCGAATGCGACTACAGGAGATGACCAGACTGCGAATGCGACTACAGGAGATGATCAGACTGCGAATGCGACTACAGGAGATGATCAGACTGTGAATGCGACTACAGGAGATGACCAGAGTGCGAATGCGACTACAGGAGATGACCAGACTGCGAATGCGACTACAGGAGATGACCAGACTGCGAATGCGACTACAGGAGATGATCAGACTGCGAATGCGACTACAGGAGATGACCAGACCGGGAATGAAACTCCAGGAGATGATCAGACTGCGAATGCGACTACAGGAGATGACCAGACTGCGAATGCGACTACAGGAGATGACCAGACTGCGAATGCGACTACAGGAGATGATCAGACTGCGAATGCGACTACAGGAGATGACCAGACCGGGAATGAGACTACAGGAGATGACCAGACTGCGAATGCGACTACAGGAGATGACCAGACTGCGAATGCGACTACAGGAGATGATCAGACTGCGAATGCGACTACAGGAGATGATCAGACTGTGAATGCGACTACAGGAGATGACCAGAGTGCGAATGCGACTACAGGAGATGACCAGACTGCGAATGCGACTACAGGAGATGACCAGACTGCGAATGCGACTACAGGAGATGATCAGACTGCGAATGCGACTACAGGAGATGACCAGACCGGGAATGAAACTACAGGAGATGATCAGACTGCGAATGCGACTACAGGAGATGACCAGACTGCGAATGCGACTACAGGAGATGACCAGACTGCGAATGCGACTACAGGAGATGACCAGACTGCGAATGCGACTACAGGAGATGATCAGACTGCGAATGCGACTACAGGAGATGACCAGACCGGGAATGAAACTACAGGAGATGACCAGACTGCGAATGTGACTACAGGAGATGACCAGACTGCGAATGCGACTACAGGAGATGACCAGACTGCGAATGCGACTACAGGAGATGATCAGACTGCGAATGCGACTACAGGAGATGATCAGACTGCGAATGCGACTACAGGAGATGACCAGAGTGCGAATGCGACTACAGGAGATGACCAGACTGCGAATGCGACTACAGGAGATGACCAGACTGCGAATGCGACTACAGGAGATGATCAGACTGCGAATGCGACTACAGGAGATGACCAGACCGGGAATGAAACTACAGGAGATGATCAGACTGCGAATGCGACTACAGGAGATGACCAGACTGTGAATGCGACATAGTACAGGAGATGACCAGACCGGGAATGAGACTACAAGAGATGACCAGACTGCGAATGCGACTACAGGAGATGATCAGACTGCGAATGCGACTACAGGAGATGATCAGACTGCGAATGCGACTACAGGAGATGACCAGACTGCGAATGCGACTACAGGAGATGATCAGACTGCGAATGCGACTACAGGAGATGATCAGACTGCGAATGCGACTACAGGAGATGATCAGACTGCGAATGCGACATAGTACGGAAGATGACCAAGTAGCTAGTTTTAAAATTTAAACCTGTCCTCAGCCCCTTTATGGCACCTCCTTTACATTCCTGTCCTCACCCCCTTTGTAGAACCCCCCTTCACATTCCTGCCCTGCCTCCCTTTTATATCACCCCTCCTCATTCCTTTCAGTTTCTGATACTTTCCCCCTCCCTCCTTCATAACAGCCCCCTCTTCCCTGTCTTACCTTACACAGGACACAGCAAATGACATCGGAAGTGCAGCAAAGGGATGGACAGAGGGCGGGACCTGCCCCAGTTAACTGATTGGTTGATAGAATGCAGAGCAGTTCTATTAACCAATCAGTTAACTGAACCAGCCCATGCCCTCCGTGCATCACTGTGCTGCTCTTCCGATGTCAGCTCTGTGAAGACAACACAGCTAGCAGACTGTGCTAGAGCCTCGGGCGGCTCTGGTCCTGCAAAGGGAACGGCGTTCCTGCTGTGAAAAAAGTGCGGGGACGCCGTTCCCACGCGTTCCCGCAGGACTCGAGCCCTGCTCTGTTCACACCTTTGTGAGTCACACTTTTTATATATTTTATTCATTGTATATTAAACTGTACTCCACCAAGATTCTGCTTGGTGCTTCTCTCCCATCTTCCTCTACTTACCTGAAAAATGCTATACCAATTTTGGCAACAAATTTGCAGAGATCCACTAGTAATGTCCATCAATGTTTTACAAGGGATTTCCAGTTTAAATGGAACAGAAGATGTCCCTTGTAGACTCCAATTTTGGTGTGAGGAGCCATGACACCCAAAGTTACTAATATAGCCACCGAAATGAGGAATCACTGCATAATTATTCAGATACCAAGGTAATTTATGACTATCATTGCACATGACTGTTTGAATTTTGAATACCAATTTAATGTAATCACAGTTGTAAGGGTCCCACTGTTGTCAATGGTGTGACTGTGGAGAGAGGGAGGGAAATAGAGTCTCTTACACTTCAACCCTTTCACTGCCATTAAAAAAATCATTTAAGGCCTGAAGATGATTCCAAACCCATAAACATTATATATGTTCATGAAAGCAGACACCGTAGATAATAAAATAGTGGTAGTTCACATTTTTTATATAACACAAGCTAAGCACAATGGTTTATGAAACACCAATATTCAGTAAAAAATATACACTAAAGTTAATTTTAGGGCAAATAAATGCAATATAATGTGCAAAGTTGTTGCGCCATGCCTTTAAAACTCCAACCAACTCCACACTGTGAGGACAGCTGCACATATCTGAGCATGACTTAAGGGTAAGCTAAACCATTAGGATTCTTTATACCGTATATACTCGAGTATAAGCCGAGATTTTCAGCCTCTTTTTTGAGGCTGAAAGTGCCCCCCTCGGCTTATACTCGAGTCATCGCTGTCTGCCTGCTCGATCAGCGTGTCGAGCAGACAGACAGCGGCCATTCTATTCTAATTCAAAAGCCGCGCCTCCGGCTCCGCCTTCGCCTGTGATAGGCGGAACACTGAATTTCCCAGCAGCCTGTGTTCCGCCTATCACGGACATCCGCTCATCCTCGTACTACGGACGAGGATGAAAGGATGGCCGTGATAGGCGGAACACAGACTGCTGGGAAATTGTGTTCCGCCTATCACAGACAGGGAGGCGCGGCATTTGAACAGGAAAATGGGCGCCGACGAAGAGCGGTGATCCTGGGACGGGACCGGACGGAGGCTCGGCTCGGCTCGGGACGGGACGGGACCGGACGGAGTCTCGGGACGGGACGGGACCGGACCGGACGGAGGCTCGGCTCGGGACGGGACGGGACCGGACGGAGGCTCGGGACCGGACGGAGGCTGGGGACACAGGTAGGCTGGACACACAAGGCCTCACACACACACACACACACACACACACACACACACACACACACACACACACACACACACACACACACACACACACACACAGGGATGGATGGATGGATGGACACACACACAGGGATGGACAGGCATATCTCACCCTCGGCTTATACACGAGTCAATAGGTTTCCCAGTTTTTTGGGGGTAAATTGGGGGCCTCGGCTTATACTCGGGTCGGCCTATACTCGAGTATATACGGTAACTACTCTGTGATTTATTTTATCACATACCTGCCGTACTTTATCTTTTTATATATTGTTGCAGACACTCCACCTCTTGTTCGGTGTAAACTGCCAGGGTCCTACTAATAGGTTTCCCTAATTGGGACATTTTCCATACCTATAGGATTTATGTGGGTCTCTTTTAACCTATCTAGTAATGCTAATAGTAATCAGTTCTCTTCTCATTATGTGCCCACAAAGTCCACCTATTTTTTGAGTCCTTCAATCCCTACATCCAACTAAAAATAAAAGCAATCATTCATACATTCAATGCATGAATAAATAAGTGTATAAATGATTGTGTGGATATATTAACACCTTCAATAATAACACAAATAAAAAGTACCAAAAAGTCCATCCAAGTGAATAATCCACTTAAAATATCCCCGGTGGGATCCACCATGTTGCCACATGTAGCCTTTTACCAAATAAGGCAACCCCAAATTATAGGTGGTCTAAATGAATATGTGGACACTGCTGCAGCCAAGGAATCCAGCAATAGGGAACCACAGGGCACACCAGCAGAGAGATTCACCACATTCACACCTTAGATGTTAATCCAGCAAAGGAAACAAATAATAACAACCCATAGTGTAAAACCGCTTGCCTTATTAGTAAACAATCTCTCCACATGTGTCAAACAATATACAGCGCCACTGGTTCTGGCGTGTTTCTCCACTTGGGCTGCTATGTATACAACCCTTGCATTATGCTTGTATTTTGACCATTAGAGAGGACACCTCTTTCCTCTTAAGGTCTCATGCACAAGGCCCGTATGAATTTATGCTCCAAATATGCAGATTTTTTTTGCCAGACCTTGGCAGATAAAATGCCTCCAATGTTGTGTATGTACATGCTTTTATGCACATTTATGGATGTTTAAGCACATATGGCATTAACAGTAAATGCATTCTCCTGCCCAGAATATTCATTTATTCTGCCAATTGAAATACATTTACGGCTGAGAGCTGCTTTGGTGTTTTTGTTTATACCTCTAAACACTGCTTTTATAATACTGATTTAAACACCTGATGAGAACTGGTTTTAGAGGAATAGCAAAAAGCCAGAGGCCTCAAACAGCAGCATTTTTTTCTGCACTTGAGGCCTAACAATCAGCTGTCTTAACACAGCTCTTGGGCTACTGTTGGCTACAGTTTTGATCATTCTAGTGTAAGTTAGTATTTCCCTTGTAACTACAGAGAAGCAATACAATTCTGAGAGCACACAGCAGTAATAGCTTCTGAACTGTTTATAGGTGATGCTATTCAGTAAGGGTAAGGCTGATGCTATCTCTGGCAGCCATTGTGGTAGAATAAGGATTTACACACTTAGCAGACTAAGGGTTCATGTACACACAGACTATGTTGACAGCCGGCCATGGAGGAGGTCAAAACTTCTGAACACAATTCTTCCATGTTCAGGAGAGGGATGTTGAGAGAGGTTGAACCTTCCCTAACCGCAGCAGCTTCTAAGCTCTTTCAAAAGCCTACTGTATGTGTACATGGACACATAGGAGTTGATTTACTAAAGGCAAAAAGACTCAAAGGCAAATTTACTAAAGGTAAATGCAGTTGCTCCAGGGCTCAGTAAATGAGATAAAGCTTCACATTGCAAAGCGTACCCAATCATGTGCAAGGAAAAGAAAAAAAAAACATAATTTTTGCTTGCACATGATTGTATGATTGAAGCCAGCTGGGCTTCTGCTCATTTACAAAGCTCTAGAGCAATTGCACTTGCAGAGAGTCTTCTTGCCTTTTCAAAATCAACCCCATAGCCTTTTATGGAGTTAAGTTCAGGAGCTTTGGCAAAAAAATGTCAAAAGCTCCTAAACTCAACTTTAGAATCTGTAGTGTACGTGTACCCTAAAGGCGCAAGACTTTAGCAAAGTACATCAGAGGTATGTGACTCCATCAAAATTGTGTACACAATTTTGTAGTTCCCTGTGAACAAGTGTAAGTTTGCAATGCACCATAAACAAAATCAGGTTACTTTACAAGTGCATGACCCTGTTTTTATTGCATTAAGTATTCTTATAAGTACCTTTTCATCTTTATCACTACCCCTTTTCAATACCCCAGCACTCATTTTATCTGCCCATTTCCACTCCCATGTATTGTATGTCAGTGTTTTGGAATAAAATGAACCGAATGAGAAAATAATGTTTACTTGACCTGTATAAAAGCTCCAATACTTTGATAAAAGTTGCCATCATCAAAGCAGATTTCTACAGCTTTGATGTTGCAAACTGTCTCAGGTCAGTACAGTGTATTGCAGAGATCTCACTAAGAGCTGGTTCTTTTTCTATCTGACTAGAGGGGAGATTTTTTTTTTATTAAGGTCAGCATCTTAATTCCCCAAAATATGATGTTCAGCTTGCTTTGATAATTCAGAGAATATATATCCACAGTTTGACTTGCACAGTCTTCGAAACAAATGAACTGTATGTTTTCACTTTTGTTTCATTCTAATGTAAATTAAACTTTTGTGCAGAGTTGGATAAAATGCAAGACAAATAGGTAGTGTTTAATGTGCTGTATATTATGTTCTATATGAAATATGAACTTGCATACGCTACAGTTTTTAGAGTTACCACAATCCTTAAAAAGTGAAATTTCATGTGTCCTGAAAAGGAGAAAAGTTTGCCTTACATTTTTAGCATAGGCTCCTAATGTGATCTGAAAAAACACAGAAAGCTGGATTTATTGATCAGACCATCCCTTACATCCCTAAAACCCCCAAGAAAATGGAAATACAGAATTTGATGGATTGTGTATTAAATACTTTATTTGTACACATTTAAATAGTCGTGACCAATGCAAAAATTGGCCAGACCCTATCATCCAAAACCTCATAGAATGTTACTAATAAAAATCTGGAATTTTGATGTAATATTGCTTATTCAAGGTGCCCTTTTTACATTTTACAGGCCTTTTTATGCTGTAGCTTTCCTCTATCAATTCCCCTAAATTTCTCACTTCAAGTAAAGTAGTCTACCTTTTACTATATAATATATATCTTTTACTTTTTAAAAGTTATGGTTGATTATTAGTTCATATACAGTATATACCCATAAAATAGAGCTTTTTCCACAATCCATAATCACTGGAAAATTTTCCAGCGTTAAAGTCAGCATTCCCTGGCTATTTAACATTCCAATTTACTCATATCCACATATAGAAAATGTATAAACTATCAGTTATTCCATGGTTTTCTCTTAAGTCCTCAAATGAAATTAAACACATTGGTTGATGGTTTGTAACACATGTTTGATGTTAGCTAATGCTTGATCCATCTGAAATCATTGCGACCAATAGGTATATAATATCACTGGTTAATTATTCTCTTCTTTTTAAAACTATTGATTTTTTATGCTATCTGTTAAGTACTATGAGTCGTCTTTGCTATTTATCATCAATCATGATAATTGCCACACTCTCCTCCCCTATTACTATTAGTAATTATTTATTGATTATTTATTAATTGTTGACAGCTGTATGAGATTTAAAATAGGATATTATGTATCTGTGGTTTTTACATTGTTTTATATTTATTATTAATTATAACCCCATTGTATGCTTGTGCACCCTACAAACTAAAGTAATTGACTATGGGGTGAATATTAGAGTTTTAGATGCATGTCACTAAACAGCATTTTTGTATCTCAAGGAATACTCTGTTTAGAGAAATATTTTTTCTGACATCTATGCTTTTATTGTAAAACTTGTGTGACACCACATGTCTGAGGAAGTGGCAGCTAACTGTAAAACATGTTATATGGCAAAATAAAAGAGGGCAATTGTAAAAGAGATTCCCAGCAATAACAACTAAACATGTGCACTTACTAAGATGATACTACATTTTTTTTCCTGAACAGCAGATAATTGAAGGTTACCAGAAGAACACTATATTCTGATCATAATCAGTGGAGCAAATGTGCATTTCTTTAGTTGAAGAACTTTTTTTGTAATTGTAAACATTGCAAATGCATGTGTAATAGTCATGTATCTCTGTCCTACGTATATAGATTTTTATTTTGTATGGGTCTAAATTATAGGTGTTAGTTACCAACTTTTTTATTGAACTAAATATTGAACAAAATATTTGAAATTGCTGGGTTTATTTCTCTAGAGTATGCATTCCTAATATAAATACAGCACACACAGCTGTACAAAGGAGAATAGCCTACCCTACTCAATATTACCCCAATGACATTTCGGCTGAGAAGATATTGTGGTTCTGACATACATGTTTTGCCCTAGGGTAAGAAATGCACGGAAGACAATGGTAATAGCTGTCTGAAAGAAGTAAAAATGAAACCAGCTTCTGCTACGGCTGACTGTCTCATAACTCTTCTATGCAGCTTTTAACTCCTTTCTAATTTGTCCTGTTTCTGATAACGCATTGCATTTTTTATTGCACAGATGTGACAGAATTTCAAGGTGTACTATTCTTTTGTCATAGGAGCTTAACTAATTCGAGACCTTTTTCAGATATTAAATATAGATGTGCTGTGGCTAAAAAAGCCTACAGATTAGAGAATTCAAACTGAGTTCTCAAAAAGTCAGAAAGGAATACCACTTGTCACAGACAGAAGATCTGTCATTGTGCAAAACACAGATAAAGCCTGTTTCAAAGGTGTAAATGTAATTGGAGACAGATGGATTTTGCTCACAAAAGAGAGTACTCTCTTTTAGGAATGAGCTTGGATTTGGTCTGAACCTGGAAGGAAACTGTCACTACCGTGCTAAACAGCTGTTGGCAAGGTATTCCCTGCTATGCAGCTGCCCGTACACAAAGGGACAGGGAGTTTTATGGCATCATTGACCTAAAATGGTCATTATGCCATATTAGGGCAATGACATTGACCTGGTATGATAATATGGCCATATTCAATCAATTATGTCACAAACATCCCTGCACCGTTGTTTACATTCAGCTACTGGATGGGGAATGCCCTGCCAACAGCTGACTGAACTGGCACTGACAAATTCTTATGACTTTGGAGGGAAAGCAAGCTCATCCCTACTCTCTAGTCAGTGATTGCCCCTATGTGCTGCAAGAGCAACTGATACATTGGAAGCAAGCCTGCACATGAGGAGACTGTGTCCATACCTATCTGGCCAACACCGACAGGCTGCTGAGAATTGGACATTTTGAAGATACACAGGTAGTCCTGGTCCAAACAGGGTGTAATAGCAACTTTAAGTAGAGCTCCACCCTTAAGGGGAAGCTTGTTTGCTTCCTCCCCCCTCCCTCTGCAGCCACGTTTAGCCCCTTTTGGGGGAGAGGGGAACTTGTACCTGTTTTTGACAGATACTGATTCCCACTTCTGGGTGACCTTGCCATGGTGAGGTCCCCGGAAGTTCCCCCCCCCTCTTCTTTCCCCCGGACCATCCACAAAGCGCAGTGTCCTTCATGCATGCGCAGTAGGGGACCAGCTGTGAAGCCACAAGGCTTCACTGCCAGTTTCCCTTACAAGAAATGGCGGTGGCTGCAGTGCCAACATCGTGAGATCCCTGGACAGGTACGTTTCTTAATATTAAAATTCAGCAGCTACAGTATTTGTAGCTGCTGACTTAAAATTTTCTGGTGAGGGGCTGGAGCTCCGCTTTAAATTTGTGAACAGATCTCGAAGCCCTAGCCTTGCAAAATTAACCAAAAGGTAATCATAAACCCCATAGCAGAAAATATCAAAGCCCTACTACTATGTAAATATCTATTTTTATAGGACTTCCACGGAATATATGTTTATAGAAAAAGAAAAACAAAAAAATCTGACTCCTAAGCAGCTGATAGTTTAACACATTTTTATTACAAATAAAGAAATTATAAAGCCACAAAACACTGGTTAAAAACCAAGGAATACCTATTAAAACCCAACTAACTCCCAGTATAATCATAAAAAAAAAAATAACAGACTAGTACTGGGTGAGATATTGAGAGATATTGAGTGATATTGAGAGATAGTTTAACTATGCATAGAAATGCATAGTTACACAGAATGACAATACAGATATACTGTTGGTCTGGGATACACCCTAAAACAAACTGCCAGCCTGATTTAAGCTTGGTCAGTGTAGGTGATATACAGATAATCCAGTTTTGTTTTGGATACTCAATCTAGATGCCACTAATCCACCAGAACTTAATGAGGCCTTCAACTTTTGCCAGGTTTCAGTTCTGGAGTTTGTGAAAGAGATCTGTGATGTATTCAGTTCATTGTTTTTTCCCCTCTTACAGATATGATTTACATGTTTACCTTTGGGTACCCCTTGTGCGTTCCTAATGTGTGGAGAGTGCACTGATGGGTGCCCCTCTTTCTGTGGCTCCTGGTAGGCAACAGCAGACATCGTGGCCGGATCCGAGGCAGCTCCTACAGCCTGTATGCAACACCTCTCCCGGGGCAGAACAGATGATCATCTCTATACTACATGCTGTTTTTGTTATCCTTCCCTTGTGAGTGTATATATTAAATTTTTATTAAAATGCCCTAATTGGGACACGTAGATGGTGCTGCTTTGTGTCCTTTTCTACATTTCAGAGCCTCTTCTAGCTAATTTCCAAGCCGGCAGCCACTAAGGACAGCTTTCTGTTCCCCTGTTCATGGACTTATTATCACTATGGATTCATTAGGACTGTTTTAGTATCTGACAGAGCCATAATATAATTTTTATTCAATGCTATAACCCTATCTGGAAGTGCACTGTGTACAATTGTCTGTTGTTTGTTGTTCATGTTATAGGCAACAGCAGACAGCCTTATGAGATGAGATCTCATGAGTTTAGTGAATGTCTTATACAATGTAAGTGTCATTTGGTGTTAGCCTAATGTACTGCTATAATATGCACTTTATATTTTCCATATGATAAATAAATCTTATAGACAAATAGCGTCAGATAATATTCACCATAAGCAGCGCTCGTAAAAGGACCAGGCTAACATATATGTCGTTTAACATAAATGATAGAGAGCAAGTACAGGACAGCAGTATCAGATGGTGATAAGAGAAGAGTCCAAAATAAACACAAATGGTGATGTCTGTGTTCTCTGTTGACTGTGCACCCTTTCACTAGATCCCTCTGCAAGTGCGTCACACTCCCCTATGGGGTTTAAGCTCACCAAACATCCAAGAATATCAAGCCTCACTTAGATATCCCAAGAAATTGCTGCTTCCTTGTGCTGCCCTTACATCAGATTTTAAACAGTAATCCAGAACCACCATATGGGAAAAGAGAAAGATTCCACATAGTCTAGCACCATTTTTGCGATAATATCCACAAAAGCCAAGGAAGGACCATAGATCTGTAATATTCTGAGGCTGGGGCCAGTTCAGCCTTTTGTGGGATCAGTGGCCACACCTTCAGCAGAAACGATGTGACCGATGATCTGCAGAACTTGCACTTGTCTGCTGACAGCTTCAGTCCCTCATCTCTCAGATGCTGTAACACTGGCATGAGCCTCTATTCATGTTCTTCTAATGTTTCCCCAAATACAATAACGTCATTGTGATATACAAGACATGCGCTGTCACCTAGAACTTTTTCTAAAAGGTTGCAGGTGCACCTCTTATGTACTATGGCATGCGTGTGAACTGGTAGAAACCCAAGAGACATATGAATGCAGTCTTCTCCTGGTCCTCGGATGCCATTGGGACTTGATAGTACCCAGACCGCAAGTCTAGTACAGTGAATCATTGATTCTCAGAGATAACGATCCACCCTCCTTGATGTACTGCTCCGCAATTACTGCCTAGTATTACTGGGGCTGCGCGGGGATTACCTGTGTCACGGCAGACCAGAGATGCGATCTCCATTGGGGGAATACCCTTGTTCTCTAACTCAGGTACAATCACAAACACTTGTAAACTCCTGTAGACAGGGTATGAATCAGAGTTTAGCCCCCATAACTCCATCTGTCCAGTAGATTGAAGAGGTATGCTGCTTAGATACTTCTGCTAGAATGAATGATAAAAAAGAGTAACTTGGGACCCAGTGTCAAATAATGCATGGCATGTCCATTGACATTAACTTTAACAAGGGACTTAGACCTTATAATATGTCCTCTTGGTTTTGGTTTGAAATGTCTCCTTCCTTGTTTCTGCTTTTGTACTGGGAACACCACACTTTGCACTGTTCCCCCAATATCCTCCTGACATATTCTAGCTGAGTGACCTGTCTGACCACATCTGAAGCACTTTTGGGGGTCCCTCTCCCTTGGTGTTACAGCTGGTTGTTTACTTGAAAGCTGGGGCTGGTAAGGCTCAGGTTTCTCTCTTTGGGTCCGATCAGAAGAGTAATCCTCTTTTGAGACAACTTTTATTTTCTTAGTAGTACTAAATTGACTGTCAGCTTCCTGTTTCTTTACTGTTTCCATTAACTCATAGATGGGAAGTATTTTGTCAAATAACGTAATTTTAAGGAGCTGTGCGAGAGGGTGGTGAGGTAACAAACCTCTAACTAATTGACTGGTTTGCATAGAATCTACTTCACAAGTGACTATAGCATGGTGATATACTAAACAGGACAAGAGTAACAGTAATCAGTTAATAAAAGTAGAAACGCTTTCACCTTCCTTCTGCAGAGACATGTGGTAATCAGCAACCAACTGCTCAAGATCATGGTATGGCTCAAATGATCAGACAGTATCTGTATGTAATCTGTGTCATTTGCTCCTTCATGTGTGCCTCGATACAGGAAAATTATTTCAGAGGATGGGGAGCATAGGCTTTCGGTGACACATTGCTTCTTAGATTCCTCTGAGCAAGACTGCTCCCCCAGACATTGAAAGGTGTGCTCTTTCCATGCCTCAAACCCCTCTTCTCCTTGCAGCACAGAAATATTACCAGAGAAGGATTTTAACTTTTTATAGTGTGCGGACTGTAACCCCTGTGCCAGCATTTCTGTACGCTTAGTTAAAGTATACATTGCATTGTCACTGGATGGTTTATTATCTCTAACCAAACTGGGAGGATAGCTAGTGGACATTGGTTCTTTCTTTACCTGATCCTGCAAGAGGCTAGCAGGTAAATATCTCAGTTTAGGAGCAACTGCAGGGTACGCCTCTGAATTGAGTTTCTCCTCCATATTGTTAGTACCACTTCTATCTCAGCAGTGCCTCCAAATGTAGCCCCATTATAGAGGGGAGTCATATGAAGTTGCCCTCTCCCCACAGGCTATGGCACTAACCTGCAGGTAACCAAAGGAGCCACGGCCTTCACTAAAGGAAGAGTGGACTATGAATATATAATTGCCAGTGCCTCCACCTAGAACAGGGCTCCAGCATATGTAGAGATGGTACCTTCTAGGACAATAACTAGTAACTCACCCTAAATAACTGACAGCAGTAGTACTAATACACCCAGCACAGATTTCTAAAATTAAAGATATGCAGACATACCAGCAGGTGATTATTGTAACTTTATATATGATAAAGTCATGGCATTACATACAACCAAAGCAATAACAGGAAGAATGTACATATGTCTGAAAAAACAGTGTATGTATGTATCTATATATCCAAATATATAATTAAAGGCTTTTAACACCAATACCTCCAATTAGGCCCTGTGGCACAGTTCGGTTGCAGGGGGCCCTGATGAGCTCACTTGCAAAATGTAACACAATCCCGCTTAAGAGGAGGAACGTGGATGCATCTGTGGAGCGGTGGCTCCCTGGGGATGCTTGTACAGATGATCACACCAATGGTAAAAAAGTCTGGAACACGCCACCTGCAAGGTAAATCAGGCTTGTCTAGCCTACCTCTTGATCCTTAAACTGAATATAGGCAATCAATGCTTCCAGACCGCTACCTATCTAAATGGCATTGGAAGCCTATCCTGTCGCTACCCTACACTGTTTACCATTCCTTAGGCTAATACTAGCTAGGAACTGCCCCAGACCATAAAAGGACACTGTTGCTTTAAATAATGATGTGGCAGATATACACTTCAACACAATCTAGTGACTTGATAGGTTAAAATCAAATGAGCTTTGCTCTCATACACTGGAGAATAACCCAAGTTAAGTATATTGTAGTATGCAAATAGAAAGTTTCAGTGAATCAGAGCATATCAGATATCTCACATCTCATATTCCCACACAGGAGTGACAGTAATATAACACAGAGTGAGCTACATAGTTCAGTAACACTTGCCTGTGGGGGAAAAAACGTCCTTTCTGATCTCCCTTTTGTGTACAGATGCCCCAAAACTGAACTGCGTATTCCAGATGAGGTCTTGCTAATGATTTGCACAGGGGCAAAATGATCTCTCTCTCTCTCTCTCTCTCTCTCTCTCTCTGAAGTCTATACCTCGTTTAATACAAGAAAGTATTTTGCTCGCTTTGGAAACCGCAGCTTGTATTGCATGCTATTGAGTCTATGATCCACCAGAACACCCAGATCCTTCTCAACCATGGACTTCCCCAGCTGTTCTCCTCTTAGATGTGTGACACATGCATGCTTTTAGCCCCAAAGGCCATAACTTTACATTTATCAATGTGAAACCTTGTTATGCATATAGTTGCTTCTGGCGCTGTCTCCATCTCCATCTAATGGAATGTTAGTAAGTTCCTTGGGCCCCCTTACCCCCCCTTTTTCCCTGACTTATAAGACCTGGCTAGAATCCCTGTCCCACGGGAAGCTGTCTTGGAGTGCTGCTATAAGGATTACCATGCTGGAAGGCGAGAGAAGCTGTTATCCCATCTGCACCGCCGCTGCTGCGGGGCCATCTCTCTGCCTCTCCACCTTCCTGCCTCCCATCAGGAGATACAGGTCATTGCTGGGGGAGGATGGAGGATGGACGGGGTACACGGGGTTGTATAGATCCCCCTATCCTCCCTGCTTTCGGTCGCTCTGAAAAATCTGGGGGTGGCCACCGAAGAAAGAACGACGGACCGAGGGCCGCTGAAGAAAGCTGAGAAAAGCCAAAAGAAGTCAAGCAGAGATGAGGGGAGAGACCCCGCCAGGAGAGATGCTGTGGGACAGGGACAAGCACCCCCCCCCCCCAAGATAAGTGAAAGAAACTTTAGAATTTTATTTGAAAAGACTATACCATATTTCTATAAGGTAAATGAATTTAAATGAATTGAGCAAGAAGAGAGAATTATCAGAAGAAAGTGGAGAGAATGCATTTAACATCCTGGTATACAAAAGTCTCTACATATAAAACATCTGAAGTAGAAGTACTATGTGAACGTATGTCAAAATACATTTTGATCCAGGCACCAACATTTAAAATGCTAAGAAATTAGTGCAATTTGGGCCTGTTGGATGGAAGAAGTGGTACTTATCTGAGGTATTTTACAATTCTGAAACTAGGAACCCTTGGATCTGCTCTGGGGGTGGACCTTGCCCCCCTTGGCAATACCTAAATACCTCTATAACAAATACATAAGCCTCAAACACTGAGAGGAAGTGGAAGGAGGACAGGGGACAGGGAGATCTCTCCCCCAACCCTTTGTTCCCCCCTCCCCCCCCCTTTTTTGGGGGGGTAAGTGGGTAAAATGAGGGGTAAGTTGGCAAGAGGTGGCAGTGTAGTGGTTAAATCTCCCCGTGCTAGTTTAAGCCCGAGCTCTGGTCCTATGCACAAATATATAACCCAAGGGGGGATGGTGAAGGAGAAAGCCAAATAACAGAAAAACAACAAAGTACTAAGGGACGCCAAATAGAAACCAAGGAAAAAAAGGAGAAAAAGGCCCAGCATAAAACACTGTTAGAAATTAGTACACTCTCAGATCCTAGAATAGATCAGGAACCCGAATTAGACTCACGTGCAAGAAAAGAGGAGGAGCAACAGAAGACAGCTCAACTGGCAACAAAAATAGATATGGAAATAATGCGGCCCTGGAAAATTCTTTAAAAATAGAAATGGCAACAATCAAAAAAGACCTGGGCCACATGCTCTCAAGAGTGGAGGAAGCTGAGAAAAAAATGGACTCTCACACAGGTCTTATAAAAGAGCTACAAGGAGAAATAAAAATATTTAAAAAAGATCAACAAGAACAAGCGTATAGATTAGAAGACCAAGAAAATAGGGATCAAAGGAAAAAAACTTAAGACTACCAGGTCTACCTGAACCCATTCAGACAGAAAATCTGACAGAAATAACAAGGAAGATTTTTAATCCAATTCTCGGAAAAGAAGAAACTAACTTAATACAAATTGAAAGAGTACATAGAATAAGAAAACCACAAGAGGTGTGGACAGAAAGTCCAAGAGACATAATTGTCAGATTTGAAAACTGGGTGAAAAAAAAAGCAAATCTGGAGAAACCTGTGGGGAAAGCCACCAATCGAATATGAGGAAAAGATGATACAAATTTTTCAAGACTTCTCACAAGAAACCCTGAGAAGGAGGAAGACATTAAAACCCTTACTGAAAATTTTACAGGAACAAGAAATCTAATATAATTGGGGTTTCCCCGCATGTCTGATTGTTAGGAGAAACTGATATACGGCGAGACTTACTGTATTTGCCGGCGTATAAGACGACCTTTTACAGTAAAAAAAAATGAGCAAAAAGCTGGGGTCGTCTTATACGCCGGATATAAAGCTGGGGTTATCATATGACAGCCGTCCGCTGGATTTTAAGCCCTCCGGATACTCGCCGAGTGTGCGGTAATACTGTATACATACAATATACACCGCTGAGCCAATCCCGGCGAGCGATGTATTCTATTATTAATACAGCGCCTGCTCGGATTGGAGTAACAACCTCTGCAGCCTGCTCGGATTGGCTGTGAGAGTCAGAGGCGCGGGCTGATGATGTAACAGCCTCTGCCAATCCGAGTAGGCATTGTATGCAATAATAGAATGCATAGCTTGCCGTGATTGGCTAAGGGCAGAATACTATATGTATACTGTGAGACAGCATGTTACCCGGCGCCAACTTCGTTTCTGAACATACGGAATTCCTGCATAAGGGGGTCGTCTTATACAGTGAGTACAGCACAAAACCAACTTTTTAAATTGAAAAGTAGGGGGTCGTCTTATATGCCCAGCCGCCTTATACGCCGGCAGAAAATATCAGGGACACAACTTCAAGACAAGAAAAAACAACACAAGATGAAGCACAATGGCAGTTGATCCCAAGAAAACAGATTACTAGGGCAATTACAATAAAATGATCTAATATTAAAACTTAAGTAAAAAAGTAAAGAGGTCTGGAGGAGGGAGAGGAGAAGAGGGGGAGATGGGGGAATGAAATAGAAGAGGAAGAGATAAATATGGAGAGGATGGAGAACTGGACAAGCGGTGTGCTCTGCGGTCACCTCTTCATTACAGGTGGGCGGGCCTAGTGCGCCAAATAGAATTCCACCTTGGGCCAGAAAGAGCAGAGGGTCATGCAACACTGTACCCAAATTAAATTTTTATAATTTATTCACACAAATAGAGCTTTCTTATGGTGGTATTTATTCACAAATTTTTTTTTGTATTTTTTGGGATAGAAGCGAAAAAAAGAGTGGAAATTTTGAAAAACAAATATATTTTCTACTTTGTGTTTTAAAAGAAATCCAATAAAATCTAATGTTGTCATAAATTTAAGCCAAAATGTATTCTGCTACATGTCTTTGTTAAAAAGAAATCCTGTTAAGTGTATAATAATTTGTTTGTGTGATCACAGACATATGTATGCAGATGATCATGTACAGATGTGCACAGATGATCATGGACATATGTGTGCAGATGATCACAGATATATGTGGGCAGATGATCATTGGGACATATGATTTTAGTGTTATATATGTGGGGAAAAGGTGTTTTTACTGTGTAGGGACGTGTGTGGGGACAGTGTTTTGGGGACACTATTTTGGAAACACTGTGTGTTTACATTGTGTGTTTACATATGTGGGGACACTTTGCCGATGATCAGTGTGTAAAAAGCTGTAAAAAGCAGATCATACTCACTGATCACCGGCTGGCTACAGTGATCTGCTCTTCCTCTCCTCACTGACAACTTCCATGGGAGGAGAGGAGAGCCGATCGCCTAGCAACCAGTTCTCTATTTACATGACAGCTCTGATTGGACACGTGATTAGGAGGGCCAATCACAGAGCGATCCTGCCGATCAGAGATGCGCATCGGGATCGCACCGCTGTGTGGGCACGCACGCAATTCCCCTCTTTCTGAGGGATATTCCTGAACGTCCACTCAGAAGGAGGAAGTGCCCATCCAGCCGTATATGTGCAGTGGCCGGGTGAGTTGTGGTTAAGGAAGGCCAAATTGCCAAAAATACAAGTCAGAGCTGGAAAAACAAATCACTGAAGATGAAATCAAAATGGCACTGAAAGAAACCCCTACAGGCAAAAGTCCAGGCCCAGACGGGATTACGATCAAATACTATAAAAAATGTCAAAACCAAATGACCCCAAACTCTGCGACTATCTCAACAAGTTAGGAGAAGATGAAGAAACAAGGGGAGAGTCACTATTAGCCCATATCACAATAACACCCAAAGAAGGAAAAGACAAAACCATCTGTGTCAATTATAGGCCTATAGCCTTATCGAATGCCGACATGAAGATCTACGCAAAAATTCTGGCAACAAGATTGAAAAAACTGATACCAATGTGGGTGAATCCAGACAAAACAGGGTTTGTACCTGAAAGAGAGGGCAGAGACAATAAAAAAAACAGTGCTAATGCTGTGAAAGAGGAAAAATAAGGGCTCCCCAGTGCTACTCCTGTCAATAGATGCAAAAAAAGCATTTGACAGGGTAAGCTGGGGATTCATGATGGATACTCTCCAACATCTGGAACTTGGACCTAAAATCATGCAATGGATTAAAAATCTGTACAAAGGCGATGGTTAAAGTCAGTGGGAAGCTGTCACCATCCTTCAAAATGTATTAATGAGACAGGGGTGCCCGCTCCCACTCCTGTATTTATTGTTGATGGAACCATTCCTAGCGACCCTACGGAACAACCAGAATATAGGAGGGGCGAGAGTGGAAGAAGAGGAATATAAAATCACAGCATACGCGGATGACTTCCTAATGCATGTAACCAACCCAAGATGACGCTGCCAAATATAATCAAAGAGTTAAAAAAAAATTGGTGAACTCTCAAACTTTAAAATAAACCCCATCAAAAAAGAAATGTTAAACATAAGAGTAGGAAAAAAAGAAGAACTTGCCTTACAAAGGGAATCTCCAGTCACATGGGTGAAAAGTTAAAAAAATTTGGGAATTAAATTGACATCTACTGCCGCCGACAAGTTATATATGGCAAATTACATCCCACTACTGAATGAGATCAAAGCGGAATTAAAGAGGGGTTCACTGCAATCTATATCATGGATAGGAAGGATAAATATGTTAAAAATGGTGATCTTCCCCAAAATAATATACAAATTCCAAATGTTACCAATAGCTATACCACAGACTTTTTTCAGAATGATAAAAACAATGATGATAAAATACATATGGCAAAACAAAGGCCGAGACTAAAATTTGCACTAAGCACTAGGGAAAAAAAACACGGAGGTATAACAACACCAGATATAAATAGATATTATAAGTTAGTATTAATTTCACGAATGGTAGAATGGGTCAACGAAAAAAGTGAAAAAAGTGGATCAAGATTGAAAACACGCTAAATAGAACAATACTACACAAAAACATTTGGGCACCACGTAATCACAGAACATTAGATCCAGAAGCACATGACTTGACTAATAATGTATTTAAAATCTGGGATACAATGTATAGACAAAAAAATTGGGAATATATTTCACCACTAATCTCACTTACCAGAACAACTTTTTTTTGCCCAGGGAAAGGGACACCTTTAGGTGCTATAATGTGGAATGCACAAAGAAGGGATATCACCACACACCGGAAGATGAGAACACTATCGGAATTAAAATAAATAAATAGATGGAGGATAAGCTACTGGGAATATCTTTGATTAAAACACTTGGTAAACACATTACCCCAACCAATTAGAGAATTTAGACCCATTGGAAAAACCCTGTGCTGTACAAACTCCATTGAAACATGGAATATATAAAGCATATGGAATATTGACAGAATTGGAAGGACAAGAGATACCCCCCTACATAGGGAAATGGGAAAAAGAATTAGGGATGAGACGATGTATGTGTTTTTTAACTTTTTTTACACTTTCTGTGTGAAATGGTAGGGGTACTTTTGTACCCCCTTACCATTTCAAACGGGGGGCAAGGATCTGGGGGTCCCCTTGTTAAAGGGGGCTTCCATATTCTGATAAGCCCCCTGCCCACAGACCCCCACAACCACCGGCCACGGTTGTGGGGATGAGGCCCTTGTCCTCATCAACATGGGGTCAAGGTGCTTTGGGGGGACCCCAAAGCATCCTCCCAATGTTGAGGGCATGTGGCCTGGTACGGTTCAGGAGGGGGGTGATCTCTCATCCCCCCCCCTTTTAGTGCGGCCTACCAGGTTGAGTGCTTGGATAAAGGGTCTGGTATGGATTTTTAGGGGGAACTCCACATCATTTTTTTTTATTTGGCGTAGAGTTCCCCTTAAAATCCATACCAGACCTGAAGGGTCTGGTATGGATATTTGGGGGGAACCCCAAGTCATTTTTTTTTTTAATTTGACGCGAGGTTCCCCTTAATATCCATACCAGACCTGAAGGGCCTGGTAATTGAATTTGGGGGAGCCCCACTGTTTTTTTTTTTTATGAATGACTTTCAATGACTGTTCTCTGTATTATGGGGAGCCGACAATTCATTATAGCCGCGGGTGATTTTAAATGACTTTTTTTCCTTCAGAAATGACACTTTGTGCAGGGAAGGTTTTAAGCACGGGAAACATGCACCCCTTTACAGGCATACTATACACACCCCAGGTACGAAATTTAAAGGAATATTACACTTTTATTGTTTCACTTTAAGCATTATTAAAATCACGCTCAGGAGCTCAGTGATGCCTTAGTCCAGATTTGGGAGGAAATACCCTAGGACACCATTGTCTCATTAGGAGCATGCACTGATGTTGGCAGGCATGCATACAAGCATGTGGGGACCATACAAACAACTGAGTATCATTTTGAGTTGCTGCAATAAAATTTCAGCAAAATGGACTAGCCTGCTGCATTATTTTTTCACTTTGATTTTGGGGGTGTCTTTGAATTCAGCCCTCTGTAGTATGGTAATTTTCATTTTCATCAAACAATGTGGCATCCTTTTGTTCCTAACCCAGTCCATATCAGTTTAGATTTCCAGCATGATATTTTTCCCTATTGAGATCTGATGTGCTTTCAAAGTGTTCCTTTAATTTTTTTGAGCAGTGTATATAGCACCAGACCTCCTCTGTAATGCTAAACTGATGACCTATAGGGGATTTTATAGATAATATAGTACTGAGTACTGAAGTTTGTTGCTATTTCATGGGTGCATGCAAATTTAAGGTATGACATGTTGGGTATCTATTTACTCAGTGCAACCTCATCTTTTATATTTTCTTTAAAAAATTGGGTAATTTATTGTGCCCTCAAAATTAACTTTAGTGTATTTTTTACTCCTAGGGACACTCTTGTGACATAAAAAATTGGAACTACCACTATTTTATTCTCCATTTTGCTTTAGTACATGACCTCTACGGCAGTGTTCACCACCAGCCCAAGGATTTGTTTGACAGATCCTTCCCTATTAGCCTACAAAATAGCCATTACTGTTTTATAACATTTGGTTCCCTTTGATTTCAATAGGGTTCAGATCCAACAGCCAAACTTTACTAATATTCTGTGAACCTGCCTTGAACTGAACCATTTAGCTCATCACCATCTCCCAATGGTGCTCCTGCAATGTCAGCAACACTTATGGAGACTACAGGTCTAGTTAATCACTGCCACTATCAGTAGGCTGGTCCTTAATGATGAGAGAAGATGCTAGAGTGAATGATTTTAGACAGGAATTGGCAGAAGAAGGCTGAAGGAAATTAGCAGCACTGGGATGTTAAATTTATGAAGATAAGGTAACAACAATATTTTATTGATAAAACCCTGGCGATGCTTTATAATATACAGTGCCTTAGCAAATTTAACATCATCAAGTTATGGTTTAGATCTACTTTAAAGCACAACCACATTACAAGCCTATATTACCTGATTTTAGAAAAAGTAGCACAATGGAGTGGCAAGCCACAACAAACGGCCTTTTCTGGCTTTATTTTGATATCATCTGCTCCCTGTCACTAAGCTTTAGATTAAAGGCTCTATTGCTCCTATTGAAAAATACGTAAACATATACAAACTATGTTAAAGTGGTAGTAAACCCACTTGTTCATCTTTTACCGACAGGTAAGCCTGTAATAAGACATACCTGTAGGTAATGTGAATATCTCCTAAACTTGCACTGTATTGGAAAAATTCAGAGTGTATTCAGCCAGTGACATCACCAGAGCATGCACTCTGAAGGTCCAGTATACTGTGCCAGACCTTCAGAGCCTATGCCCTAAATGGCAGGTCCCGCACAAATGCCACTATACCCCTATACAGGTCCCGCACAAATGCCACTATACCCATAGTTACCCACTATGCCACTATGTCACTGTACCCCGACTAGGTGTCATCAAAAAAACATTGACACCTGCAGCAGATCACACACCCAGTGTATTTTTAACGCATATGAAATGTGTGTTTCCCATCCTGCATTCTGGTGTGAATGAGCCCTAAGAATAGATAAAGTCTGTATTCCAGCTGACTGGTGTGTCCATATAATTCGTGAAATAGCCAGTTTACAGTATAACCTTTATCAAATACATCCAGCTAAAGTGACTGGAAAAGGGAGGTAAATAAATATCTGCAGATGTGTTAGAACTTTTTTTTTTATGGTAGTGTGGGTGTATTTATATTCCTAAAAAGACTGAAAGGAAAAAAAAAAAAAAACACATAAAAGATTCATACCTTGTGGTAAGATAGATAATGGTATGTAATATCGATACAAAGGAATTTGGCACAAAAATAATGTCCTTAACGGTGCTTTAAAAAAGACAAAAAAAAATAATTCCAGTCATTACAAGAGAAAGGTAGAAGCCCTTTAACAGATAGCGCTCTTTCAGTTAACATTAACTTAATGACAATTACAATTCAACCTAAAATATAATTCAATTTGAATGGGCAATTTGCTTCATCAACAGCCATGATTGTATCACAATTATAGAAGTATTGTAGTTACATTTGAAAACACTAGATTTTGCATTGTACAATGTGATAATAGCCATAATTACACAATTTGAAGGGTTTAAGATTAATATCCGCCTATATATATATTTTATTTTTTAATTTTTTTTTAAAGAGACATGTTAATGGTCTATTCATCTGAAATACACTCTAGGTAAAAACATTAGAGCCACGCTACATTTACATGTGCCTGTTACAAATGTCCCTATTTTTTTTATTAGAAGGTTTGATTATCTATGGGGCCTGGTTACCTGACAAGAAGAATTCATTCTCTCCCTCTCGCTTTCTCTCTCATATTAACAGCTTCTCTCCGATATACGTCGGCAGAAGGGCACGTACAGACAGAATCATGTACCTGTATGTTGCCCTTTAAGAGGCGGCGGGTGCACGCGCTCACATTCCCCATTCTTCCTCTCCGTGAGTCGGGTCCTGCGGACTCGATCGCCGCGGGGACACCTGCGATCGCCTCACGGAGAGGAAGAATGGGGAGATGCTATAGTAAACAAGCATCTCCCCGTTCTGCCAGGCAACTGATCTCTGCTCCCTGTGATTGGAGCAGAGATCAGTGATGTGCACAACACAGCCACGCCCCCACAGTTAGCAACACGCCCCTAGGACACACTTAACCCCTACACTGCCACCTCCTGGTTAACCCCTTCACTGCCAGTGTCATTTACACAGGAATCAGTGCATTTGTATAGCACTGATTGCTGTATAAATGACAATGGTCCCAAAAATGTGTCAAAAATGTCCAATGTGTCCGCCATAATGATGAAATCATGATAAAAATTGATGATCGCCACCATTTAAAAAAAAAGAAAATGAATAAAAATGCCATAAAACTATCCCCTATTTAGTAAACGCTATAACTTTTGCGCAAACCAATCAATAATCGCTTATCGCAATTTTTTTTACCAAAAATACGTAGAAGAATACGTATCGGCCTAAACTGAGGAAAAAAACTATTTTTTATATATTTTTGGGTGATATTTATTATAGCAAAAAGTAAAAAAAGTAAGAATTATTTAAAAAATATATATTTTAATTGTTTATTTTTATCAATTTACAAAATACAAAGTAAAAAAAAGGAGAAAAAACTAAATCAAATAAATATTTGGTGGGGCTTCCCTTTGGCTTTAAACCAGCATCAATACTTGTAAGTACACTTGCACAGTTTTTGAAAGAACTTCTGTGGATATAGGCTGCCTCAGATCCTTTTGTCCCTTCATGTAATCCCATACAGATTCCATTATGTTAAGATCAGGGATCTGTGGGGGTCAAACTATTACTTCCAGGACTCCTTGTTCCTCTTTACACTGAAGATAACTCTTACTGATATTAGCGGTATGTTTGAGGTCATTGCTTTGCTGAATAAATTTGGGGCCACACAGGCACTCTGATGGTATGGCATAATGGGTAAGAATCTGCTTGTATTTCTCAACGTTGAGGACTCCATTGATCAGATAAATGTTGATTGAAATTGTAGTCACATCAAATATTGATTTTAATTACATTTTTCTTCTGTTCGCTCATTTTGTAAATTGATCAAAATAAACAATTAAAATATATATTTTCATAAAGGATTCTTACTTTTCAGCATTTCTTAATACTTTTGTATGTAGCACTGGCCCCCAAAGGAGCTGATGGTTTTTGTTGGGCTTACCTCAGTTGCTCACTGTGTCCGTCTTAGGGGTCCCATTGTAGAGAATGTCAGCTCCGACACTTAGTCCTTTTTCCAAAGATTTATTTGAACGAAACATGTAATTTTGCAATAGAGGCATAGAGGGCTAAGTGGAGTTCAGGTACCTTGTAATTACCTTGTAATTGTGGGTTAGAGGTATTTCCTTGATCCAGAGGACAAACT
Organism: Lithobates pipiens; assembly: GCF_037356315.1. Classification (NCBI taxonomy): domain Eukaryota; kingdom Metazoa; phylum Chordata; class Amphibia; order Anura; family Ranidae; genus Lithobates; species Lithobates pipiens. The sequence goes on along the minus strand of NW_027507903.1, from coordinate 220,569,429 downwards.
GCTTACACAGGCTGGATTTAGCAATCACTGGATAGGCCTCACTCACCCAGCAGCCGGTGAGATGCTCAAACAAAGTCTCTGCCACAGACTTGTCAATTCAAATGAAATCCTTGTGCAATCCTCTGCCACAGGAAAGCACAACCAGCAACTTGTTGAGAAATTAAAGAGTTGTCACACAGAACCAGTTTCCTTCAGCCGATCCGGCGATACTGTGTGATAGTTGACACGGGATACATCTCCAGGCTTTCCAGAGATACCAGCCTTGTTGTTCGGTTGCTTGGCTTCTTCCCGCAGGCAAGACAGCACAGGACCACCCCTGGATCGTAGGCCCCAAGACTTTTGGGCCCACCCTTTCAGTTACAAAGCCTCAGGCCAGCCGCCCTGAGACATAGAGACAGGCAGCACACACCTCAGGCCAGGAGGGCCATGAGGTTGGGATAACGGACACCGAAAAGAGAGACCCCTCAAAATGGCATCAGTACCTTAAGTACCCTTTCCCAGAATGCACAGCGGGTGAACCACTCCCACTGGGCTGTTTCTGAGTAAAAGGGGTACTCAATGCATTCAGCCTGTTGAATTTCCAATACTTACGGGTGGTGACAGCGACACTTACGGCCAAGTGGAAAACTAGCCCAACCCAGCTGAACTGGTACAGAAACCAGAAATTTGACATAATTAGTCTGAGCCAAACTGCAGCTTCAGACAAATTTAAATTTACAAAACAATAGCGTCTGCTCATTAGAAGCAGGGCGCTACATGTATATTTGTACTTTTTGTACATATACTATATATATATATATATATATATATATATATATATATACATATATATATATATATATATATATATATATATATATATATATATATATATATATATACACATATACACAAAAGTGAATACACCCCTCACATTTTTGTAAATATTTTATTAAATCTTTTCATGTGACAACACTGAAGAAATGACACTTTGCTATGTAATATACTGAGTGTACAGCCTGTATAACCATGAAAATTTGCTGTCCCTTCAAAATAATTCAACACACAGCCATTAATGTCTAAACTGCTGGTAACAAAAGTGAGTACACCCCTAAGTGAAAATGTCCAAATTGGGTAAAATTTGCCATTTTCCCTCCCCGTTGTCATGTGACTCGTTAGTGTAACAAGGTCTCAGGTGTGAATTGGGAACAGGTGTGTTAAATTTGGAGTTATCGCTCTCACTCTTTCATACTGGTTACTGGATGTTCAACATGGCACCTCATGGCAAAGAACTCTCTGAGGATATGAAAAAAAGAATTGTTTCTCTACATAAAAAGATGGCCTAGGCTATAAGAAGATTGCCAGGACCCTGAAACTGAGCTGCAGCACAGTGGCCAAGACCATGCAGCAGTTTAACAGAACAGGTTCCACTCAGAACAGGCCTCGCCATGGTCGGTTAAAGAAGTTGAGCGCACGTGTTCAGTGTCATATCCAGAGGCTTTCTTTCGGATATAGAGAGCTATATAGAGTGCTGCCATGCATTGCTACAGAGGTTAAAGGGGTGGGGGGGGGGGTGTCAGCCTGTTCATGCCCAGATCATACGCTGCACACTGCATTGGTCTGCATGGCTGTCGTCCCAAAAGCATTATCTTCTAAAGATGATGCACAAGAAAGCCCGCAAACAGTTTGCTGAAGACAAGCAGACTAAGAACATGGATTTCTAGAACCATGTCCTGTGGTCTGATTAGATAAACTTATTTGGTTCAGATGGTGCCAAGCGTGTGTTTGGGGCAACCAGGTGAGAAGTACAAATTCAAGCAAGGTGGTGGGAGTGTCATGGTCTGGGGCTGTATGAGCGCTGCCGCCACTGGGGAGCTACAGTTCATTGAGGGAACCATGAATGTCCACACGTCCTGTAATATACTGAAGCAGAACATGATCCTCTCCCTTTGGAGACGGGGCCACAGTCACCTAGCCTCCAGCGATTTAATGTCTATGAGCCTCTTTGCCAGCACCAACATGTCTTTGCCAGCTTCTCCTGGAAACCGAGGCCAATCTTGATTAAATTGACTGGGATGACGAACATGCGCATGGAAGTCAATTCATCCTAGCACCCAGCATACATAGCTCAGTATTTAGTTTAGTAAGTTTGCAAGAAAGAAGAAGAATTTATTGCAGAAAAGATATAGTATGTCTCTTCTCCAATAAAAATTACCTTCTGTCTCATAAATTCTAAATTTACACAAAATTTCTGTTTTAAATACAAGGGCCATGTATGCTTTTCTTAAAAAATCCTCAAATCAGTGCTCCTGTCTGGAGGTCATCAGTAGTTTTCACAGCCACATAACTACATTTCTCATGACCACTGTGATCTGCAAAGAGTATATTGCTGATGTTGATAACGTTGACAAATTGTCTTGTTGTTCAGCCGAAGGATTTCCACAGAGGGTTGACAATGCTATTTGCCATTTCAGTGCAGCAGTACCAGCCCATGAAAGGAAGCCTCTGACAAGAGCACCAGGTATCTTTTATAAGTACATTTGTCTAATCAAGAAATAACAGTGGAAATGTGCATCTATGGGAAAACTGCTATATATAGGTATTTGATTTGTGGCCACATACACTTTAACCACTTGCCGACCGCCGCACACTGATATATGTCGGCAGAACGGCACGGGTATGCAAATGGCAAAACCCGTACGTCCCTTGCTCCCGCGTTCAGGGGGAGCGTGCGTGCAAACTCCCCCAGTTACAGAACTGATCAGTCTTCAGGTCTGGGCCAATGATTTCTGACCTGGACCTGCTGATCGGTTCTGGTGAATGAAATGCCTCCTCTACCTGTATAATGTAAACACAGGCAGGGGAAGTGATGTAATTTCCCCTTCTTCAATTCTTTTCAGTTCCAGAAGGAGGAGAGAGGATGTTGAACAGTGAATTGCACCAACACTACACTAACACAGTATATGCAGTCACACTTTTCACCCCAGATCACCCCCGTTAACCCCTTCACTCTCTGTCACTGTGTCACCAAGTGCGGTTTTCAGATTTTTCACTGATCACTGTACTGGTGTCCTTTGTGACTCTAATCAGTGTTAGTGCAGTTAGGAGTAGGCCCAGGTAGCTTTAAGGTACCCCCCTAAGCCACCCTAATAAAGGCTTACCGTATATACTCGAGTATAAGCCGAGATTTTCAGCCTCTTTTTTGAGGCTGAAAGTGCCCCCCTCGGCTTATACTCGAGTCATCGCTGTCTGTCTGCCCGATCAGCGTGTCGAGCAGACAGACAGCGGCCATTCTAGGATTCAAAGGCCGCGCCTCCGTCTCCGCCTTCGCCTGTGATAGGCGGAACACTGAATTTCCCAGCAGTCTGTGTTCCGCCTATCACGGACGTCCTCTCATCCTCGTCCGTAGTATGAGGATGAGCGGACGTCCATGATAGGCGGACCACTGACTGCTGGGAAATTGAGTGTTCCGCCTATCACGGACATCCGATAGGCGGAACACTCAATTTCCCAGCAGTCAGTGGGAAATTGAGTGTTCCGCCTATCACCGACGGAGGCGCGGCTTTTGAATCCTAGAATGGCCACCGACGAAGAGCTGCGGGACGGGCCGGGACGCAGGCCGGGACGGGACGCAGGCCGGGACGCAGGCCGGGACGGGACGCAGGCCGGGACGGGACGCAGGCCGGGACGGGACGCAGGCCGGGACGGACACAGGCTGGACGGACACAGGCAGGCTGGACACAGGTAGGCTGCACGGACACACACACACACACACACACACACACACACACACACACACACACACACACACACACGGATGGATGGACACACACGGATGCATGGACACACACACACGGATGCATGGACACACACACACACGGATGCATGGACACACACAGGGATGGACGACACACAGGGATGGACAGGCATGTCTCACCCTCGGCTTATACACGAGTCAATAATTTTTTCCAGTTTTTTGGGGGTAAATTGGGGACCTCGGCTTATATTCGGGTCGGCCTATACTCGAGTATATACGGTAATCCCTTGATTTCCCCAGTTAACCCTTTCACTCCCTGTCACCAGTAGATTTTTTTCTGATCGCCGTATTAGGGTTTTTATAGCATCAGGGTACCCCATATACTACCTAATAAAGTTTCTAACCCCCTGATTGCCCCCTAGTTAACCCTTTCACCCCCTGTCACCAGTGATTACTGTATTAGTGTTACGGTGATCACTGTATTAGTGTTACAGGTGATGCTGGTTAGTTTTGTTCTATTTTTATAGCGTCAGGACACCCGCCATACATTACCCAATAAAGATTAACCCCCTGATCACCCGATGGGTGGCACCATTTAGGTTTTAGCATCAGTTAGGGTCAGCATCAGTCCCAGGCAGCGTCAGATTAGTGCCAGTAGTGTCTGAATGGATCAATATATCTGATCAGATCTATACTAGCATCCCCAGTAGTTTTGGGTTCCCAAAAAAACACAGTGTTAACAGGATCAGCCCAGATACCTGCTAGAACCTGCTTTTAGCCCCTCTGCCCAGTCCACCCAAGTGCAGTATCAATCGATCACTGTCACTTACAAAACACAAAACACATAACTGCAGCATTCACAGAGTCAGGCCTGATCCCAATTTTTTTGGTACAGGTTGAAGCAGGCTCTGACAATCAGGTGCTCTTTTCTGCCTTTGAGTCGCACTAGTTGTACCAGTAAATTTAGAGGCCAAAATATCCAACCGGAGGTACACTAGTGAAGAGGCCTGCACGTTTCTGAGCATGACAGGTGAAAGTGAAGAGGAAGTCACCCATCTGTCAGATTCAGGCTCAGAATATGAACCAGTAGATAGCAGTGGCACCCTGACAGATAGCTTTGATGACGGAGTAGAGGTCCCTGCTAAGGTCAGGCATACCTGACCCTGTTCTTCTGTTATATGAGGTGCAAGAACCGCAGGGCTCTCGTATGGAGCAGAGAGCCAGTACTAGTGCCACTCATCCTTCTGGTGAACTGGCAAGCATCAGTGGGCTAGTACACCCTGGTCGTAGTCAAACCAGCATTGCAGTAACACGTTGTGACGTGGCGAGTCCCATAAGTGCAGTTCAAGCTGGTATGGTGGTTAGCACAAGTAGTGCCCCACAGCCATCAAGAACACAAAGGCAGGCCCGTCAAGCCCAGAGTGCCCTTCCTGCTGCATTCACCAATCCTAATTGGGATCCCACCACTTCTGCAGCACCCATACTTCCCCCATTCACTGGTCAACCCGGAATTCAGGTGGAAACAGTTGATTTTACATCACTTGACTTTTAATTACTGTTTTTCATGGAAAATCTCTATAGATCTATTGTGGACCAAAGCAATTTGTATGCTGGTCAATTCATCACCACTAATCCCCAGTTGACCCTTGCCACAGAATGGAAACTTATTATGTTTTCCAAATTTAAGACCTTTCTGGGCTTATCCCTCCTCATGGGCATAACTGAAAAGTGTGTTGCGGTCATATTGGTCCACTGACCCAATTCATCATATGCCCGTGTTCTCTGCTTCCATGGCCAGGGCTAGATACGAGCAGATCTTGCTGTTTACACACTTCAACGACAATGAACTCTGTCGTCCTAGGGTGACCCTGAATATGATTGGCTCTACAAAATTCGGGCCCTTGTAAACCACTTCAACCAACAGTTTGCAGCCTTACTTACTCCCGATCAAGTTGTCTGCGTTGATGAGTCCCTGATTACATTTTCTGGCCACTTGTCTTTCAAACAGTATCTTCCCGGCAAGCGTGCCAGATATGGGGTCAAGATGTATAAGCTCTGTGACAGGGCAACAGGCTATACATATAGTTTTATGGTTTAAGAGGGAAAAGCTAGTCACGTGGAGCCCAAGAACTGCCCAGACTACATAGGGAGTGGTAGCAAGGTTGTTTGGGACTTGGTGTCACCCTTATTTGGAAAGGGGTACCACTTGTACGTGGACAATTATTACACAAGCGTGCCACTTTTTAGTCACTTGTTTGATCATGGAATTGGCAGATGTGGCACTGTGCAATCTAATCGCCAGGGCTTACCCCAGTGGCTTGTAGAGTCCCGACTTAGACTGGGGGAGAGAGCCTGCTTGAGAAGTAATAATTTGTTCGCAGTGAGGTGGAGGGCTAATCGGAATGTTTTTGCTCTGTCCTCCCTTCACTCATATATGACTGTCTAAATTCAAACGGTGACTGGTGTTGTGGAGAAACCCCTCTGTGTCCATGAATACAACCTTAATATGGGAGGGGTTGAACTCAACGACCAGTTGTACTTAACTGCCGTTATGCCAGACACTGGTACAAAAAAGTGTCTGTATACCTATTTCAATTGGCTTTGCTGAACGCAAAGGAAGGAAGAGATCATCACAGCCCTTCTGTTTCCAGACAGTGCTGTGCCCCCCCTTCCCAACGCAAATGCAGTGAGTCGGCTGCATGAGAGGAATTTTCCGTATGTCCTCCCTGGTATCTCTACCCAACGATTACCCCAAAGAAAATGTGTCTGTAGGATATAGGCATGACACCCGCTATAATTGTCCCTCCTGTCCTGGCCAACCTGGTCTGTGCATCAGTGAATGTTTTGAAGGCTACCACACTAGTGGAGTATTAGTGTAGGGTACCAGCATGGCACAGTTTAGGGCACACTTTCAAAGGGTCTCCAAAGATGCCATTGCAGTCTGAGAGATCCAAACCTGGAACCGTTACAGCTGAAGTTAAAAAAAAGTGTAACAAAATATATAAAATAAAAAAGCCAAAAATAGTTGTAATTTCATTGTTCTTCTCTCTCTCTATTGTTCTGCTTTTTTACTTTTTTTATGCTTACCTGCAAAGTTTTATTGTTACTATGTTTCATCATGTTTGCTTTTTGCTTTTTATATTTTACTGTTTACTGTGTTTTATTGTTAACAATTATTTTCTTTTCAGGTACGCCTATCAGCTGCAGCACTGATTTATTTATCTTGACAGCAACAGCTTTTGCTCTCACGATGCGTAAATCAGCGACTTCAGCGCTGTAGGAGGTGATTTCACCACCGCAGTTTAAAAAAAATGGTGCATGTATGCCCATCATTAGAAGTGGGTGGATGCAGGGCGGTAGTCTAATGGTGGGCATACCCACCAATCAATCTCTTTTTTCATTCAGCCCACAGGCTGCATGAAAAAAAGAACATTACAACAAGGACCAGTGGCATACTGGTATTAAGTAGTTATAAGTGGTTATACTGGAAAGATGCCTCCAGGTTTAGGTATAATCTTGGTAGTGTTCTTTTCAGCGGCGGCTGGCTTTTATGTAAAAGCAATCCTAATGGCCAATTATCCACTAGACTGCTTTTACAAGCAGTTGGAGGGAACAATCCCCCTCCCGCCATCTTCCATGGTTGTCTCGGGTGACCCGAACCCAAGAATGCAGCCAGTGGTTCTGCCAGCTGACCATAGAGCTGATCGAATACTAGAATGGCTTCAATTATTTCTATGGCCCAAGAAACCAGAAGCTATGAGCATTTCATGACTTTGGTTTCGCTGGATATAAACCGCGCCTTTGGGAAATTGAGAGAGCATCTTATCACACCGATCTTGGTGTGGTTAGATGCTTTGAGGGCAGAGGAGAAATCTAGACTCTAATAGACCCAAATTTTTTCAAAAAAGAGTACCTGTCACTACCTATTGCTATCATAGGGCATATGTACATTCCCTGTGATAACAATAAAAATGATTTAAAAAAAACAGTGATAATGATAAAAAAAGAACAGTGTAAAAATTTAATAAAGAAACAAAATAGTTGTTTATAGCGCAAAAAATAAAAACCGCAGAGGTGAAAAATAACAACAAAATAAAGCTCTATTTGTGGGAAAAAAAGGGTGCACATTTTGTTTGGGTAAAGCATTGCATGAGGGCACAATTTCCAGTTAAAGCAGCACAATGCCAAATTGTAAAAAGTGCTCTGGTCAGGAAGGGGGTAAAACCTTCTGGGGCTAAAGTCATTAAGCTGGACCTTGCATGCACCAAAGGCAGTATACACATAAAAAATTGGTTGGAGAAAAGAAACTCTATCTCCTACCAATTGTTTGTTTATTTAGTGACTATTTCTTTATGTTATGCCTATTCTAACATTATGACTATGACAGAAATGTATGTAACACATCTCGTTTTCACCTACTATAACTACATGCCAGTGTTGCTAGTACCACTTTTAATTCTATAATTAACCTGCATTACCTACGTATAATATAATCCAAATCTACCATATATGCTTAGCCTCAGAATGCACAGAAAAAGCCTATCTTCTGACCTCCTTGCTTTCCCTTTTTTCCTGACTATTCATTAAATCTCTTGAAATTTCGAAAGCATAAAAATTGTGTATGATATAGAGTTTAGTCAGGACCAGGCTAACATATTGCTAATATTATGTATAACATGACCAGCAAACCAGAAAAAAAGGTTACCTTTTCAGTTCTTTATTCACCAACATGTCTAGGCTCTTTATACCAGAACATGATGTAAGTATTGTTTTACACATTTAACCTAGTTTACACAGCTGATATACAACGCATTTTACTATAAGACGTTGTTTCTATACATACTCCACTTGAAAGAACCTGCATCATGATGACAACTCCATTTACTCTACATCTACAGTATATAGAGAAAAGCTTGTAAAAAGAGCATTCTTTGTTCTTCTCAAACTTGCCATACTAAAGCTCACTTTAATTAGTGTACAATTCCTTTAACACTGAGGTTTCTGTTGTACTGTTAGGCAGAGTTTATTGGCAATTAAAGGAAAGCTGTAGGAATCACAAGCTGTAATTATAGTGTGAATCCAATAATGCTTTGGGGTCTTAATTCTCCAGGCACAATAATCTTAAAAAAAAAAATTGGAAATGCTCTGTATCCCAACATGATCTTAAAACATGTATCACAATATGTATTCCAATATCCCCAAATGACTTTACACAGTGTATTCCAATATAGATCTTCTACAAGCTTTATGAGAAAACACAAAAGCCAGCATTGAACTCCAGCCTCAGCAGAGATTATAAAATAAAGATTTGTGACTTTGGTCTTATTCTTAATATACAGTTGAATGAAAACTGCAGATTTGTTGGTGCAAAATAATACAATGGTATTATTGAGTACTTTCCACTAAATAAATATGATGCCCCCCCATAAAAAAGCATTTCGGAAAGCAGTCTATATTTACAAGCACCAACACCACTGATATGCAACTATAAAAGTGAATAGTGGCAATAGCAGGGTCAGCTTTATGTTATCTGGTACCCTGCGAAAATTTTTAAAATAATGCCTATCCCAGCAAAAAAAACATATCCTGCTTACTCTCCTTATTTTTGACTCTAAGGTTCATTCTTACTAGTTCAACAGACTGCAATTCATTTGTTACAAATACCAACAAGTTCTCTACCAAATAAATGACAGGGGGGTTTGATGACACAAGGTTTTATGTAAGTTCGATGTGAAGATAATGTAGCCACTAAAGACAGTGCAAATTTAGGGCATAAGACCACACTTAAAGATCCATACATTTACCCTTAACTCAACACAAGGAGGTGAGTAGGCCTTAATGAAAAGTTTTTCTTTTTTTTCTTTTTTTTCTTTTTTTCTTTTTTTCTTGTTTTTTCTTGTTTTTTTCCCTTAGTAAATTAGAATTCACAAATAATTGTAACTTGATTGATAACGTACACTATGTTATATATGTGCACTTATTATGAGATAGGGAGAGGGGGTGGTGGGGAGTATAGTGTGCCATAATAATGACATATATACCCCCTTCTTGAATTTATAAACAGTCGTAAGCCAATTGATAATGTATTTTATGTTAGTCACGAGCACTTACTACGGGATGGGGGAGATGGGGATTATAGAAGGACACAATAATGGCATATATGTTTTATTTTTTATTTTGCACCCCTCTCTTAGGTTGTAATATATGAGTGAGGAGGGGGCCAAACAGATAGGAGATGGTTAAAATAGTTAGGATAGGTAGGAGTAACAAGAGATTTTATTGCATGATTTAAATATATATCTCTCAGAAGGTGAAAAAAGGAAAACTAACAATCACAATACAAAAAACACCTTGTGGCGCTCCAAAGAAAAAACTCTGTTGAATAACAGTGTACTACAATATCCAAAACTGAGCTGCGTGAAAATTATAAACGCATGTGCATAAATACAGTACAATAAACATTAAAGTAAATTGTGATTAAATAGCAATCAAAAAATCGCATAAAAGTGATAAAGTGAATATGTGACAAAACATAAATAAAACAAATCAACAAAATATTTTCTGCTACAAATAGTGCTCTAATAGCAATGTGCAGTTCCAAAAAATATTTGTTCTAAAAAGTTCGATATTCAATCAGGCACAATTATTGTCTAATAGAGAACAATAACTGTGATGGTAGCATTAGTTCAAAAACTCCTTTTCCAGTGAAAGTTCTATACCAAAGTGTCCATAAAACGCAGAGCCTCCACCGCACCCTTGGTGTTCGTGCCCCCCTTGTTTAGAACACTCACCCGCAGTATTGCCCAGCACTCTTGTGTCGGGCAAAAATCGCTTATAGTGTATACAGATGATAACTGTTTCTCCAGCCAACTCTTGTGAAAGACTTCGCAGCAGAGGGTAATCAATTAATATCTCAGAGTTACCTCAGGGAGACAAAAAGAGACTTCCCATAGTGCAAAATTGCAAAACTATTTTTAATCTCAATAAAACAATCGATTAAAATCACACTCACATGGATCCAATTAAAAGCAGGCACTTCAAATAGACATTCCACTTCTCAATTAGGAGATCCTTCACTCATAGGCATTGGTGAGCACACTGGAAGCAAGCTAAGTTCATATCAAAAAGCACCGTCTCTATATAAGGTAGCTGTGCGGTACCTGACAGCAGACAACCCAATTTGAAAGCAGCGTCAAATGATGATATCCAGTCCTTCAACTTGTGTGTTCTCCTTCCTCCGCCTTCTCTCTAAACTTTTACTGTGCGTGCTGGTCGCCGTATAGCCATGCCCCCGACATGTTTCGTCCAATAGACTTACTCATGGGTTTCATAATTGCAACTAGACCGATAATGTATATTATGTTTGATATGATCACCTACCACGAGATAGGGTGATGGGGAGATGGGGATTATAGCATGGCACAATAATCACATATATTAGCTTTTTTTTTTTTTTCCCCCTTTTGGGTTTTTCTACTCTCACCTCCTTGCAAATGAGGGGGGATTAATTGATGTCACAGTAGGGCATGACACTTAGATACTGCTCTTAGACCTTGGGAGGCGGGGTAAATGGGGGGTAGAGGGAGCTTAGGTATCTCTTGGATGAGTTTTGGAGTATGTGGGCCACAATAGAGACCCCTAGGGGTTGCTCAAATGGGCAGGGGCGGGTGGTAGGGCAGGAGGGATGGGGGGAACTTCGTGCACACACTGTGGGTATGGGAGGAGTGGTGGTCGTGGGGGAGTATGGGGGGGGGTGGGGTGGGGGGGCCCGTCAAGGGAGGACGGGTCTCCCTCTCCCCTCCCCCTACCCCCAGCCAATTTAGCAATTACCAATGACCATGAGTAGAGTAAGTATTATTTCGTGGAACGTGAGGGGGTTGGGAGATCTAAAGAAGAGAGCAGCGGTTATGTTGGAAACAGAGAGGGGAGGCCCCGGCTTACTCTTTCTGCAAGAGACGCACTTAACCTCTAGCACAGCTCCACAGCTAAATAACCGGAAATTCCAGGCATACTATCACTCCTTCCATACATCATACTCAAGGGGAGTGAGTGTTTTAGTTAGGAGGGGCACGGATTTCCTATGTAAGGAGTCCTCTATTGACGAGGAGGGGAGATTCGTTTTCCTATACGGTCTGATGAGCGGGCAACATTATATCCTAGCCAACATCTATATACCTCCTCCCTTTAAGTTGGAGGTTATGTATAAACTGCTTATAAACGGCGTTCTGCTTGGACAAGCCAGGAGTTCCGTGGATAGTATTAGGCGACTTTAACGAAACATTAGACGGGAGCCTGGATAGATTTCCTAAACCTGACGGGGTTAGAACAGGGCGACTGCAGGGGTTTTTATCCGAAATAGGACTGAGCGATCTATGGCGAATGCGACATCCTCAGGAGAGGCAGTATTCTTGTTTTTCTAGGACCTACTATACTTTATCAAGAATTTATATGGTTTTCGGAAATAAAGAGGCAGCAGAGTTGGTACAGGATATAGAATACGGGGCAAGGGGGATTTCAGATCACTCCCCCCTGTCCATTATTGTGACTTCGGGAGCTAGAACTGGCCCAGGGGAGTGGAGAATAAACCCTGGCTGGCTGGAGTTAATGGGCAGTCCAAGCCCCTCTCTGGATAAGATAAGGGAATTTCTCCAAATAAATAAGGGCACAGCTCCACCGGAATAGTCTGGGACTCCCTAAAAGCCTATATTAGAGGCACATTAATACAACAAATTGCAATAATTAAAAGGAAAGCCCGAGAACAGGAGTTGGCAACAAGAAATAATGTTACTCTGGCAGAGAGCGCATATATAGAAGCTCCATCGCCCGAAAGTCAGAAGGCATGGCTGGATAGCCAACAAGTTTACAAAATGGCTCTTTTAAAAAAGGCAGAGAACAGGCGAACATTTCAACGTCAGCACTATTTTGTTTGGTCCAAACTTATAGTTCTCCTACAACAGTTCAGGTGATTAAGTCGCCAAATGGCGATCTTGTTTCTAGTCCCCCTGCGATCATGAGAGTACTCCATGATTACTATAACAACTTATATAAATCAGCAACGCGGGGTCAGGGTAGCCTTGTCACTGACTTTTTACTTCAATCAGCAATCCCAACACTACTAGAACAGGACAAATTGAGCCTTGATTTACCACTTACGCTGGAGGAGCTAAAAAACGCAGTAGCCGAAATGCCCAACTATAAATCCCCAGGCCCAGTTGGGTTGCCAGCAGAAATATACAAGCGCTATGGTGAAGCGCTACTGCCGGAACTCTTGGAGACATTGAACCATGTATTAGAGGTGGGTGAACTTCCCGCCTCGATGCTGGAAGCTAATATCATATTAACACTCAAGGAAGGGAAGGATCAACAGGAAGTCTCATCATATCGGCCAATATCCCTGCTGTATTCGGACATTAAAATTCTAGCTAAGGCCCTAGCAACCCGTTTAAATAAATATATCCATAAACTAATACATCCAGACCAGTCGGGCTTTATTCCGGGTAGGGCAACCAGCACCAATATCAGAAGAGTTTTTCTTAATATTCAAACACCCAGGGACAATGACGGGCCGGGAGCTATTCTAGCCCTAGACGCAACTAAGGCTTTTGACAGCCTGGAATAGGGCTACTTGTGGGGAGTGTTGGAGAGGTTTGGCTTTGCCCCTTTATTTATCCAATGGATAAAATTACTTTATAATAAGCCCAGGGCAAAAATCAAGATGGGAACTGAATTCTCTGAAGCTTTCCAGCTGGAGAGAGGAACAAGACAGGGGTGCCCGCTGTCTCCCCTCTTGTTTGTATTAGCCATGGAGCCCCTGGCTGTCCTGGCAAGATCATGCCCAGACATCCAGGGATTCCTACGTGGAGCAGGGGAAGATAAAATTGCCCTGTTCGCGGATGATGTCCTGTTCTTTATTGGGGACATGGATTCTACCCTGAACAGGGCTGTGCAGATGATGGGGGAGTTTGGTCAACAATCTGGTCTAGTAATTAACTGGAGTAAATCAGCTCTCCTGCCACTGACTAGACCTGGGGATCAATTGGCGTCGCCAATGATTACAGGCCTAGAGACGGTGCCCAGGCTGAAGTACTTGGGCATCTGGATCTCTGGGGAAGTGAATCAGTATGTTAATGAGAATCTAGCACCATTATTGACGAAATTGAAGCAGAAACTCAAAAGATGGTGTGGCCTTCCTCTCTCCGTGGCAAGACGCTGCAATCTAATAAAAATGATCTGGCAGCCACAAATATTATATATCCTACACAATTCCCCAATTTGGATTAACCAGAAATGGTTCCAAAGAATGGATTCACTTATCCAGGATTTAATCTGGAAAAAGGGTCATGCCCGGATTGGGTTGCAGACGATGCAGCTTCCCGTTGCGGGGGGAGGATTGGCATACCCCATCTGAGAGTATATTTTTTGGCTGCCCAACTTCAGCATTTAGAAGGGGCAGGGCTCCAAGAGGGAGGGTCCCCAAACCATAAATTGATGATGGTTGGGGTACCCCCATAAGCTACTGGCTGAAGCCTTGGAGGCTAATTCATTTGTTCATAGATGCCCTACTAATGTATTAATGAGGAAGGTATGGCAGAAAGCAAAGCAAAGTATGGGATATGTGGGAGTAACTATCTACACTTCCCTATGGCATAACCGACACCTGTGTGAACTAAACAATATAGATAGATCTCTAGAATGGGACAGGCAGGGAATTAATAGGTTGGTGCAACTATATGAAGGGAATGCAATTAAATCCTTTGAAGCCCTTAGACAGGAATTCGATGTCTCTAATAAGACGTTTTATAAATATCTACAGCTGAGACATGGAATTCAAGCTCAATATGGGTCACTCGAGATTGAACGGACCGAAATCCTCCTACTCCAGGGACTCATGGACCGCAGGCAAGCAAAAGGTCAGATCTCTAGATTATACACAAAGATTAGGGGAAGGATCCTGAAGGGAGAGGGCCCGGATAAGAGTAGGAGGGGGTGGATAGGAGATGTGGGCCCGATAACCCAGGAACAATGGGATAAGACCCTTGAACAGGGGAGATTGGTTTCTATATCCCCATCACAGCGAGTGTCCCATTTGTTCCTTATATATAGGGCATATTATACCCCCTATAAGTTGTGGAAAATGGGTAGGAAATCTAGAGACAATTGTCCCAGATGTGGGGCATCGGGGGATCTTTTCCATATGGTATGGAAATGCCCAAAATTGTATAGGTATTGGTTAGAAATAGTACTTAGAATAAATAGGATTTTTAAGACCACCCTGAAACCAGAGACCAGGATTTGTTTATTGGGGATTTTTGAGGAGGACAGCTGTCTCCAATTAAGCTGTCTGTTCTGAGGTGTTTGTACCAGGCTAGACGGCTGATAGCAATAAATTGGCAAGCCAAAAATCCCCCGGCACTCGAACAATGGGTTAATGCAATCAACTCTACAATTTGGTGTGAGAGAGCAATGTTTATAAAACAAAACAACTTAAAAAAATTTGGGGCATTATGGAACCCGTGGCTGATCGGAATGGGCTACCCCCTGGGTGAGTCTACTGAGGGGGCGGCCTAGCATCTGCCTGGTTGGCTAGTGGCGACGGGTCTCTCTCCCTCCCCCCCCCCGGGTGGACCTCCTTACGGGGGGTTCTTGGGGAGGGGGGGCCTCTTTACCCATCTCTTGTTTTTCCTTTTCTTTCCTTCCATATCAATTGGCGTCCATCACCATCCAACCAGCCGACCATTATTGGTAAGGCTGGTACTAACAGTGTGTGCTCGAAGAGGGGGGGGTGGGTGGGTGGGGAGGTAGGGAGGAAAAGGTGGATGGTGAGCCCGCGGCAACGTGTGGGTTGGGCGCGGCCTCGCCATTGTATTATCTATGTATGAAATGAAGATTTTTGTGAATTGTGGAAATTATTGCTATTTTGTATTGGAATTTTTTTTTAATAAAGATGAATCAGTTTAAAAAAGTTAATGTGCGTGGTGTCCCAATACTTCTGACTATATATATTATATATATATATATATATATATATATATATATATATATATATATATATATATATATATATATATATATATATATACACACTTTAAGTAAGCAAAAGTAAGCACACAAGTAATGGAGATAACTGCCCCTGCATGCATTACAGCAGTATTTTGCTGCTCACTGAACTTGATAATGTAGAATAAAAAAGGTACGCACAAATATAAATTGAAATCCAAGATGTATTTACCTCACAGACTCCATGGCAGTATGAGCATGGGTTAACCCCGCCTACACTCCACTCCACTCCACTCCCACTCCACTATAGGACCCCTCTCCCATAAATCTTTGCTCCAAGCCAGTGGCCTTGTTCCTTTTTTGTCCTCCTCCTAAGGACTGGTTTGGTTATTTGTTTACCCGGAGTTTTTTCTCTCCGCGATCAAGACCGGCCAACGGCGAGCACTGGGAAGACAGGTTGCGATACTCCAATAAGCCCTGGCTATTAGCAGGGTATGGAGCAAGCTAAACGGAAGATACTCTGATAAGCCTTGGCTGTAAGCGAGGTATGGAGTGGGCAAACCAAGGAGGCGCTGAAAGAGCTAAAGCCTGGCCATTGGCAGGCAAGCGGCCAGATAACCCAGCTATTAGGGGTGGCCCTATCTGCCCCAAGCCCGGTGTGATCAACCTACCTGGCCCAGTCTGATCGTGGAAGCAGGGTTAAAGGTTTATATTGCATATCCAATGGCAGCAGTTTGTGTGTTTCTGTTTGTCTGTTTCTTCTCTGGCGCCTGTTGTCTTCCAGTCTATGGCAGCTGGAGTGCATTTGCATTCCAAGTGGCTGCTTTCTCTTCCGGTCTGGCATCCCTGGGTTGCTCCTTCCAGCACATGCAGGCAGTGGTGGCATAATTTCAGTGGAGAAATTCAATCAGCGGTAGGTACTGTTGATGTTGATATAGGTATTTCTCTGTAGGCAGCTTGCAGTAGTTTCCCAAAATGCTGTCTGCAATTAGCACAGGGTATGGTCTGTATTGATACTCTTGTATGCTGTCTCTGTGTGATTCTGCTATGATTTGATCACCTGTACAGGTTGTAGGTCTTTCCGTGCAGTTTCACACTGTGGATGTATCACTTTAGAGGTAGTGTCTGTTCACCCGACAAGGAGTGGGTCTACATCTTGGGCAGTTTTGCATCATGTAGCTCCAGAAGTAATTTGCAGGGTGGCTTCCTGGTCTTCTATAAACGTGTTTATGTCCCATTACTGTGTTGAACCAGCTGCCCTATCTTCAGTACTGTTGGTTAAACTTTCTTTGCTCAACATTTTGCCCTCCAGGGTATGTACAGCAAGTTTTTTCCCACACATATTTTGCCATGGAGTCTATCAGAAAAACTGAAAATTTACTAGCAAATACTTACCATAATTTTACTTTCCTGATAGACTCCATGGAAGCAGGAGTTCCCTCCCGAATGTCTAGAGTAGGCTAGGTACTGAACACAGCCACTGGCAATGTTATGTTATGTTAATGTAATGTAAAAATGTAATGTTAGTGACCACCCAGTAGTTATGGCATCTTCTACAGAGCCTTGTACATTGCAGGCTGGTCTGTAAATATCTATGTGTAGAGACCATGGCCCAAGTAATAGTGTCCCTGGTGTAAATTTAGTACTGATGGCCTGTAGTCATCCTGAGCTCTAATCTCAATGTTATTGTTTGCTTCTGCCTGCATTTGGGGAGTGTCCCTGGCAATCGTATAAGATGCTACTATAACTTGAATTATGAATATTTATGTATCCCTGGCCAACCACTTGAAAGGTTTATTGGCACCAATGCATGCTGGGGAGGTGTATAAATATTTGGGATGACCTTGGAAAGTTCTCTTGCCTCCCAGGCTGACTGTGAGGAAGTGTGTGTTGCTGAGGTTCTTGTACTCCTAGGCCTGCTGCCTGGGGAGGATGTGCTGTACTATGGAATGGTCCAATCCTGGGGTCTGAAGCTTCCTGCTGTCCTGGTAGAGTGTATATCCAGGGCAAAAGAAACAGGAAAGGGTCTACCTGGATTGATACACGCTTCATATGCTGAAGGGAGGCTAGAAGAATGGTGACGTAATCCCTCCTCAGGAAAACATAAATCTGGCCTATAGCGGACTTGCAGCAAGGGAGAACAACCACATGACCAGAGGGGATTAACCAAGCACCCCCCCTGCCCCATCTTATCAGCCACAAACATGCCCTTGATACGCTGTGAAATGGTGAGCTCTGGTCTCCTGAAGTTTGACGATTGTCCAGAAAACTATTGGGCTGTAAAGTCATCTTTCCTAAACAGCGCCCAACACTTACATCTGACAAAGAAAAGCTTGATCTACTCTCTAAATGGCTGGGATCAGAGTCTTCTGAGCAAGACAAAAGAATCAGGTCTATACATGTTCATGACGCAACTGCAGGGCTTACAATGCTTTGGCATATATTGGAAGACTGCTATGGATCACTTGAAGTAATTGAAGATGCACTTCTGAAGAAAGTTGAAAATTATCCAAAAATTACAAAGACAATCAGAAGCTGAGAGAGCTTGAAGACATACTTTTAGAGCTGGAGGTGGCAAAAGCTAGTGGATAATTACCAGGCCTCTCATATTTGGATACAGCACGTGGAATCAACCCAATAATCGAGAAGCTTCCTTACAACTTACAAGAAAGATGGATTATGCAAGCATCAAAATACAAGGAAGATCATCAAGCGGCATTTCCACCTTTCTCCTTCCTCTCCAAGTTCATCGTGAATCAAGGTAAGGTTGCACAAGATAGCATCCAAAAGCAGCAAAGTCGTGGAAGCATTTCCCTCAGAGGACCATGCAAAAGACCTCAAGGACCTGGATCTAGGAGCAGATTCACTGCCACTTCAAAGAAGTTTAGGTCTCAGTGGGACTCTCAAAACCGACAACTTCACATTTAAAGTATCCAGAGAAGAGAAGCCATTCATGAGAAGAGGTGTCTTGTCCACGGTATATAGCCTTTATGACCCCCTAGAATTTGTAGCCCCCATCACCATGCAAGGCAAGGCTCTTATGAGAAAAATTGCTATCGAACAAGAACAAAGTGAATGGGACACACCTTTAAGGAGAAAGAAATGCAGTGGAAGTTGTAAATGGACTCATTGATAGACTTGACAACCTATCATCCAAAGGTCATATGTCCCTGTTTCTTTGTCTGCCACGAAGTGAAGAGAATTGTGCGTATTCTCAGATGCATCCACTATGGCTATAGCAGCTATAGCCTAATTTGGAGTAGTGGACTTTGAAGGACAAAGTTATGTTGGGTTTATCATGGAAAAGTCTAAACTAGCTCCACGTCCCGCTCACACTGTTCCACACTTAGAGCTTTGTGCTGCTGTCTTAGAAGTGGAGATGGCAGACTTGATCGTTGCTGAGCTGGACATTGAGATCCATGCAGTGAAGTTTTACACAGACAGCTAAATTGTGTTAGGATATATTCACAATGCGAAGATTCTATATGTATCTGTCAAACAGAGTGACATGCATCAGATCAGTACAGATAAAAATCCAGTCGATTATGGAGCTAGACCTGTATTAGCGGCTGTCCTTAAGCACACTGACTAATTCTCAGGTCCATCTTTTTTGACTAGATCAGAAACCAAAGAGACCACTCAGTTAGAGACCTTTGAACTTGTAGAACCAGATACTGACAAAGAAGTACAGGCTCAAATTACATATAACTAGTTACATATAACTACTAGAGGCAATCTTGGCGCACACAGGTTTGAAAGATTCTCCAGCTGAAAGCCATTCATTCAAGCTTATTCATCTAGCCAAATCCTTCTGCAGAGTTACAAACAGTGACAAGTGTAATAGAAATCAACTTGCGCAAGCCAAACTCATCATCATCAGATGTGTTCAATAGGGATGAGCCAATCACCTCCTCGTTCGTTTCGCACCAGCTTGCGAACAGGCAAAATATTTGTGCAAACACCATTACAGTCTATGGGACACAAATAAAAAAAATCAAAAGTGCTCATTTTAAAAGCTTATATGCATGTTATTGCCAAAAAAAGTGTTTGGGGACCCGGGTCCTGCCCCAGGGGACATGTATCAATGCAAAAAATGGCAGTTTTTTCAGGAGCAGTGATTTTAATAATACTTAAAGTGAAACAATAAAAATGAAATATTCCTTTAAATATTGTGCCTGGGGGTGTCCTTGGTCTGCCTGTAAAGTAGCGCATCTTTCTCGTGTTTAGAACAGTACCGCAGCAAAATGACATTTCTAAAGGAAAAAATGTAATTTAAAACTTCTCGCGGCTGGGTCTGGTATGAATATTAAGGGTACAAGGAAAGAGGTGCTTCTGGGTGTGGAAATAAAAGCAATTTGGCTGGCGTTCCAGACCTCGCTTTGCTTCCAGTTTACTGCGGCTGGCGCTTCCTCCCCCTGCAGTCTCCTGAACTCAGCAGATACAGTGTCCCAGCCGGCAGCAGGACTTTGACGAACCTGATAATCAACCCTATGTCCAGGATTTATTTTATTCAAGGCTCACCCATTACTCCCAAAATGTGAGTTGCCTGTATATATATATATATATATATATATATATATATATATATATATATACTTTGTGATTAAAATTGCTTTTATTTCTACACTCAGAGGCGCCTCTTTCCTTGTACTTTTCTGCAGATTTTGGAACACGGTTTCGGTTCCTCCCTGAAGGCTGCCCTGTGTGTGTGAATCCTCTGCATTGGATCCCTTCTCATTTTTATTGGATTTCCTTTATAGACGTTGTATGGATTATTTATGGTATGGACTTTGGTCTAAATCATTTATACAGACTCATGTCATCCAGCACTGTGAACAAATCTTGATCTAGTTTTTATGCGCATTTACTTGTATATTATGAATATTAAGCGGAACCCCGCAACGATATTTAAAAACAAATTGTGTGGGGGTCCCGCCAAAATCCATAACAGGCAGTTCAGGTCTGGTATGGATATTAAGGGGAACCCTGTGCCAAAATTAAAAAAAAATAGCATGGGGTCCCCCCTCCAAAATCCATACCAGGATTTTAAGGGGAGCCCCAAGCCAAAATGTAAAAAAATGGCACTGTGGTCCCCCCAAAATCCATACCAGACCCTTATCTGATGAGCATGCAATCTGGCAGGCCACAGGAAAAGGGGGGGCCATAGAGCACCCCCCTCCTGAACTGTACAAGGCCACATGCCCACAACATGGAGAGGGTGTTTTGGGGTCCCCACCAAAACACCTTGTCTTCTTTGGTTGGCTTCCAGATTCTGATAAGACCGCAGATCCCCACAACCACCGGGCAAGGGTTGTGGGGGCGAGGCCCTTGTCCCCATTTTGGCTCAGGGTTCCCCTTAATATCCATACCAAACTCAAAGGGCCTGGTAATAGACTTGAGGGGACCCATGCCATTTTTTTCAATGATTTTTATCTATATTTCCGGCATCCGGCATTACGTTACAGTCACTCAAGTAATTTTATATTAAATGTTTTCCTTTACAAATGTAATTTTGCTGCTCTTATTCATTAAACTATGTATGACCACTATGTAAACAGCCTAACATAGTGTGGGGTGTTTACTCTGCATTTGGCCAATCATGGCTCTCACAGCAGAGCACGCTGTGATTGGCCAAATAATGCAGGTCAGGTGCATGCTTTGGCCAATCAGCAGTTGTCAATGCAATGCGATCTCACAGTGCATTGACGGTCTCTCCGTTCATTATGGGGCATTCCGCAGGCACTCAAATTTCCTGTGAACGCCCCATAAAGTTCTAAATTCAACTCGATCAGTGGGCTCATCCCTAGTGTTCAACATGAAGTTCTCACCACACTTATAGCTGAAGTCATGGCCACCATGAACGCTCAACCTTTAGTTCCAGTATCTACAGATCCAGAAATGCTGGCGGTCTTGACTCATGCAATGCTTTTAACCAAGAAGTTTGACAGTGACAGCTCCCACAGGAGACTTTGGTCTCAAAGACCTATATACCAAGCAATGGAAGCAAGTTCAGAGTCTTGCGGACATCTTCTGGAAAAGATGTCAACAAGAGTACCTGATGACGCTCCAGTCACCCAAAGATGCGGTGGCTGCATTTGTTTCCTTTTTTTCAGTTTTTTTTTCCCTTTTTATGAACCTGTCAGTAACGCACTTCTTGTTCTAAGGTGACAACACTCATTTTACTGTAATTATGAAGGAGTAGCATTGCGCCATATGCCAATCCCCATTAGAGTTAGAGGAGGAGTTGTGTAGTTCATAGAGGATAGCTAGAAAAGCTGATACCTTTGTTTGAGATATCAGTTCAGTGCACAGAAAGTTACAATGGAAATAGAAAAACAGTTTTTTTGTACTTGCAGGAAATGTGCTTAGGCTGAAAAAAGAAAATGAATGCAGCTATCACATCTAGGAAGTTGAAAAAGTTATAATTTTTTGTGGGGTATCGAGTTATCCTTTTAGGTAGTAGCTCTAATTTAACACAATACATTTTAAGCCCTGTTCTCTTTCGGTTTTGTAATTTAGCTTTGCATACAAGAGCATTTTCATGTAAAGCGCCTCCTAAATATATATTACATCCCCAAAAAAGTCTAAGTAATACCATGTTGTGTTTAATTTCATTATTACCAACATACGGTTCACATTTGTACTGTATAAATTGTTAATTCATTCTAAAACTGATGATACATCAATGCCTTGGAAGACAACACTATGTCTTGCAGAAACATTTCTCAAAAAAAGTACAAAGTTAATAGTGCTATCAATCTTTTGGATGTTATTGTTCTCATAAAAAATGTTAATTTTAAATCACTCTGTTCATTATATTCGCAATGAGTAATTAGGCAGTATGATGTAAAAACAAAAATTGTTGTAATCATTAGGGGAAAAAATAATCCCACCTGACCTGACGTGGTCATAAAATTTCATATTAAAACACCCTTTAATCCTGGTGTATTAACAAATGTCTCAGGAGACAAACTCCATTCAGTAGCTGTGTCAAAATGAAGACACTGCATGTTTATATGTTCCTTATGTCAGAAAAAGCAATTAAATCTATTTATAATTTATGGTCACCTTTAACAAAGCAATATTCCATTTATTGGAACTGTATTACATATCTGTCACCAATGACCACTAAAAAAAATATTGTGTGGGCTTATAGATGTTACGTATAAAATGAGCTGTCAGGTTATCACTATAATAAATAGATAGATAGATAGATAGATAGAAAGATAGATAGATAGATAGATAGATAGATAGATAGATAGATAGATAGATAGATAGATAGATAGATAGATAGATAGATAGATAGATAGATAGATAGATAGATAGATAGATAGATAGATAGAAAAATATGGTTTCATTAATATGCTAATTTATGGTGATAAAGGTGCTGTATATGTAGACATCATGTTACACTAAACACACCTGAATCATAATGTTCTTTTGTACAAGCTCCTTCCTGTGTGTCATATGATTTTTTTAGTACAAAGTGTAGCTAATGCTTTTGGAGGCAGTATGCAGGGCATTTCATTTGCAAATTTACATTTGAACTGTATTCTGAACGAAAAAATGTAATCAAAAAAATCAATTGCCTCTCTATTTCTGGACACAAGGCCACAAATGATGGCCAAGTGTTAAATCCAACCCCTTGACACTCAAAGTTATCCACATGCACCCACAAATGTTTTCATACACCCCAGTCCTTCTGTTCAATGCAATACCGGATTTTCCAGGTGGTCACATATGTACATAAGTAAAACAACCAATCTTGTTTTATAAAGCACTGTGCACCTTGCAATAATCAGCAATAAATTGGCAACTATCTTGTCTATTGTTAGATTTTTTTATGTTAAAAAGACAAAACCACGACTACATTTCTTATCTTTTGTTCATGTTTATTGCTAGTGTTTTATATTTGCCTTCCATGTGAATTTCAGCAACACTGTAGAATTAAGCTGTCATAAGTTGTGGCACTAAACCCATAAACAGATTTATATAATATCTGAGTCGGATAGCATTCCCAACTGCACAGCTGCAGTCATTGACGTTATATATTTTCACATCAATTCTGACAATCTTATTGATACAAATATATACTGCTATGATTATTTATGTTTTTTTTTACATTAGAGTTATTGAAGCTGTTGTTGCAGCTACTCATTTTATTTTAACTGGTTAGACCGCCCATAGTATATACATTATACGTCATTACTTTGACGTTTAATATGGGGGTTATGGCACCATAACCCTGGTATCATTTTTTTTCTGTGGGAGATTCAGCATCTGCTAAAAGTGATAATTGTGGCGGGTTCACCACAGGTTCAATTTTAGTGGCGGCAGGAGTGGTGCCCCCCCCCCCCCCTCTGCTTTCTGGTTGTTTACCGCAGCCGTCGGTAAACCCGGAAATGATCCAATCCATCAGATGAATAGGCAGGAAGTCAAGTGAGGGTAAGATGGCCCCCACTCTGCTCTATGCCCTTGGAGGAATGGAGCGTCCTCCGACGTAATTTCCGGTCCTCGTGCAGATAGACAGGATTTTTTTTTTCTTAAAGTCAAAATTTCATTTTTCATTTTCCTTTTAATGGTAAATACGAGATTTCTCAATAAAGATGACCTGTTATGCTAATTTCTATTAGAAGGGATGTTTACGTTTCCTTGTAATAGGAGTAAAAGCTATCAAAAAATAAAGTAAAGTGACAGCGTAAAAATAAAAAATAAAAATGGAAAATAAATAAGAAACAAACAATATTTTTTTTTAAAGTGCCCCATCCCTCTGTGCTCGCATGTAGAAGCATACACAAGTCATGCCTGCATATGTAGACGGGGTTCAAACCATATATGTGAGGTATCACCGCAATCGTTAGATTAGGTAACCTGTAAAAATGTTTAAAGCCTTGCCTATGGAGATTTTTAAGTACTGTAGTTTGTCCCCATTCCACGAGCATGCATAATTTTAAAGCATGACATGCTAGGTGTCTATTTACTCAGCGCAGCATCATCTTTCACATTATACAAAACAATTTGGGCTAACTGTAGTGTTTGGATTTTTTTTTCAAACAGATTGCGTTTGAAAGATTGCAGTGCAAATACAGTGGGACATATATATATATATATATATATATATATATATATATATATATATATATATATATATATATATATATATATAATGTTTAGGGGTTCTAAGTAATTTTCTAGCAAAAAATACTAATTTAAACTTGCAAACAAAAAGTTCCAGAAAAGACCTGGTCAGCAAGTGGTTAAGCAGGTATGGTTTAAATGCCAACAGAAAGGAACACTGGCATTATTTTCCTACTCATCATTAAAGGGGCACCTGCTGGGAATCTATACAGTAGAGATACATGAATGTATTCTGCCTCAATCCTCTCCTTTATCAAGAGGACAATTTAATTAAAATCTTAATGTCTTAATTAAATCTGCTAAAGTAAAAATATTGGATGTAGAGATCATTTTTAATTTCTAATATATTTTTTTATTAATGATAGCAAACAAAAGAACATATTTTTGGATGACACACAGGTGCACATAAAACATGATCGTTTTCATCTTTTTAATTTTATTTTTTTATATGTTTGTAACTACTGATGCGATGCAGTAAAAACAGCACCTGTGCCAAAGTTACACATTAAATGAATTTGCTATATTTATTTGTAATAAGGTTAGAATAAAGCAATTTACCATAATATTTAGACGTTTAAAGTTGAATTCAGCCTCTTTGCTAAATGTGCAGGAATACTATGAGTTACTGTACATCTAATGAGGTGTATGCCACCTTGTAGACTTATCTCTTTAATGTATTGTAGACCTGACAGTTTTATGGTGTATAGCCAAAGGATAGCTACACTACCCCTTTCTGCTTTTTTTGTGTTCACGTTATGGACGATTGTTTGTCAATCGTTTTAATTTGTGACTCATTTAGGATAATAAATTGCTTTTAACTGCTATCTCATCCAAATAAAGTTTTTTTTTTTCTTTATACTGCAAGGCTTTCCTTTTATATAACTTTTTTTGTTTTAGAGAATGTTATTTTTGGTTTTTCATTTCTTTTGCGTTGATGGAAAAACAACCCTTAATGAATCTTTTGAAGACTGGCTACCTTCCAGCTCTCACTGCCAAGCTGTTATCACTTTACTCCTTAAACAAGACAAGGACCCCATATTACCAGATTCATATCAAGATTTTTTGCAAAAATTGTGTCCCTCTACTTAAACAAGGTCATTTCTACTGTCATACACTCGGACCAAAAAGGTTTTATTCCTGACTGCAATACCTCTTTGAACGTCTGCAGGTTATTTTTAAACCTCCAACTTCTACATAATAAAACAGGAAATAGAGCTGTACTTTAATTGGCTACCATGAAGGCTTTCAGGCCCAGGGATTCTTAGCTTGTCTACAATTGCTTTACAAACATCCCAAGCAAATATTAGGATTAACGGATGTGCCTTGGTTTGAATATCCATGCACAGGGACAATGGGCTGGGTTGTCCTTTGCCCCCTTTGCTCTGGTGGTTAAATCTATAGTTATTCTTTTGCGTTATTGCACTTCACTTGTTGGTCTTTGATATGGCAATATGGAGGAATGCATCTATATGTATGCTGATGATGCTGCTATTTATTTAGGTGATACTTTTGGCTCCCTGACTTATTCCTTGACTCAGTCTGGCTTTCACTCGCAGCACTCCACAGAAACTGCCCTACTAAAACTCACTAATGATTTAGTAACTGCTAAAACCAATGGCCACTACTCTATACCCTTACTACTAGACCTCTCTGCAAACTTTGATACTGTTGACCCCCTGCTCCTTCTCAATAAACTCTGCTGCCTTGTCCTCCAAGAATCTGCTCTTTCCTGGTTCTCCTCCTACCTATCACAGCACTCCTTCAGTGTATAACTCTGTCTCCTCCTCTTCACTTTCTGTAGGGGTCCCCCAAGGCTCTGTTCTTGGACCCATTCTCTTCTCTATCTACACCTCCTCCCCTGGTCACTTGATAACCTCCCATGGCTTCCAGTACGGCCTCTACAACAATGAAACCCAAATCTATCTTTTTACTCCTCACCTCACCCCTTTAGTGCTCTCTTGCATTACTAACTGACATTTTAACATGGATGTCGCACCACTTCCTTAAACAAAGTCTCTCTAAAAAAGAGCTGATAATATCCCCTGGCCCATGCTCCCCTCTATGTCTTTTCCATCAAGATCAATATTGTTACTATCAGTCCATCCACTCATACCAGGGTACTAGGTGTAATCTTAGACTCTGTCCTGTCCTTTCAGCCCCAAATCCAATCACTGTCAAAAGCTTGTAGACTTCACCTTTGTAACATCCCTAAAATCCAGCCATTTTTAACTAATGAAATCACCAAGCTACTCATTCCCTCGCCTTGACTATTGTAACTCCATTCTTATAGGCCTACCTCTCCATAAGCTATCTTCTCTTCAGTCTATCATGAATGCTGCTGCCAGACTCATCTACCTTACCAACCACTCAGTGTCTGCCACCCCTTTCTGCCAATCCCTCCAATTGCACAGTGAATTAAATAAAAAAAAAC
The DNA here is from genome assembly GCF_037356315.1 of Lithobates pipiens. Classification (NCBI taxonomy): domain Eukaryota; kingdom Metazoa; phylum Chordata; class Amphibia; order Anura; family Ranidae; genus Lithobates; species Lithobates pipiens. The sequence continues at coordinate 220,542,127 of NW_027507903.1, read as the reverse complement.
TAACAACAACATGCAAAGCCATTCTCAAATCTGCCCCTGAGTTACATCACCAATCTTGTCTCCAAAATATCACCCGAACTGTCCTCTCTGCTCCTCTCAAGGCCTCCTGCTCTGAAGCTCCCTTGTCCTCTCCTCCCATGCTCATCTCCAGGACTTCTCCAGAGCCTATCCTATCCTTTGGAACTCTACCTCAATCTGTCTGGCTATCTCCTACTCTAGCTGCCTTTAGGCAAAACCTGAAAACTCATCTCTTCAGGGAATCCTATCATGCCTCCAACTAACTGTACTTTTATCACTTACATCAGCTCATCCCCCAAGTAAAACCTTTTGTATCATTGGCCCCACCCTATTAGATTGTAAGCTCTTATGAGCAGGACCTTCTTAACCCTCTTGTATTTTTTTGTATTGCAACTGTACTGTCCCCCTTTATATTATTAAGCACTGCACAATCTGTTGGTGTTGTATAAATCCTGTATTATAATAATTGGCATTGTTAAATACAGGCATACCCCACATTTAAGTACACAACGGGGTTTATTTACTAAATCTGGAAAGTGCAAAATCAGGCTCACTTCTGCATAGAACCTAATGAGCTTCTAAACCCAGCTTGTTCAATTAATCTTTGGTAATAAAACCTGGAAGCTCATTGGTTTTTATGCAGAAGTGAGCCTGATTTTGCACTGTCTAGCTTTAGTAAATGAACCCCATTGTGTACTTAAAAGTGGGGTATGCCTACTCTAATGCCTGCTGGTCCACCCCTACCACTTCTGCCATCATTCCTCTCCCCTATCTCATGTGTATACTCTTTTTGACATTTTGGGATACAAAGATGTACCATATTAATTTACTGAAAATGGTCCTCATGTCTAAATTATTATATGTGCTACACAATTCACCAATCTGGTCATCCAAATATATCTTTACCAAACAGCAATCATTATTTAAATATTTATCTGGACTTAAAAATGGCCTTTGCTAAACAGTAGAAGAGCAACGTGAATGGTGGTTTTGCAGTATCCTTGCATATATCTTTATTTTCTAATAAAGTTTCAGCATCTACAGTGCCTTGCAAACATATTAACTCCCCCCCCCCCCCCCCCCGCCTATTGTGTTAAATTACAGGCTTTTTTTTTTTTTTTATCTGAGTTATATGTGATGGATAATTGGCATGTGCGTATGTATTCACCCTTTTCTTATGAGGCCCGTAAAAAGCTCTGGTGCAACCAATTACCTTCAGAAGTCACATAATCAGTGAAATGATGTCCCCCTGTGCAATCTAAGTGTCACATGATCTGTCATTACATATACACACCTTTTTGAAGGGCCCCAGAGGCTGCAATACCTAAGCAAGAGGCACCACTAACCAAACCCTGCCGTGAAGACCAAGGAACTCTCCAAACAAGTAAGGGACAATGTTGTTGAGAAGTAAAAGTCAGGGTTAGGTCATAAAAAAATATCCAAATATTTGATGATCCCTAGGAGCACCATCAAATCTATCATAACCAAATGGAAAGAACATGGCACAACAGCAAACCTGCCAAGAGACAGCCACACACCAAAGCTCACGGACTGGGCAAGGAGGTAACCCTGGAGGAGCTGCAGAATTCCACAGCAGAGACTAGAGTATCTGTACATAAGACAACAATAAGCCGTACACTCCATAGAGTTGTGCTTTATGGCAGAGTGGCCAGAAGAAAGCCATTACTTTCAGCAAAAAAAAATGGCACTTTTCGAGTTTGCGAAAAGGCATGCGGGAGACTCTCAAAATGTATAGAGGAAGGTGCTCTGGTTTGATGAGACTAAAATTGAACTTTTTGGCCATCAAAGAAAATGCTATGTCTGGCACAAAGAGACTTATCCAAAGCGACTTGGAGCTGTGATAGCTGCAAAAGGTGTCTCTACAAAGTATTGACTTGAGGGGGGTGAATAGTTATGCACATTGACTTTTTCTGTTATTTTTTCCAATTTGTTGTTTGTTTCACAATAAAAAAAAAAAATCTTCAAAGTTGTGGGTATGTTCTATAAATTACATGATGCAAATCCTCAAACAATCCATGTTAATTCCAGGTTGTGAGAGGGGGTGGGGGGAATACTTTTGCAAGGCACTGTACATGGGTGGTCCCACCAGACACATCCTGTTATAAGTGATTGCTCTTTTACACTCTCTAGGGCTTCTAGACATTTCTTCCCCATCTAAACATTTGCAAACATAGTCTACATTCAGATTGCTTTACAAGCTATAGTGTGCTAGCAAGTGTATTCTTCTGATGAGGCATTGCACTAATTTCATATTACTTTGGGGCAAGCCAGATCTTCCTGCACTATCTTCCTTGGAATGATTTAGAATATAGCAATGGACTTACTAAATTGTTTCATTTGCATGACAATTCTACTTTGAAACCCTTCTTTTCTGTAAAAGCAGAGCTACAAATTCCCAAACGATACTTAGCAGCTCAGATAAGCTTTCGTTTCCTAATTCTCAAGCACGTCTATACAGATTACACCGTTTTGATTATCGAAAGTCAGTTCAGCAGTATCTACAAATCAGAGATATCTAGAGTGCACATATTCATACTTGGAGACCAAATATTCTACGATAATCAAATATCATTGAACAAATGATCAAAGAACTTGGTTATGGTCTACAGATTTACTTCTAACTTCTGAAGTGCAATAATTTGCAGTTTTGGAAAAAATGGTCAATTTTTTCCTGAATCAAGGCTTATTCAACAGTTTTTAGTTAAATCTTTTTTATTGTAACTTTCAATAAAGCAAACATTGAGAAAAAAAAACTTTATTTTATTTGTAAATAACTTTGCAATACTTTTTGCCATAATCACTATTTTCATGTCAATTTAGACAACATTAATTGTAGAATAACATGTATTTGTTTCATCTACAGCAACGCTACTTTTTTAATCTAACAAGTGTGTTTTTTCGTTTGTTTATTTTATTTTATTTTGTCTATGGATCACATAAAAATTTTAAATGATTTTGCAAAGCCAAAACCCTTGTTTGTCCTAGAAAACAATACATGTATTACTTTGTTATTGTAAGCAGTGAAAATGTTATTGCCGAATAAGAAGGTCCATACTAGACATGTAAAAAAAATTCTGATCCATAGGGGGTGTAAAGGTGTGACAGGTGAAATAGTTCATTACGTATGTCTCATAGTGCCTAGCAGCTTCTGGCCAGTGTAGACTAAATCTATTTTCCTTGGCACATACTTAGGGCTGCATTATACAGTTGGCAAATTAAATATACTCCTTTGTCTTGTAAGGTTTCCATTGCTTATGCATAAGTGAATATTATTGAATGTAATAGAGATAACATTATGTAACAGGAATAGACATTCTCATGAATAAATGTTGGGCCATCTTCCCTAATGCTCCTAGAGTTTAAGCAATAAGTGGACATATTTATCAAAAATGTGCTGCATGCAAATAAATATAGTAAATCGAGTGCAAACAAGGAAGTTAATCCCAAGCAATAAAACAAGAGGTAGCAAAACCTGGATATCTAGAAAGGGCTAGTGCTTTATCAAACTATATCTCATTGAAAATATTACCTAAGAGAGCTCAAAGCTGTTTAAACACTTCAAAAGCCATTCCTGGTCCTATGGCACTGGGTTTATGTAGACTTCACGAGTTAAAAGTTAGCTCGGCCCTGCTGACAAAATACAATGATTTATTATCAGCAAGTAGAACTAATGCATTCAGCTTTACAACCCTCCTGATAGACAGGGGAGAAGCTGCATTTATTACCTACATAATGCCTATGTAGAATACTGTATTATTCATAAGAAAGGGCTTCTTTTACCATAACAAAGCTGATAAACCTATGGAAAATGCATATTGTACATCCATTTATAACCTAGTTTTTAAACATATCTATAGATCATGTCATGGCATAAGTACTGAGCATTTCATGTCATAACATAAGGACTGGGCATTAACTGGTTCTCCTCAAAAACAAATAAGAAAAAAATAAATCAGATCACAGATAAGAGATGGATTCCTCACATTTAGCGTTTAGACAAGGATTTGTTGAAATGTCATATTCCCAGGGAAAGGTGCTATAATAATCATTATATATTCTAATGAAAATCATTGAATTCAGATGTTCTCTGAGGTTCTGGTTGGCATCAATTTTATTCCATCCATGTCATTTTATTTCCCCCATTTATATGGAATACAAAAAACAGCACATCATCAAGTGCTTGAACCGTTCTCTTTTCTTTAAGAATACAGCAAATTGGAGGCCGTTGCAGCTGTTAGGCTTCATGAGATTCTTTGGCAAACATTATGTAGGTAAAGCACATTTTTTTAGTTGGAATAATGCTATTATTAAAAAATAAACACAATCAACTGCATAGTGATGCTGAAACAAAGTGTGAATTAAAATAGAAAGGTTATACCTGCTGTAATAGGTGCACTTCTTTTATTTATTTATTTTTACTATTTTTTTGGGGTGACAGAGGTCTAAACTTTTGAGACTGGGAAAAGGACTGAGGACAGAGATTCCCTAGTCTCTTTCTCTGCAGACTTAGCTTCAATGGACAGAGAATGATTGGGAAGTGTTCTGTGCTGAGCAACTTCTTGTTCATTCACAAACTGAATCATAATAAAATGTGCTTAAATTATGAATGAAAACAGTGAGTGATCGTTACCGATCAGATAAGGAAGGGGCCTGTAAATTACATATTTACCAGACCCTTCCCCGACTCTCCAGTCTGAAATATACCCTGCAGCAGCCAGCAAAAGAGGAGAGAAGGGAGGCCAGCAGAGCTATGGAGTAAGGTGGGGAGGGTGGCATGGGGGGCCCAGGCAACAGGGGGAATATGCACCACACTGGGTGATGAGGGTGTGCCCAGGCACACCTGGTACACCCTTTGCATGTGCCTATGTAGACAGTGACATACTCTCTAAGGAGAGAGGAATAGTATTTGGAAGTGCCTAGGCTTCTAGTCAGAGAAGTTGGGCTCCTAACAGAAAAATAAAATAGTTTCATAGTGGCACACAAAGGATGCTTTACCAGCTAATAAGGGTTAGGTTAGGCAACTTGAAGGGTATGCTGTTAGAATGATATAGTTAAGCTGATCATTTGACTATGGATTTACACGTGGAAAACAAAGCAAGTGCATCCTGATGCTGTGAAGGGCAAAAGAGGAAAATCCTGTCACTAAGGTACTGGTCTACATCCATTACTATTATTAGATAGTCATTGGGTTCCCCTGGAGGAATATAGAGGATAGGTATCAAAATACTTCCTTCAATAATAAGGAGAAAGATGTCACGGTGGTGGTAGCCAAATTCCAGATGGGTGAGCATATCCCCCAAACAAAGGGAAAGTCCATCTTCAGAAAATTACCAAAGTCCCAGCAATCATATAATCATATAGTACACAAAAGATAAAGAAGGAAAAACTATGAAAAAAGGGAAAGGGAATAGGGGAGTAGTAATAGGTAAGGGATGAAGGAGGAAAAGTGGTGGAAGGAGAAATAGGAAACATCGGGGAGGGGGTGGGGCTGTGAAAAAAAATTGGTTAGGAGGTTGGGGGTGGATTATGGCTAGATAAACACCTTAGATTACAGGTGTCAAAGTGGTCATGACAGCACGGTACTCATTTGGGGTCTGGCAATAACACAAGCACTCCCAGATTTTGGTGAAGAAGGCCAGTGTGACAGGTAAATCAAGTCCCCCATCCCTGCAAACCTATATAGGTATATAAAACAATCTTTTTAAGGTGGGAGTATTGGGTTGTTTCCAGAACACCGGTATGTACATAAGAGCTGCGTTAATAATATGCATAGCTAAAGATTTATGGTAAGAGTGACGAATGACAGTGGAATGATGGAGTAGGTACTGGTGTGCAGATAAATCTAAAAGATAAGTGGAGGCCTTCACCACTATATGGAATTTCTCCCAGTAGGGTTTCAGAGTCGGACAGGACCATCATATGTGAAGCACACATTCGGCATTTGTGGAAAGATCTTTTGAAGGTGTGCTGGGGTCCTGTATCAGTGAAAAAATAATTTGAAATGATAGATTTGGACAGCAACACTTTCTGATCTTAACTATGCTTCTTCCCAGTCAAGTTTCATCAATGGGGCATCAAGTTCAGGGCTAATTTATTTTAAATGTATATAAAACAGTTTCATATTATATTATTTTGTACATATTTTCTGATCAGTTTTGTGATGGAGGAAAAGTACTATAAGGTAATTTGTGCTAGATAACAGAAGAGTGATAAATTCACTTTGTTGCTAGCTTCATTACCTCTATATTCTGCTGTTAGAAGACGAAAAATAAGATAATGTTTTCAAGATTCAATAAGTTCCCTTTAAGTAAGTGGACTTTTAATTGCTGTTACACTGTAAATTGGATGTTTGATCATGTTTTTACTGAAAAGAAACATTTGCAGCATTTATAATGAACTGTAATCATTGCATCTGCAACTAGCATCCACAGGACACAGTCATAGCTCCCCAAAGAATAACTATACTCTTGTATAGTTATCCTTCAATTCACCCTCCTTTCCCCCAGCGCACCTGTAAACTCTTATATTTACATAACCATGCTTCTGCTAGATTCACAATGTGTGGCCCAAAGAGAAGTGTGCAATGTCACCCTTTCAATCCCTTGATACTTTTGCACGTTAGTGAAAAATCAAACTCATTCCTATTGGGAGGATGGTTATCATTGGAATGCGTGACAAACAGCATCTCCATAGGAATATTTAATTTTTTTCTATGCATGGGCTGAACATCATGTATCTGGCAGCAGCATAGACAAGTGGAGGATTGAACGGTTATCCTTTAAGCTTAGATAATCTTTGACACCCAAAGAGAGTGTGGGATGAAGATTTACTTACTGAATTGGAAAAGGAGAGTGGGAAGTAGGCCTTTATTTCTAGTGACTTATTTTACCTTTCATCAAGATCACCAGTTAAGGGCACTTGGGCAGAGGGTGGCAAACTTACCCATTTGTCAGTATCATCTGGTAATTTAACAGGTGTAAGAATCTATGTTAATTGTTTGAATTCCAAATAAAAAACAGTTCTGATAGGCCTATCATTTGATATCATTATAGCACAGAGAACATTATTCATCAGCATTTTTACTATATGGATAGCAGCATATACATATATATTTCATGAGCTTGCTTGATATCTTAGCGTGGCTACAACATTTTATTGAAAACAAAATAAAGAGTAATTTTATAATAGAACTAAAGGCAAAACCTATTTTTTTCATTTTGGATAGAGTAAGGAACATTTATTTTCTAATTCTTTTCTGGGACAGCCCAAATTGTGGGATTTTATTTTATTTTCCCTTTTGCTGATAATGCTAAACATGACTAATAGAGAGCTTGAATCTCCCTAACAGGGGCACAGGCAGCAATAAAAAAAAAAACATGACAGGTGTTCTGGTGTTCTAACCTCTTTCCACTCTATCCACAACTAAAAAAAGTTTTGCCTTTAAAGGAGAACTACAGCCAAAGCTTGTTTGGCTGTCCCTTTCCTGTGGATCACAGGCGTACCGTTCGTTCCGCACTCCTGTGACCCTTTTCAGCAGATAGCAGGCACAGAGTCAGTTCAGACTCTGGAAAGGTCATGACCATGTACCATCTGTGCACAAAAAGTGCACAAAAACATCTGTTACAGTGCCCCATTACATCTATACAAGGGGCTTTTTCAGGAGTTTACAGGCATACACTCTTACAGGCATCAAGTACCCAAAAACACATGAAAAAGTGCAAAAGAGTGTGGAAAAGCACAAAAAAGCTCAAAGTAGCTCGAAAGCACAAAAAAAAATTTGAAAAATTAGATAAGGGGAGGGTTTGGGGAAAAAAAGCGCTTATGCTCAAAAAAGCTCAAATGAGCTCAAAGAAGACGCTCAATAAAAACGTACAAAAGAGCCCAAAAAAGTACAAGCTTCTTCAAGCTGAAATAAAAGCTTGTATGCCTGTAAAAGCAGTTGTTTTTTTTAAGCTGCAGTGTGCATGAGCCCTTAGTCTCTGTATAGCAGGACTGAAGTGTGAGAGAAAACATCAGCATAAGAGACCAATCAGCCTATGTGATGACAGGAAGCATGCTGATAGGAGTGATACCAGTAGCGAGCTCATCACTCTGCTATTTCTTCCTACACTGTCCATTAACATGCTGTGATGGTTCCAGGATAACCTGGGCTCAGAAAAAAATGGATTGAATGGTACTGGCGATCAGACTGAGGACATCTAGTGGCAGAGAAAAAGTACTGTGGGGGAAATTTATAGATTGCAGAGAATGTTGGTTTTGTTATTTTATCTTTTATAGGGCTGTTCATTTTTAGCTTGTTAGTTTTGTCAGAGATTCTGCTGTAAACATTAAAAAAAGGCAGCAAATAAACACAGGTATCTGCTGTTTTCAAATTATCCCAGTCTGGGTCAGATCTTCATTTGGGTCAGATTTATAATATGTTTATCTCTGTTCACAGGTTCAGTCAGGTATAATGTTTCTTAGTCAGCCAATCACTTATAGTACAGCTTATACAACATTTTTGTTAGGGGAATGGGTCCTACAGGACCTGCTACTGGGCACCAATGGGACATCTGTAATTGAACCAACAAAATCTGTGCCCTGTCTGCTTTTCTCACATACATAAATTCACCTAGGCTTTAATTCAGCAAGCTTGTATTGTTATTTTCAACATCTTATCCAGTATGCAATAGAAAAATTGCATGCAGAATACAAAACCGTCTTGCCTTGTCAGCAGATACTTCACAGCTAAAAGGAAAGTCTCCCAGCACGGCTTCTGTCAGTCTCTTAAATCATAGGCAGATGCATTTATGAGGCATTAAAACATTCCCTAATATTTAATTCATAAAGGTAAATACAATTATATGTCAAAAAACTTAACACACAATAAATACACATGAAACACTTTCCCTGATTATTCAAATACATATGTAAAATATATAAGCAGTTTGTGTTTACAATGGTGAAAAGTAGTGCTTTGTCATGTCACGCTGTGCATCCTAAAAGGCAACTAAATTCGAATAAACAGCATGAGGAGAGGCATGCTAACTAAAGTGTATTTAAACCTAAATGCATAAACCAAATATGTTCTTGTACATATACCTAGAATGCCATAAAGTTGAATCCTTTTTTATATTTCATGCTTTTAAATATGACTTACCTGGTGATGCCACAAATAAGGTGTATCCATAGGCACTTCATTTCTGTGGGTGACAATGCTTTTTCCATTCAGCTGCAGTGTTGTCATCCCTTTCCTGCTCTCTTAACTGTTTCCCGTCCAACCCATAGCAGATGTACTGCTACAGGGTGGATGCGCAGAATCACGAATATATACATGATTCTGCACTTCCGGGTTTTGAGCTCAAAATGCGTGCCGCCGGTGGCTTGCTTCCACTGTGATTTTACACAGCGGTACACAGCGGGAGCTGATCAGCGGGACCCGCCGATCGTTCATTGCACTGACAGAATGGCAGTCTGCCTATGTAAACAAGGCAGATTGTCATGGGAATGTAGTCTGCACCTCTCCCTCCCCAAATACCAACAGTATTAATTTCTAATAAATAAATAAAAACGCAATGCCTGAGCTTGGTATATAATTGGCGGTGACACATTTATTGGTGTAATATTTAAATAAATTAAAATCAATTTAATCATTTTTATTAATACATAAAATTCTTAACTTGTAAATAATAAGTATAGGGTAGACCACGCTCATACGAAAACCTAGCTGCACTCTCCCTGACCCAAAGTTTCCCTTTCTGGTCGTATAGGCAATTGAGACATTTCCTCGCCTCGGAAAACCCAGCCACCACTTGGTGTAGACAACTTTCTCCCATTTGAGCTCCTATGTACAAGCAACACCGCTCTGAGACATTTAATATCAAGCATATATGTACTACTTCAAGACGGGCCTGACCAGACACTGACGGCACACACACTTAGCTCCTAGGAAAAAGACTTGCAGATCAACCTTACAAATTAACATATTTAATTACGCTCATAAAGGTTCAATGAATGTAGCAATTCAAGAAAATGGATATAAAATTGCAACTAAATGGTACAGGACCCCTGCTAGGTTACACAAATTCTCCCCTGCAATTCCCAACACATGCTGGAGATGCAAGACAGCAATAGGCTCTATGATTCATATCTGGTGGGAATGCCCCTTAATCCAACCCTTTTGGCAGGAAGTTCAATCCATTATTTCACAAACAAACTATAACCCTGCACAATATCTCCTCTACCTTACGACTCTCCCTAAACAGACCTATCTCAAATCACTAGCCATGCATATGGTTAACGCAGCCAGGCTGTGTATCCCTACACACTGGCGATCTACTGATGCTCCCTCCATTCGGGAATGGCTGACCAGAGTAGCTAAGATAGAGGAGATGGAAGAGCTGATATATACCACACAAGAACGTTTACAGAAATTCTCGACTATCTGGGCTTGCTGGAAACACTTCCAAACCACAGACAAATATAAGGCATTCTTTCCCCCACTAAGTAGGGATACTTTACTTAATTTATAAAACAAAAAGATGCGATGTCAGTGGGAGGAGTGGGGGGCCGGGAAGGGCACCCACCTCCTCTCTCTTTTCCCCTTATGCCCCTACTTCCGATATTCTTTCATCCCCTACCCCTCTCTCCTTTACCCCCTCCCACCTACCCAATTAAACATTGAATCCCCCCGTAGAACGCTCAACTAACCATTAACCTTGTAGAGTTACATTCCCACTCGATCACGGGTGGCAGGATCAACGCTTCTTTCAGAACCCAAGTTAGACCGGATGATAGTGGTCTCATGGGTTTGATGCTCAGACCTAAGACTACCTGTCACGACTCGAGTACACCTCTTGTAATATATCATTATATTAGTTATACGTTTGTTGATATGCTATGACTATCTCTGTTTACCACTGTTCTATTAACCACGACCATCGCAGCATTGATATTGGGAGTTCTTTCATGCGATTCGAAAAGGTCGTGGCAGCATTTTTTGTATTTGATGTTTACCTGTTTACATGTTTCACATGTTTGTATGCTGTGAATCTTTCAATACAATCTTTTATGGAAAAAAAAAAGAAATGAAATAGAGAGGACATTGGCTCTTAACAATATGAATTACTGCCTAAAATACTTCTCCACAACTGAAAAATGATTAAATGCAGCAACTGAACATGCATGCACCTGGATATGGAAACGTTTCTGAACACCCAAAAAAAAATGAATACAACAGCCAAACTTGGACTTGAAAGTTCAAACTGAATTCTAATATTTGGTGTGGTATTTCTGAAAATGAGAGGGAAAACTGACATTAATTCAATTCATAGCACCTATGACTAAATAATGCCTAAATATTAAGTCAATAAAATTAAAAGCTAAATGCCAAAACAAATTCCCAAAGCTAAACTCTTATTGTACTGTCTAGGTAATCAGTCAGTTTAACAAAGGCTTGAATATTCCCATCAAGTCTTCTCTTACTCTTAACACTTTGTAAAAAAAAAAAAAACCTACATGGAGATTTTTTGTTTTGTTAAAGTAATTCATTAATGTTCCCCTAGAGAGCAGTAATCTGTAGAAATATGAAATTAATATTTGAAATGAATTTGAATGTGGACAAACTGAAGTTTCTGAAGTTTGGTAGAGGGTGGGCAGTACACTCCTCTTGAGAGTGACAGCAAGTAGTGGATGGTAAACATCAACATTTTTTACTAGATAATTACTTAGAACCCCCCAAACATTATATATATATATATAATATATATGTGTGTATATATATATATATATATATATATATATATATATATATATATGTATATATGTTTTTAAGCAGAGGCCCAGAAAAAAAAACATTGGTAGTTGCAATGTTTATGTCACGTGGCATTTGACAGCAGTTTTTCTAAAGCAATTTTTTGGGAAAAAATACTTTAATTAATTTTAGTCCACACAAAAACAATATAATATCGAATTGTTTTGTTAAATTTAAAAGATGATGCTACGCTGAGTAAACAGATACCTAACATATCATGCTTTAAAATTGAATGAAATGGCTATAGACCAGTGATGGCGAACCTTGGCACCCCAGATGTTTTGGAACTACATTTACCATGATGCTCAATTACACTGCAGAGTGCATGAGCATCATGGGAAATGTAGTTCCAAAACATCTGGGGTGCCAAGGTTCGCCATCACTGCTATCACTGCTATTGACATTTAAATATCTCTATAAGCAATGTTTAAAATGCCTTTACAGGTTACTAGTTTAGAGTTACACAAGAGGTCTGGTGCTAGAATTATTTTTGCTATGATGCTCACGATAATGCTTCATTTGCATGATGTGATCATTGTTACGGCGTGGGGGACCGACGCATGTGTTCGCCTTTGCGTGTGAGCATGGGGGCATGGGACTGCTTTAAAAAAAAATTGCATTTATTTTATTTAAAATGTATTCTTTTACACTTTATTTTAAAAACATTTTTATCAACTTTTTTGCTATATTATTGCTTTATTGCTATTAAAATGTATTCTTTTACACTTTATTTCAAAAATATTGTTATCAACTTTATTGCTATATTATTGCTTTATTGCTATTAAAATGTATTCTTCTACACTTTATTTAAAAAACATTTTTATCAACTTTATTGCTATCACAAGGGATGAACATCCCTTGTGATAGCATGGGTCATGACATGTCTTTTTAAAGAAAGATCTGGGGTCTTTTAGAAAGATCTATTAGCCCTTGTACTGTACACATGGTCGGACATTCCAACAACAAAATCCGTCGGATTTTGTCTGACGGATTTGTCCGAAACTGGTATTGCATACACACGGTCGGACAAAGTTGTCGGAAAATCCAATCGTTCGTAATGTGATGACCTTATTTAGTTACGACGGGACTACGTTCAGGCTAGTAGCCAATAGCTTCGGTCTAGGAATTTGATCTGAGCATGCGTGGCACTTTGTCAGATCGGAATTCTCTACAAACGATCGGACAAAGTCCGATCGGATCATGTTGTTGGAAAATTTTTATATCAAGCTCTCAAACTTTGTTGGTCGGACATTCCGACGGAAAAAGTCAGATGAAGCCCACACACGGTCGGATTATCCGACAAAATGGTCCAATCGGACATTTTCCATCAGAATGTCCTACCGTGTGTACAAGGGCTTAGACCCCAGATCTCTCCTCTGGCCTCAAAAGCATTTGATCAAACCGAGATCAGTTTGATCAGATGTTGTTACAAGCCAGTAACGGCTTGCGTACAACAAACAAAAAGTTGAAAGTTAAAAGGATATATTTTTCTCTCTTAATTTCCTTGAGTCCCTGAGTTTTTTTTGTTTTGTTTTTTTGTTTATTTTTTATTGGTCTCAATACCACGCATTATAGCTTTTGGGTTTATTATCTACCCTAATGTATGTTACATTATTTAAACTGATCTCTACTAATGTAACTCAGTAAAAAAGTTTTTTTTTTCTGACTTGTGTGTACAGTGGAACCTTGGTTAATGAGTAACGTGGTTAACGAGCATTTTGAAAGACGAGCAACTTTTTTTATTTTTTATTCTGGCTCAGTTTGCGAGTGTTGTCTCGCAAAACGAGCAAAATTCAAGCTAATGTGGTGTGTAGTATCGCATCTGTCCAGAAGTGCGGGGGTGCCGGTGACACTTAGAACAGTTTGGAGCTGTACGGAGCCGCCCGGAAATACTCAGAATCACTCGGAAATACTCAGAAACACTCGGAAGTACTCCGTTACCAAGTGTTTCCGAGCCTTTCCGCGGGTTTTAACATTTTCCACAGACTATAATCAACAAAGTCTGATCAATAGGAGGTTATCACATTAGTAATGTAGTGGAATGGTAAACTTCAAGGTAGGCACATATGTAGTGTAGTGCACCCCAGGTAGGAGCCGCTGGTGAAAAGGGATTCTCCAGCCTGCACAGCCAGGCACACCAAATCTTCACAGTCACTTCAGAGACAATGAGGCAGTCTGCAACTTTGTTTTTTATGTTTTTTTGAGGGTTAGTAAACTTGGATGGGGATGTGAAGCTATGGGATGCCCACTGACTTCAAACAACTTCAGGAACAACTTCCAACTGTAGTATATACAGCGCTATATGCAGTCTCTGTGTACGCTCCATTTCTTCATCCAGCACTGCACTTGCTTTCAGGATTCAGCTATGCCACCCAGCAGTTAGTTATGTAGCAAAAGCCCACTACAGGCCGGCTTATTATACTTAGAACAGATACAGTTCATACCATTCATAGTAGTTCATAGCATACCATAACAGAGACATACTGTAGCTCATGCTTTCCCAGCACTTTCTCCTGTGATCACTGATCCAGGCCCTGCCAGCCCTTCTGGCTGCAGCAGCACCTTTCACTGGCTACTTCTCCACAGTCCTCCAGACTGACACTCATCAGTCCTCCCAGACTGACTCTCCAGGTGATCTCCTGGATGTTCTCCCATTGTCCTCTCCTTGCACCTGTGCCTCTAGGAAGGATGTCCTCTGTGTGTTGTAGAGGTTCCCTCCAGCACTCGAGCCCCAGGCCCAAGGTCACCACTCCAGAGTAGGAAGCTCCCTCAAGGGCCTCCGACAGCCTCCTCAGCACTCCATCTCCATCTTCCATCTGACTGTCCCTACTGGCCTGACTCATGAGTATATATGTGGTACTAGCCCACTTTCTGGGGAGTGGCAGGGGCCATCATCAATAGTCCAGGCACCTCCTTCTAAACTTCATCCTCTACTTCTGGAAGCTTCTCCAAGGTTCCAGAGAGAAGAGGGAGTTACCAGAGATGCTGCCTGCTGAGTCATCCAGCCTTCCTGAGACCAGATCCAGTTTTCCTCATGCAGCTGTACAACAACAGATCACCTCTAATAGTATTCTATTGCTGACTGCAACCAGCCAGCAATACAACACTCTCGCAGCAATCTACTCCTGTAGGGAAAAAATTGACCGAGCTGCAACAGCTCTGCCTGTGTTTCCATATTGACAGGAAGTGCAGTGATGTTACTATACTCCTAAAGTAAACATTATTGCTCCTATGGAGTGATCTGTAGAGGCATTGAAATTCCAGGAGCTGATTTTTTTTTCAGATCCTGGACTTAGTGCTAGATGCTGACTGTCACTGACAGAAGGCGGTTTCCAATCTGTATCCCCACTGGGATCCACAGAAGCTGATTCCTGTAATCATTTCAAAATGGCACTGGGACAAGTAGTCTTTCTCCTGGCACCATTGTAAAATAGCACTGGAGATTCAAGAGGTTAAGTGCATGCATGTCTGTTAAATAATAAGTGTAATCCACACTTACAGGTATTTATTACCCTCTGAGAGGGACTGAGACATCTTTGTCTATGCATTATCCAGCGTGAGCATGTACTATACTGAGATACTGGCTCAGAGATTTTTTTTTATTATACAGGATTTACATGACAAGATGACCTGTAAAATCTGGTGTATGTGAATTTCTTGATTGTGTTTGTAAATAGCTGACACAGATCAGCCTCCTGCTGCAGATTTGTGACTTGCTACATTACAAATCTAACATTGTTGTCAGATATGACTTTATATATTATTAAACAAATAAGAAGTTGCTACACACAATTCTTCAATAGTAAACAGTACAACTTCTAAAATACTTCTGGGTCTACTTCTAAAACGTATTAATTTATTCATTTATTACAAGAAAAATCAAAATGATCAGATAGTGTATTAAATAAATTGGATAATACGAATTGCACATTTCATAGCAGAGAGAAAATAGTCATAGGTATTAATAATTTTAAAATGCCATTTTAATTACCTATTAAATGTGTATTTAATTTTCCTTCTGGAACCAATTTTTATGATAAGATTACTAAATAAATCAAGCCATTCTCTGGTGATACGTGTAAACCTTTCCTTGACCTGTTCACACATTTTGGCTCTGCACTAATAAGTCTATTTCATAGATACACAATTTATGTATTTGTGAACCATAATAATACCCATGGTGCCATCGACCTTTACCATATTAAGTTCAATTTTGATTGCTTTTCTAAGTCTACATAGGCTTTATAATCTAGCTGTTCAGATCAAAATAAACTCTTTGATGTGATGTCTAGCAGTTTAATTTCTTCTCTAAAATAAGTCCATTGTAGACTCTATTTTGTGAGTTATAATTATGTATTTCTCAATTTTTACAGAAACCCTTTGATAGCTCATACATACAAAATCAAAACGGGAAGAGAGCATTTGGTAAGTAGTTCTGCTTCCCATCAAATGCTCTCATTTTGCTGTGTGTATGGGAATTCAATAAATCCATATATTTCAATATAGATGTTTGCTTCACTTCCTGGTATATTTCACTAAAATAAATGTAGACTCCTTGACAGATTCTAGCCTTTAGCAAACATTGCTATCGGAAGTGGCAGTTTTTACAAAAATACTTCCTGTGTCTCTGTGTGTACTTACTGCAAATACAAGCTCCTTCTTCACATCTCTTAGAGACTCCGGTTGTGACTTTCTTCTTCAGTAGTTTTGTCCACAAAGTCATAACAGAGATGTGACTCTTTTGAACTGAATTCGATCACTCAGGTTCAGGAACCTGGTTCTGGGATTGTACGGAGACTGCACTTACCTTCCATGCACTCTGCTGCCCCACACACCTGCTAGATACAGTGGGTAAGCACTTACACTTGTCCAAGGACCCTCTCCCATCTGGATACATTCAGAATTTGTGCAATGGGTGATCAGGCATGAACTGCTGGAGAGGGACACTTAGTCTCTAATAGACATGTGCACCATCAATAAATTTGTTTTGTTTCATTCCATTTCGTATTAGCCGCTAATTCGTAATTCGTGTCCAAAATTCAATATGGATTCGTACGAAATACAAATTTTCGTTAGGTTTGTTAAATTTTCATAACAATTACAAACATTTGTTAAGATGAATTTATCATTAAGAGGGGCTCCCACCATCCCTGTGCTTGCTCATTATGAGGGGCTCCCACCATCCCTGTGCTTGCTCATTATGAGGGGCTCCCACTATCCCTGTGCTGTGCTGACTTCCAGGGTTTTTAACTTCATCATAACTAATAATCGTAATTAATGGCAATTCTTATTTTGTCCGATTCTGAATCTCCCAATGACTACCAGTACCAGTCTCCCACTCCCATATTAAAAAAGGTCATTTTCCCAACCCTCATTCAGCAGCAGAAGAAAACCTCTGATTGGTCAACAAAACACCAGTCACGCTTCCGTTGTAATGGAATTTGGATCTGAAATCTGTCAACGAAATTTAGTATTTCATATACAATTCGGAAGTATAGCAATTCCTATTTCGGATGCTTCCGAATGTATGAATTTACAGAAATTCCTAAGAATTTTCAATTCGTATGAAACTAATCACACATGTCTATTCTCTAATGAACTCCAAGAGGCAGAAGTGGCCAGAGAGGACACGGAAGGTGCATTACTGTGTCTGCTATCTAGAAAATGCACTACTTTGCCCTTAATTGACAACAAACAGATTCTCTGTAAAGATGGACGCAAGCTACATTATGGAAAAGCTACCAGGGCAATGTTGGTAGATATGACAGTTAAACACTTAGATCCATTGTCTATATCTTGCTACTAGAATTCCAAAGATATACTTAATACGAAAAAAAAAATGAAATTGAACAATCAAGCAGCCATGTAAAATATTTATTTTTCAGAACCTGTCTTTAATCTTTAACAAAATGCATAACGTTTTATGGACAATAAATAAAATCATATACAATCCACAACAATGTATTTTGTCAACAAAGGTAACACTTTAAAAAAAGAAAAATAAGACAGAGGTAGACTGAAGATGCAATAATTTCAGCTGTTTTAAGCTCATAAGGCTGGATATGACCTGAGCTGCTAGCAGCGCCAACCCTCAAGTGCTGCCACATATTATTTCTATTCTTCCTGAGGCTTCTGATGGCCTTCAAATTACCATGTCTCATACTGAAGTGCTACAAGCATAGGGATATACTGAGAGTCACAGTGCACTTGAGGCTTATTTGAGGGCAGCAATCATTTTGTTGCTGACCTGTCCATTACAAAGCTGCTTGTTTGCAGTAAGGCTTTCTTACCAACTTCAGCTCTCGTACTTATATAACCTTTATGAAAGAGAACAATTTTTACATTTCCACTATATACCCATTTATTTGGCAATAACGTTTTCATTACTTATAGCGGACCTTTTGAAGTGCTACTTATCCTCTTCCTCCGCCCAGCCCCTAACTAATCTTACTTTTTTTTTTCAGGGAGCGGGTAACTTTCTATAACAGAAATCTCCCACCTCCTCAACTCATGTCTAGGTGAAGATGATGTCAGTTTTGCCCTCATTCTCCCTGTTTGCAACCTCCTGGAAAACATCATACATGTCCCAGGAGGCTGCAGGATTAGACTTACAGTGCTGCGCAATCCACCCATGCTGGCTGGGAAGCATTGAAAAAGTAAGAGCTGGCTCCCACATCCAAGATGGCAGTACCAGGGACCCTGGCGAAGAATTGGTATTTGTAGCTGCTGACTTTTAGTTTTTAGGAACATGTGTGAAGTTCCTTTTTATTAACCACTTCAGCTCAGGAAGGATTTACCCCCTTCCTGACCAGAGCACTTTTGTTGATACGGCACTGCGTCATTTTAACTGACAATTGCGCGGTCATCCGCCGTTGCACCCAAACAAAATTGACATCCTTTTTTTCCCACAAATAGAGCTTTCTTTTGGTGGTATTTGAACAAATTGCGACAATTATTATTTTAACATTTTGCTATAATATATATCACCAAAAAATATATAAAAAAATTATTTCTTTCTCAGTTTAGGCCGATATGTATTCTTTTACATATTTTTGTATATTGATTGGTTTGTGCAAAAGTTATAGCGTCCACAAAATAGGGGATAGATTTATGGCATTTTTATTATTAACTTTTTTTTATTAGCAATGGCAGTGACCTGCGTTTTTTATCATGACTGCGACATTATGGCGAACACATCGGACACTTTTGACACTATTTTGGGACCATTGTCATTTATACAGTGATCAGTGCTATAAAAATGCACTGATTACTGTGTAAATAACACTGGCAGGGAAGGGGTTAAACACTAGGGGGCAATCAAGGGGTTAAGTCTGTCCTAGTGAGTGATTCTAACTGTAGGGGGGATTGTCTCACTAGAACATGACAGAGATCACTGCTCCCGATGACAGGGAGCAGTAGATCTCTGTCATGTTGCTAGGCAGAATAGGGAAATGCCTTGGGGCATCTCCCCATTCCGGAGCTCCGTGACATGATGGCGGGCCTCTGGCAGATATCAAGTCCACGGGACCCACAGGCATGCTCACAGAGTACACGGTGGCTCAGCGCACACACCCACTATGCCACGATTTAAAGGGGACATACCTGTATGCCCATTTGCCCAGCCATGCCATTGTGCCAGCATATATCATCGTGCGCTGGTCGGCAAGGGATTAATAGACATGGGTCGAACACCACCCTGGTCAGTTCGCAGCAGAACTCCTGAACAGGGGAAATGTTCACTCGAATGATGTACCCCGTTGAAGTCTACAGGAAAAATCGAAAGTGCCAATTTTGGAGATTCATTCTCCATACCCAACCCTGACCCAACCCCACCCGCATCCCTTCTATCTGGCTTAGGGAGGGAGAGATGGAATCCCAAGTCCCTCCAAGTCCCTTCTCCTGCGCCCCCCCCACATCCTTTTCTCTTTTCCCCTTCTCTTTTTCCTTTTTCCTCTTGATCTCTCCTTTCAAGAGACAGAAACTCCTCTATCAGCATCACTGAGAGTTTATGACAAACATGAGCCTCAGACACCTAATCCAAACCATTTGGTCATCACCGAATTCCAGCTCACTTTAACCACAACCCATCTCTCTTCCCCTTCTTTCCTTTTTGAATCTCATAGGCAGATCTGATGGTTGTTATTTATTCCAAAACTAAATGTAAGACAGATTGATAGAAGCAACACCTAAGGGGATGATTGAGTGCCCCCCTCCTGAACCATGCCAGGCCACATGTCCTCAACATGGTGGGTGGGAGCTTTAGGGTTGGGGGGCATGTTGATGGGGACAAGGTCCTCATCCCCACAGCCATGGCTGGTGGTTGTGGGGGTCAGTGGGTGGGCTTTACAGAATCTGGAAGCCTCCTTTAACAAGGGGGCCCCCAGATCCTGGACCCCCCTATGTGAATGAGTAGCGGGTACATAGTACCACTACCCATTCACCAAAAAAGTTGTAAAAAGTAATAAATACAAGAGACAGTTTTTGACAACTCCTTTTTAAAAAAAATACAAAAAAAGGGTTCCTTGATGTAAATCCATCCTCAATTCAGCAGCCGAAGGCCTCCTATGCACTTTGATATTTCTTATATAGGTAAGGGGCGGGGCAAATGGGTGACGTCAACCCCCTTCTGATGTCACGGAATGGTGTATGCTGGGCCTGTCATGTCAAGGGGGTCAGGTCCAGCAGGTGATGTTCCCATGTGGCCTCGCCCCTTACCTATAAAAGAACTGTCAAAGTGCAGAGGAGGCATTCAGCGAGAGGCCGTCTCAGGAGGCGGAGCATTTTTGGCTATGGATTTACATCGGGGGGACACAATTTTTTTATTTTAGATTTTGATAAATAGATTTGTCAAAAATGTTTCTCTTGTTTTTTTTTACCTTTTGTACCCTTTTTTGGTGAATGGGTAAGGGTACTATGTACACGATACTCATTAACATAAGGGGAGCCAGGATCTTGGTTCTTCCAGATTCCCGAAAAGCCCCTGCCTGCAGATCCCCACAACCACCAGCCACAGTTGTGGGGATGAGGTCTTGTCCCCATAAACAAGTTGTTTATACATACATTGTTGTAGATCTAAACAGTGCCAACTGGTCCTGGGTGTTGTAGTTTCAAGAGTTGTACTAAAGGAGAAGGAGTAGATCTGCAAGCAAGTTTGTACAAGAGGCAGAGGAGTGTATATACTGGATGTATATAGTTGTCCCTGAAGACTTTACTACACTGATCAAGTGGGCATTCCATATTCCCCATCCTCATCCAAGTTGAAATTCACCTTAAAAAAAACACACAAAAAAACAAAGCTGTTCAGACTGTTTCCTGACTCTGTGTGCTGTGGAAAATGCAGCGTGCCTGGCTGTGGAGGGTGGGGGATCCCATTCATCAGTGGCTCCAACGGGGGTAGAGCTACACAAAGATTGCACCAGTAAATTAATGGGGCCAGATTGCTTAGGACACAGTAGGTTACAGAAAGGAAGCTGCCATATAGAGTAGTGGTAGAAATGCCACTAATATACATGACATTAGGAACCTATCGAGTATAAAGTTCAGCATTCAGATGAGTACCTGAACAGCTAAAGACTGGTCTAAACTTGTGTTCAGACTGAACATTGATAACACATGATCTAATGAAGAGAACTGCAAACAAGGTATTAGTGATAAGAGATTTTGCCAGGAGTTAATTGCTGATATTTGTGAGGAAAGCTGGAGATTAGAAAAATCAGCAGCCCTGTCACCAAATGTTGGGCACGTGTGTGCAGTACACAAGAAAAATACCCCAATATAATGGGATTATGTGTGTGCAGTAGAACCCAATAAACTTGCTGGTAGCTAGTAGATAGATCAGTCTCCTTCCCTCTTAACAATCTATACTACTGCATACATGCAGGTAGCAGGAAGTACAAAATGTACTGGCCACAGTTAAACATTGTTGCAGAATGCTGGTAGACTGTGCCAAAAAAAGAGTATGCAGCTTAAAAAACAAATCACACCTATCACCCACCTTCAATTCCCCATCCTCATAGTAAAAAAAAAAAGTCATATACCCAAAATGGAAGGAAGGACTAAAGGCACAGGCAATGGTACCAGAGGTGGAGACGTAGGGGAAATGAGCTCCAGAAGTAGGTACTGCATGCTAAAGTGATGGGCTGCACACAGCAGATGCCAAGTTCATTAGCAATCCTTTTAGCAGTACTTTCTGTCTCTGCCTGTTTGTGCTGCCTTTAAATTGGTACCAATTTTTCCCTTCTAAATCTAAGGACTGTGACTCTTTATGCCACGTACACACGACTGGACTTTCTGGCAGACTAAGTGCGACGGAATCAGTCTGTCGGACAATTCGATCGTCCGATCGTTTTTCGTTAAAAAAAATCAGATGGACCTAAAAATAGAACATGTTTCAAAACTGTCCAATGGACTTAATTCCTATCGGGAAAATCATTTGTCTGTATGCTGGACCAGTCTACCCATCCAACCTACAGACTGAAACACTAATATATATATATGTATGTATGTATGTATGTATGTATGTATATATATATATATATATATATATATATATATATATATATATATATATATATATATATATATATATATACAACAACACCACTGGGCTCTGTTTGTGGTGGTTTTGAGACCTTTGTGTGCTGTGTTTGTTGGCCACAGAATGTAAAGAGCTGTGGCGTCTACTCTAGTCTGACCCAGCCTCTGAAAATTCATCTATGAGTAGGTTACGTATGTAGCGCCGGCTCCTGGAGAGCACGGACTATGTTTTTGAAATTTATGTATTTTGACCCCAAGCGCATTACTTTACATTTCTCCACATTAAACCTCATTTGCCATTTGTCTACCCACTCCTTTATTTTATTCAGGTCATTCTGCAAAATGTCCATGTACTCTGCTTAACTTTGTGTCATCCACAAAAACTAAGACTAAACTATTTATCCCATCCTCTATGTCGTTTATGAATATGTTGAATAGAATTGGTCCCAAGACAGAACCTTGGGTTACCCCACTCACTACTCCAGACCAGTCTGAGTACATGTTATTTATCACCACCCTTTGGACCTGTCCATGTAACCAGTTTTTTACCCAAGCACAAACCCTATGGTCTAAACCTGCAGACCTTAGCTTGTAAACTAAGCGTTCATGGGGGACTGTATCAAATGCTTTTGCAAAGTAAAGATGCACCCCATCCACAGCCCTCCCCATATCTAGATGGCTGCTCACTTCCTCATAAAATAATAGCAGATTGGTCTTGCAGGAACTTCCCCTCATAAGCCCATAAGCTGATTATCACTAATGATATTCTTCTCCTCTGTAAAACTTTGGATGTAGTCCCTAATCATCAGCTCCAATCATTTACCCACTACTGATGTGACTGGCCTAGTCTTTGAGGACTTGCAGGTGTAAGCCATTTGGTCCCGGTGATTTATTTGTGTTGAGCTTGCTAAGTCTCTCTTTGACTTCAGCCTCTGGTAGCCACATGGGTATGTCTTGTGTTGTGCAACTAACGCTACAGTCGCTGTCGTTAAACCCTTCTTTTTCTTATGTAAAAACTGTGGAGAAGAAGGCATTTAGTACAGTTGCCTTCTTTGTGTCATATGTAACCATCCTCCCTCCTAATCTTTTAAGTGTGCAATGTGCTGCGTTTTTGTCTTTTTACTGTTAATATATCTAAAAAAACGTTTTTGGGTTATTTTTACTTACTTCCGCTATGTGTCTCACTTTTTTAGCCGCCTTGATTGCGTTTTTACATTTCTTGTTGCATTTCTTGTAGTGCACAAATGCTGGCATTGACTTATTCCCTTTATATTTTTAAAGGCCATACTTTTCTCCGTGATGAGGCTACTCACATTACAGTTTAACCACCCAGGTTTAATTTTTGCTCTTCTATATTTATTGTCAATTGGAATGCACTGCTTGATACCTTTATTTAATATGCTCCTAAAACATTCCCATTTATTTTCTGTGTTCAATGTCCCCAGAATTTGGTCCCAATTAATGTTGTGTAGCAATGATCATTTTTCAGGAAAATGTGCTAGTTTGAAATTTTGTGTTTTTGTACCAACCATATGCCTCCTTTTCCTGTGATTAATGGTAATGGTGATCCTGTGATCACTAGAGCCAAAGCTGTCGCGTGTCTCCACATTTGAGATCAGACATGGATAGTTCATAATTAAAAGATCTAACAGGGCACTCTTTCTAGTTGGTGAATCCACCATTTGGGACATGAAATTGTCCTGTAAAAAATTTATGAAATGATGGGCCTTTAGTGAGTGAGCAGTTCCCTCGACCCAGTCAATATTGGGATAATTGAAGTCCCCCATTATGATTACGGTACATTTCCCTGTTTCCCTGCCATTTCCCTGATAGAGCCTCAGGAGCAGAAAGCTTAGAGACCACTACATCTGCAGGTAATGTAGTGGTCTCTAAGCTTTCTGCTCCTGAGGCTCTATCTGATGAATAGAAGAATCTCAGTAAACCTTGCTGGATAATTTTCCACCTGATGAGTCACAGACAACTGCCATAATTTCCAGGCTTATATAAACCATATTAGTTCTTAGTAATGCAGAGCAAACCACCTTAAAAAAAGAACAACTGATATAACTTATACTATTGCCGTACTAGTCTGGAATCCCTTAAAAGCAAAGTAACTTCCAAAACCTTACTTTTACACACCCTATTCAAATGTGTCATGTAAAGAGACAGGAAAACCCTTGAAAAAAAATCTACACCTTCCGATATTAAAGGAAAATCTATTTACGCAGACCATTATTAAGAAATTGGCCATTCCCACTGTAGCTCTGGTAGCGTCCTATCCTAATAAAGCACCCACTATTCTTTTTGAAGATGCTCCAGTATTTAAGAATATAATTTCCAAACAGTTGTGCTTTCTAAATAATTGTTTTTTTTCTGGTAGAACTTGCATTTCAATCAACCTCTGATGACTCTGATCTTTGTGTCTCAAACCTTAGGGGAATTGACTCAACTTATTCCCTGATTGTCAGGAACTCTCAGTCCCTTGAAAAGTAGCGCACATGGAGTAAAACAACATAAAACCTCTCCTTCTGCTTCCCTGTGGCCACTGTTCCTAGTTCCACTGCTTGCAGAAAATGCTAGCCCACCTGGCTGCCACCAGCCGCACCTGTCTGTTTTCCTGTCCCTAGTCCTCCTGACTTATATGCATATGGAAATTCCCCAGGGCAAGGCTGGATGAGGACTTGGCACACTGCTATCTTCAAGAGAGCACTGCTACAGCTGACAGTCTCTTCCCTTGTCTGTCCCTGAAAAGTGCTGATCTACTCACTGTCTCTCTATGCTCTTTCTGCTCCCTCTCTGATTTGAATCCCTTCAACTTCCTCCTGTGGTGGGATCCTTCCAGGCCAGCCTTCCGAGCTCTGGTCCAAGGTAAACCCCCAAAAGGGCCACCGGCAGCCTTCCTCAGCACTGCTTCTCCATCTTCCACCCGACTCCCTTATTGGCATGGCCCATTTCTATCTATGGGTTTCTCAGTACCCTGCCAGGCCCACTCCTGGGGATTGGCTGGGGGCCCATCAATATTAAAGGCAGCCCCTCCTAACCTCCACCCACTATTTTCTCAAACTTTCTCCAACATTCTAGAAATGGGGGGGGGGGGGCACCAGACAGCTGCTGGGATGAGACTTTCAGCCCTGAACACTAGTAACCCTCACCCATATTCAATGACTTAGGTTTATACCAGAGCCAAACTATGTTTTACCTGCACTACACTTCTATTAGCACACACTAGAGGGTGCTACACTCTAAGGCTGGACTGAAGGAAGAGGCCCAGTTTAATTGCAAATTCTGGACCCCTACATTTCTTAAAGTCCTGTTCTGCTTGAAGGAAAGCTAACAATTTCTAGGGGCTACATTTAGCATTACGCCCTTTTTCCCCCTCCTCATTAGCTGACCTGAATGGGAAAATCAGTGAGCCAATCACACAAGCAAGAAATAACATGGGGGGGGGGGGTGTTGTGTACACCATCTTTGTACAGAAGGTCTCCAAGTTGGCATATTGCATTGCAGATTGATTACAGCACTGCAGATTGAAAAGGAAGGGTTATTTATAATAATATTCAATTACAATGACTTGTGTAGCTTGTGAACTTGTGACGTGTAGCAATTGTATATGCTATATTCTTTTTTTTTTTATTATTCGCTATTTTTTCCCATGGAAGTGGAGTTATCCTTTAAATGTTTTTATTATTCAGGACCAAAATTTTTGCGTGGTCTGTCATAGACTTCCTTTATCAGGGAAAATTTCTGGCCTCTGTGGAAATCAAGGATACATTTACCAAGGGACTAGACCCTGTGCTGGCCTTGCTGTGCTCCCGGTATATTCCTATTGTGGGATATCTGAATGACCACCCACTGAGAGAACAATTGGCATATACAGGTTAAGACTGACATGTGTTGTGGACATTTCCAACCTTAAAAAGGTTGAGTTGGATCTTGAATCTTTAGAAGTCATGCTGCAAGCAACACATTGTTTGCAGAGATACTTGCAGCATCTGGGTCTAATCCTAAGCCAGATTTTTTCTTTACTAGCTAAAACTTGTTCAGAAGCCATCTGACTCTCTGCTTCTGCATGAGAATCCCAGGCTTTATGATAGCCTTCTTAAAAAGCAATTCCATTTGCTTAGTTACACTGCAGGCCCCTATCACCCTCATAAAATGGAATAGGTCTATTGACAAACTGACTCTCTTGACACTGAAGACCAGCTTACATCTTGCCTGGTGGCTCAGAAATCCAGCTCTGGAGTAGGGGAACTTATTTTTTCCATACTATTGAAAGATTTTCTCAATGGATACCAGCCTGGTGAGATGGGGAAAAGTCCCAAACTTGAAGTGGAGGAAGAATCTAATTTGCCAATCAACATTCCCTGCAATGCTGGAATTCCTGACTGGAGGATCTTCCAACCAGTACTGCATTCAACAACGCCACTGCAGTTGCATAAATTAATGATCAGGTTGGAATCAGAAGTCTTGCTACAGCAAGAGAACTATAGAAAATTTTGTCCTGGGTGTGGACAAATGGTAGACTACCTAAACAAACACTTTCTACAGCAGAATGTTACAAAGTTTTATCAACACTGTATGGTTGAATTACTAACACTGGATAGTTCAAAATCTAGTGCAGCTGTGCACGGTAGCCATTCAACTTCCAACTTCAGCTTGTTCAAGTAAGCTTTGACGAGAAAAAAAGGGAAGCTGGTTTCTATGCAGAGTTGCACCAGATTTTGCACTCTTCCGTTTTAGTAAATCAACCCCTGTATCTGTTTGTTACATAGGCCTTTTCTTTTTGTTCTGTGGTTTTATGCCTGCTTGCGCTGATAGAGATACTGGAAAAGGGTCAGTGTGTGTAAGTCAGGTAGGCCACTGTAGGTAGGTCAGTGTATGTATGTCAGGTAGGTCAGTGTATGTATGCCAGGTAGGTCAGTGTATGTAAGTCAGGTAGTTCAGTGTAGGTAGGGCAGTGTATATATGTCAGGTAGGTCAGTCTATGTAGATCAGGTAGGTCAGTGTATGTAGGTTAGGTAGGTCAGTGTAGGTAGGTCAGTGTATGAAGATCATTGTATGTATTTCAGGTAGGTTAATGTATGTATGTCAGTGTATGTATGTCAGGTAGGTCATTGTAGGTAAGTCAGTGTATGTGGGTCAGTGTAGGTAGATCAGGTAGGTTAGTGTAGGTATTTCAGTGTATGTAGGTCAGGTAGGTCAGTGTATGTCATGTATGTCAGAGTATGTATGTCAGTGTAGGTAGGTCAGTGTATGTAGGTCAGTGTGTCAGGCAGGTGAGTTTAGTGGTCAGCATTGATGGGCACTGGTAAGCCAGGCAGCAACCAACAAGTGAGCTTACCCCCCGCCACACAACCCCACTGGTCAGCCAAAAAGAAATCCCGTGGCACATACACACACACACCCCGCCTCCCCCGCCGTTGCCGGCCTTGGACTTTGGGCTGAAGCCCCTGGTCTTTTTGCCACCTATCAACGCCCCTGGTCCCCATAATGGAGAACCAGGCTCTCATTCATACATTTCTTGGTAAACGGGCAAATATTTATTAAAGTTTATGGTGGATCGAGTATCACACACGCTTCGAAAAACATACTACATTTTCTAGGTTTTACCAGCATGTTCAGGCTGCATTTGATGCTAACTTCAGGCATTATGTCCTTCAGGCAGCTATTTTGAGATGTAAGCAGCTCCAGTTCTGTTGTTTTTCTATGTGGACTTGTTAATGTTATGTTGCCCACCCCTCAGTTGGACTGCTTTTGGATGTTCCAGTTGTCTACAAATCCAGTATGTCTCATGGAAAGAAAAATATAGTACTTGCAGTATCTCACAAAAGTGAGTACACCCCTCACATTTTATTATATCTTTTCATGTGACAACACTGAAGAAATTACACTTTGCTACAATGTAAAGTAGTGAGTGTACAGCTTGTATAACAGTGTGAATTGGCTGTCCCCTCAAAATAACTCAACACACAGCCATTAATGTCTAAACAAAAATGGCAACAAAATTGAAAACACCCCTAAGTGAAAACGGCCAAATTGGGTCCATTTAGCCATTTTCCCTCCCTGGTATCATGTGACTCGTTAGTGTTACAAGGTCTCGGGTGTGAATGGGAAGCAGGTCTGTTAAATTTGATGTTATCACTCTCACTCTCTCAATGGTCAATGGAAGTTCAACATGGCACCTCATGGCAAAGGACTCTGAAGATCTAAAAAAAAGAATTGCTGCTCTACATAAAGATGGTCTAGGCCAGTGATGGTGAACATTGGCACCCCAGATGTTTTGGAACTATAATTCCCATGATGCTCAGCTTCACTGCAGAATGCCTGAGCATCACGGGAAATGTAGTTCCAAAACATCTGGGGTGCCAAGGTTCACCATCACTGGTCTAGGCTATAAGATGTTTGCCAAGACCCTGAAACTGAGCTGCAGCATGGACCATACATTGGTTTAACAGGACAGGTTCCACTCAGAACAGGCCTCGCCATGGTCGACCAAAGAGGTTGAGCATCATATCCAGAGGTTGTCTTTGGGAAATAGACATATGAGTGCAGAGGTTGAAGGGGTGGAGGGTCAGCCTGTCAGTGCTCAGACCATATGCCGCACACTGCATCAAATTGGTCTGCATGGCTGTTGTCCCAGAAGGAAGCCTCTTGTAAAGGTGATGCAAAAGAAAGCACACAAACAGTTTGTTGAAGACAAGCAGACTAAGGACATGGATTATTGGAACCATGTCCTGTGGTCTGATGAGACCAAGATAAACTTATTTGGTTTTGCATGTGTGGCGGCAACCAGGTCAGGAGTAAAAAGACAAGTGTGTCTTGCCTACAGTGAATCATGGTGGTGGGAGTGTCAGGGTCTGGGGCTGCATGAGTGCTGCCAACACTGTTCATTGAGGGAACCATGAATGCCAACATTTACTTTACTATACTGAAGCAGAGCATGATTCCCTCCCTTCAGAGACTGGGCCGCAGGGAAGTATTCCAACATGGTAACAACCCTGACCACACCTCCAAGATGACCACTGCCTTGCTAAAGAAGCTGAGGGCCAAGCATGTCTCCAGACCTAAACCCTATTCAGCATCTGTGAAGCATCCTCAAACGGAAGGTGGACAACTACAAGGTCTCTAAAAATCCACCAGCTCCGTGATGTCGTCATGAAGGAGTGGAAGAGGACTCCAGTGGCAACCTGTGAGGCTCTGGTGAACTCCATGCCCAAGAGGGTTAAGGCAGTGCTGGAAAATAATGGTGACCCTAAATATTGATACTTTGGCCATTTTCACTTAGGGGTGTATTCAATTTTGTTGCCACTTTTGTTTAGACATTAATAGCTGTGTGTTGAGTTATTTTGATGGGACAGCAAATTGACACTGTTATACAAGCTGTACACTCACTACTTTACAGTGTAGCAAAATGTAATTTCTTCAGTGTTTTCACGTGAAAATATATAATAAAATATTTAAATAACAAATAATAATAATAAAATAATAATAAAATATTTACAAAAATGTGAGGGGTGTACTCACTTTTGTGAGATACTGTATAAGAAAATCTGTTTCTTGGAGTTCAGTAATGGAGCATTGATACCAAAATAAGTACATTAATGCTATATTGGTACATAGGGGAGCTGAAATTTAGAGAAAAAAAAAGAAGGTGAACTAAGGTGAATTTAGCCTTAAGCTCCTAAGCACTGGCTTTCTACGAAACTGAGGTTTGCAGCAGTACTGGTTATACCAGGCAGGTCACTGTTCTTTTTTTTGTCAGTTTCCAATCCGCCCTGCAGGCAGCAGCATAACTAGATTGTCTATGAATACTGTGTCCCTCAATGTACTACAAGAAATTCATTTTACAATAAAATCCTACTTTTTACATTTTAATTTGCATCGGGGAAGGCTCCCCAACAAATTTTCTTCTTTCCTGCGAGATATTTATTGTGCATATGTGCATTCTTCAACAAATGATTATTTCTAACACTTACACACTTTCATATGTAAAGATTGCTAAACGGGACACATAATCCTGAGCCAAAAAAGATCCCATTCATGATCCACATTATAGTGAGTCTAGAAGAGAATAGTCAGGTTGTAATTGTTATTTTTGACACATCATTTTATGTGGATGCCGACTCACTAGAGTCTCTTTGATGCCTGTGTTACCCTGCTTTATGCAAATAGAATGACTGCTGAGTGAGCACAGGCTGTCACTGTTATTCAACTATCACTGTCTTGATGTCTCTGCAAACTGGTCTTCATATTGCTCCAGGATTGTTAGGAAATAAACATAAAACATGTACTTGTCAGCAATGTCTGCCGAGATGATAGTTATTAGTTGCTTTGAGGCAGGATTTTGAATAGTAATTGAGTCATATTTAGTTAAGCAAAATCTATCCATATGTTTCATTTACAATGCCTCCAACAGAGAAACAGGCTTGGCCTTCACAGAAAAATGTCTCCCTTGTTACACAGTTGTTTTCTTAAAAAAACAGCACTGCATGTATAACTCAATATCTTGTTGGAATCAAAAAAAAAAAACATTAAGAAAACAATTTACAATACACATTTTGCATTGCTTTACTGTACATCATGACGTTCATTATAGTTCACTTGTGAAAATCTAATTTTATGTAGCGGCTTTCCAGCCTCCATTACATATAGTTCTACCTTCTACCTTCAGGAACTAACATGCTGTTTGTCACCAAGTCTCTCCTTGGAGGAGACCCAATAATAAAAGTTAGTGGTGCACAGAAAATCCGTATACACTGATAATTCCATGCTGTGTAAATATATGGTAACCCTTCAAACCATTGGTGGTTCCATGATGTGGAACTATTCAGAATGGTCCTCTATTCAGTCCTTAGTATCTCCATGACACTGCTTCACCTAAAAGTGCTCCAGTAGCTATATCACACAAACAATGTGGCTTTACTACCCAGATGGGCATGCATGCCCACTGTCACTGAAACAGAAACATGTGTCCCCAGAGCAAGAGGTGAGGGGAAATCTTCTAATTGACACATCTGTTTATAGGACAGCTGTCTAAGAGGAGAATTTCCCTTACTTTGGGAGCTACAAACTTTATGCTGACTGCCTGGGGTAGGCAGAGAAGAAACATTTTCCTCTAGCTGGAAGGATAAAAAAAACCTGGGTGCTTGTTTTGAGAGATGTTTATGAACCCTTTCTCAGATATAAATATTGTAGGTTACATGTAATACTATAATGTTAATGTTTTAATGGCCAAAGTGATGTTATCTATTCCTGGAATGAAAGAGGCGAGCTCCTCAGTAGACATAATATGGCCGTTTATTTTCTACAGTCAACTGTAGAACTGTAGGTAACTATAATCAAAATTACCTATTGGGAGATTTCTCCTCACTTCTTGTCAGAACAGGAAGTATTGGGAAATCTCTACAATAGCAACACAGACAAAAATTTAGTCGGAAGAAAGATGAAGAGTTTAACCAATATTTTTATTGCTCTATGTGCCTTCCTGTTCCACTAATTACCAAACCCATCATTTTGTTCACAGACATCACTGGGACATAAATTCATAACATTTCCCCCAAAAATGTAAGTTTTACCCACCATATCCCCCCCCCCCAAAAAAATGAGTGATTATTGGGCTTTAAAGTACACCTAAATCCCAAAAAAGGAAGGTAACATATAAGAGTTTACCATTCCTAAGAGTAGGGGACTGCATTTCAGTATTTTTCCATTATTTTCACCTTGAGATCCTGTCAAAAGCACATTCCTGGGAGGCTACATTCCATGTTTGTCTTACAGGGTGGACTATAAACATGTATATCTTCGTCTCCATTACAGGGGGTGGGACGATCAAAATTTAATAGAAGAAAATATATTTTTGCTTTCGGTGCGGCTCACAGAATGTGACACGGATGCTGCATTTCTGGCACTTGTTTTCTGTATTTGCTGAAAATGTTTCTACCCAATGTTCTTAGGTTTAGTTATGCTTAAAAAAAATGTTCTAAATAGTTTCATAAAGCATAGTCCAATTTTCTCCAGCGCAGGAATAAAAATGTCTTCCTTATTCCCCAAGAGGCAATCAGATATTCCCTGGATTAACTACCTATGGTGTTGCTACCTATAAATATTAGTATCAAGTTATGTTCATTTAGGAATCAATCCAACTGTTTAAAAAAAAAAAAAATAATAATCTACTGAGCTAGCCAGAACAAGTTTTTAAGGGAGTCTTTTCCACATTTTCACAGCTCTTACTGTGAAGAAGCCTTTTCTTTTCCTCTAGATGTAAAGAGTGATGACCTTAAAGTGAATAACTCTACACCAAGTTCACTATATTGACCACTTATGTATTTACACATAGTGATTATATCCCCCTCAGTCGCCTCAGTTGTTATTTCACTAATTTCTGCTTTGCTGCCCAAGAACTGGTATGTAGTTTAGAAGTGAAAACATAGGAACTCCTATAGTAGGTAGATATTTTAAATACCATATTGGAAAGCCAAGGTACCAGCGACAGTTGAAAACTATATTCTTTATTTTAAATGTTGAATTCAGTTGAATCCAATTAGAAAATGAATCCTGGGTGAAAAATGTGTGCATACTGTAAAACATGCATGCACAAAGGAAGTAGCTGGCAGTTTAAGACGTCAACACTTAGACCATAGATGGAGCAAATTTCTTACCTGCAACCAGGGCTGCAGGAAAGAAATTAGCTCAATTCCCCCATCAGTACAGATGGTGTTGAGGCAAGAATCCCACCTGCCGAGCAATTGTCTTCTCCCAGTGGGGGGGGGGGGGGGAGAATACAATTGCACACACTGTCTTCTTACTGCCGAGAGAAGACAGTGGTTTTGCTAGCGCCTGTGGCAATAATCGCATGTAAAATGACAATCAGCTTGGGTGCATTCAGCCTGCCCATACATGGTTGGAATCTCAGCTGGTTCTTGCTAAACTGGTGGCCGAGATTCAAACCAACTAGGGCCAGCTTAACCTGATGAATCAGAATTGAGTCCAGTTCAGAGCCTAAAGACTACTGACTTAGATATGTAAATGCAAAGTACACACACATCAATATGTTTGATCCTGCTTGTCTTTAATTAAAATCTTGGACACAGTTTACTAAACACAATGGGGGGGGGGATAGAGTAGAAGATGTGACCCCTCTGATGTATTCCATTGTATGTGTTTATATTTTAGATTGAGCTACTGACTTCTTTCAGCATAACAGTTAAGGATACACATTTAAACAAACAAAATGGGAATCAGAGCACCACCCGCTGGCTGTATGTGAAAATACAAATATTAATCTGCAATACTTCACATTTATGTGACAAACAAATATAAAAAAAAGGTTTTTACATTTTGTATTTTTAAGTATCATACTAAGCATCCTAATTCTAAGGTATGTAGGGTAATGATAACTGGTAGACAGGATAACTGCTTTACCTTTTAAAGTGGATGTAAACCCCATTCATGAAATCTGACCTGGGCACATATATATTTGTAGTGTTTAGTTATCTCTCTCCAAAGCCCTAAGTCATGTGTCTTACTGCTGCTCCTTTCCTCTGTTATCAGCACAATAACTTCTGACAAGTTCACAGAAGATAAAAGCAGCTGGAAATGTGTGTTGAGGGGTGCATAGAGGTGAATTAGCAGAGAGCTTGTTTATTCACATTACAGCTCTGCAAGTTTCTTCATTCCTCTGCCTATGTGGAGTGGGGCGTGTGTTTTTCCTCCAATCAGCTGTCACACAGTGTATGCCAAGACTCCACACCCAGTGGTAGAACAGGTAGGAACATTTCTAACAGGATGCTCACATTCTAAACAGTGTAGAAAGTTGAAGACAGCAGATATACAAATAAAACTTATGTAGGGAGATTTGTTTAATCACTGTGTATCATCTGAGACTGTTCTCTTCACTGGGTATATGCAAGGGTTTATATCCACTTTAAGCTTCAAATTTTAAGATTTACATTTTGCATATAATTATTTATTAGAGCCAAAATATTTAGAAACCAATCTTTTGCATTGTTTAACTGTCTAGTCTTCTAGCAAAGAATAACTGTGTTTCAGCAATAAATCTCTGCTATAACCTTTCTTTTATCATCATAAACAGCATGAGGTTGCTTATTAGAAGAATTTATTTATTCACATTTTTCCTTTCAAAGAATAGAAATACATGCAAAAATGTCCTATAAAGTAATTCCAAAATAAAACATGTTGCTATAGTTTGACCCGGGGAATTGCTAAGACCTTGGGAACAGTGAATGGTAGACAAGATCATATCGTGCTGCGCGTGGCTTAAATGGTCATTGTGAAATACAATCTGAGGCTACTCTTTGTATATACTGCACATAGTCCTTCCTGCAGCCCCAGCCTATAGATTATACATTAAAGTGTATCTATAGCCCAAACAGTTTTTTTTTCCGTTTGGATAGAGTGAGGAACAGTTAGAACTCCTGTCAGGTTTTACTGCTATCCACAGTTCCATGAGAGAAAGAAAAAAATAAATTGGCTATAAATAGACTTGTATTAGACAAACAAATTCTCACAGCAACACATAAACCTCAAGCTACATAGTTATATAGTAGGCGAGGCCGAAAAAAGATACAAGTTCATCAAGACTGACCTGTGTGTGTGATTTTATGTCAGTATTACATTGTATATCTCTATATGTTGTGGTCGTTCAGGTGCTTATCCAATAGTTTTCTTCAATTATCGATACCACTGAAGCACTACTTGTGGAAGAGAATTCCACACCCTCACCGCTCTTACGGTAAAGAATCTTCAACGCAGTTAAAGGTAAAACTGCTTTTCTTCTAATTTTAGTGAATGGCTGCATGTCTTATTAAATTCCCTTTCATGGAAAAGTTTTATCCCTATTGTGGGGTCACCAGTGCGGTATTTGTACATTGAAATCTCAAACTTCTCTTCTCCAGAGAGAACAAGTTCAGTGCTCGTAACCTTTCCTCATAACTAAGGTCCTCCAGTCCCTTCTCTGGACGTTCTCTGGACCTTCTCCAGTTTCAGCACATCTCGTCTAAGGACTGGTGCCCAGAACTGGAAGGCATACTCTAGGTGTAGCCAAAACTGAGTCTTGTAGATTGGGAGAATTCATCCTCTTTTTAATGCATGCTAATATTCTATTTGCTTTGCTTGCAGCAGCTTGGCATTGCATGACATTGCTGAGCCTATCATCTACTAGGACCCCAGGTCCTTTTCCATCTTAGATTCCTCCAGAGGTTCTCCCCCTATTGAGTAGATTGCATTCATATTTTTGCCACCCAAATGCATTATTTTAAATTTTTCTACATAAACATAATTTGCCATGTAGTTGCCCACCCCATTAATTTGTTCAGATCTTCTTGCAAGATTTCCACATCCTGCAGAGAAGTTAAGGCCCTTCTTAGCTTTGTATCATCCGCAAATACTGAGATTGAGCTGTTTATCCCATCCTCCGGGTTGCTTATGAATAAATTAAAAAGAATAGGTCCCAGGACAGGACCCCACTTTCCCCCCCAGACCATTCCGAGTACTCCCCATTTATCACTACCCTCTGAACTTGCCCCTGTAACCAGTATTTAATCCATCTACTCACCCTATGTTCCATGCAAACAGACCTTACTTTCTACAGTAGACGTTTATGGGGAACTGTATCAAATACTTTTGCAAAATCCAGATACACCATGTCTATGGGCCTTCCTTTATCTAGATGGAAGCTCACCTTCTCATAGGTGACATATTAATGTTACGTTTTTCAAGTCTATTTCTTGCAGTTTTGGT
The DNA here is from genome assembly GCF_037356315.1 of Lithobates pipiens. NCBI lineage: Eukaryota > Metazoa > Chordata > Amphibia > Anura > Ranidae > Lithobates > Lithobates pipiens. Next base: position 220,506,003 of record NW_027507903.1, on the reverse strand, counting down.
TGACTTATATAAATAAATATATATAATATATATATATATATATATATATATATATATATATATATAAATACTATACTGTATATATGCAATGCACCTCCAGCACCTCCAGAACTGAATGTATGTAATAGCGTGGGGTGTACTGGAGGGTCTATTGATGTTGGCTACTGGTGGGATCTATTGTCACTGGTGGGGATCCGATTTTGTGTGATGGTCTATTGTTGCTGATGGGGAATCTGTTGTTGCTGGGGGTCTTATGTTGCTGGAAGGAATCTACTGTTGAGGGAGAGGTCTATTTTTACTGGTTGCTGGAGGATCTATTGATGCTGGCTGCTGAGAGATCTGTTGTTGCTGCTGGGGGGGTCTAATGTTGCTTGGGTGGATATTTTGTTACCGGGTATGATATTTTGTTGTGGGTAGTTCACTGTTGCTGCAGGGAATTTATTGTTGTTGGGGTGGAGTCCATTGTTGCTGGGGGAGTCTATTGTTGTGTGGGGATCTATTGCTGGGATTATATTGCTGCTGGCTGCAGGGGATCTATTTGACTGCTTTTCTTTTTATCATCAACATGTTCCATACAAATGATTTAGCACCACAAAATGATACTTGGTTCTGTATTCTCTAAAAGGGGCAGTACTGGTAGGTGGGTAGGGGTGGAATCAAGGAACGGTGGTCAGAGGTGGGTAGGGGGCAGAGACAAGGGGTGACTCAGATGGGGGAAGCTTCTGCACCTATTCTCCGACAAAAAAAAAACCTGTATATATGTATATTAATACACTGCCTGCACTGACAATATCGAGTAACCACTGAATATAAAGTCTATGCCAAGGGTGCCCAACCTTTTGAAGAGCGAGGACTACTTAAGTGACTTAGTAACCAGTTGCGGGTCACAATGAGCAGAGTGGGCAGCCCACTCTTCTCTATGGGCCCTCTGATCTGATCTGATCAAATGGAAGGGGACGGATCCACTTCTGTTTTTTTTTAGCAGATCTGATTGGAGGTAGGCGGGTATAAATGGACACAAGTCTGTTTACATTTGCCACTCCAGAGAGGTGAATGGAGGGTCCAATTGGGTCAAACACTGATGGTCTACAGTCTACCCACACCATGGGTGCAGTGCAGTGCACCTGTGGCTTTCGGGCAGGTAAGCTGTACTTTGCCTTAGAATTCTATTATATCCTGCAGGTGTGGTGTACACAGGTAAAACCAGAAGTCTATGGCTCAGTGCAGGTAAGCCACAGGTGCTCTGCACTACACCTGCAGATCAGTTTAAAAGCAGCCCAGTGACCACTGCAGAACAGATATGTCCCTATATACACTGTGATTTTAGTAATATTATTATTATTATTATTCAGGATTTATATAAACTTGTTGCCCCAGGCAGAGTGTATTTGGTATCACTCCACCTATGACAGGAGCCAGTGCTATACAGGAAGCATTGACTTATGCAGCACTGTTCCACAGCTAGTTGCTTTCTCTACTGCTGGCTTCATTCACAACACTGATGCTCTGGCATGGTGGGTAGGCAACCTGCAATCTGGGCTTGTCAACCCACCATCCCAGAGCAGGAGGTTGCGGGCAACATCAGAGGGCTCCACAGGCCACATGTGGCCCCCGGGCCACTGGTTGGGCACCCCTGGTCTATGCTAAATGTAGAGTATATATAACCTGCCTGGCTAATCTAACTCAAGCTATCTCTCTGTCCACACTAACAACACTACACACGGCCGGTGTGTAAGCAGCCTTCTATAGAATGGGGCATGTACTTAGTCCCCCTGAGCCATGATTGGCCAAAGGCAATTATGGCTCTCTCAGCAGAGCGTGGTGTGATTGCCCAAAGTATGCAGGTCAGGTGCATGCTTTGGCCAATCATACAGCAATGCACTGCGATCTTGCAGTGCATTATGGGGCCCCATAATATTCGCTGTTCTGCGAACGGGCGAACACCCGGTGTTTGCGTCAAAATTGTGTTCGACTCAAACATCAAACTCATCCCTAATTATATCTTTTTGGATATCCAGAGGTAAGACACACACCTGAAACTGCTCACTTGCCACACTTTCCATTTTGTCACCTTTATCCTTGCGTTGTATACAGGGGCGGACTGATCATTCGGGCACTCATTCGGGCAATCATTTGGGCTAAGGGGCCCCATCAGGGTTGCCAGCCTCAATAAAACCAGGGACAGTATGTCAAAATCTTTTTCTTTTTTTTTTAAATCCCAAGATTATAGCTGAGAACAATGCTAGAGAACAAAGAGCAGGGATATATCTGCTCATCCTTGAACAAGGCCCTTCAGTACCCGTCTACTGCTATATTCAGCCAGCAGAGTATATGCTTTATGCAACAGTTTCCTTAGCTCATCAGATTAAGGTATTGGACTCTGCTCACATGTGGATTTTCCAGCTCTGAACAATAACGCATGCCTCTGTCTACCAGGGGAGGTAATTTTCCCTCCCTAGGAAATAAAAAAACGATCTGATCACTGTAGATGTGTAGCATCCTCCTATATAGGTGCTAGGATAAGATGCATTTAGTTCTGAATCACTGTATTCAGTGGGGTGGCTGTTTTCTTGTTAGGTCAGTTTAGTGTTGCTCACTGTAATCAGTGAGGCTGAGTTGGTTATTCTGGTCTGTTCATTGCTTCCTCTGTTTTCTGAAGAACTGTGGACCTCTCTAGAACAGAGGTCTCAAACTGATGGCCCTCCAGCTGTTGCAAAACTGCAAGTTCCTTGAGGCATTGCAAGGCTGGCAGTTACAAGCATGACTCCCTCAGACAGAGGCATGATGGGACTTGTAGTTCCACAAGAGCTGGAAGGCCACCAGTTTGAGACCCCTGCTCTAGAACATAGGTGTGGAACAAGGCAAATGGGCAGCATGGAAGCTTATGTTGGGGTGATCACAGGTGTGAAGATTTCAAACAAAATGTCTTGATACACTTGCAGGGATGAGCAGATCTGAGATCAAGGAAGCTTAAACCTGAGATGATCACAGGTGTGGAGATTTCAAGGAAGCTTAAACCCGGGATGATCACAGGTGTGGAGATTTCAAACAGCATGTCTTGATACACTTGCAGGGGTGAGCTCCATGTGTTCAAAGATCATATATGAAAAGGGAGAAACATAGTGTAAATCAGCCAATTTTATTTTTAAATTATAGATGAACTTACATAAGGGTTAAAAATTTCCATGATAGCTCTAGTGGTGGTGTCAGTCTGCCAACTAGATGGCTAGCATTGCAAGTACTCTCCAACTGACGCGTTTCCATACAACTGTCATCTACTGTAGACAACAGTTGTGTGGAAACACGTCAGATCGGAGAGTACAACCTGAGGGCCTGCTTTGCTGAAGTTGCCAAAGGCTGATTGAGGCGCTTTCTTCTGAAGATCTAGTCTGGTCTCACAGGAAAAAAGTGTCACATGGATGCTGGAAGGATAGCAAACAACTGTGAGAGATCTTAGAGTCTTTTGGGCTTCTGCCACCTGTCATGGTTATGCAATAGAGTTCGTCTGCTTACCTGTCTCCATGTGTTCATCTCTAGAGACCAGCCGACCCTCACCTGACTGTTTTTGTAATCCATCCTCTGGCATGACTTCACCCTAGTTCCTATCAGAGAACTCTATTAACCTGTGCACTGCAGGCCAACCCTGCTGATCAACCTTTGTGTGTTAGCTTCCTGTTACCTGCCGTGTGCTCTTCTGTTGTTTTCCGTTACCGACTTTGGCGTGTCCTTGACTATCCCTGTTTGCCTGTGATCCTGACCTTTTGGCGTGTCCCTGACTATTCCTGTCTGCTTGTGGCCCCGACCTTGGCTTTGTCCCTCACCATCCCTATCCTCCTGTTGCCTACTGTGGGTGTGAGCTGGGGGACCCTGGGGGTCACGACCTGGAGCCAGTTGCAGCCAAGTCCATCCTCACCTCTAGAGGCTCTGGTGAACACCTGCTGGTTCTTGGACTCCGGGCCCCAGGGAATCTTACGCTCTAACCCCGGTGGGATCCATCTTGGTGTTCTGGCGGCCCTGCCTTCCTATCACCTTGAACCCCGGTCTGCAGCAGTCAGCCGTAGGGTCCACAACCTTGCGGTGCACTCCTGATCCCTACGGTGTGCATCTGTCACCTGGCCTCAAGGTGACCTGACACCACCCCAGCTGTGTTTGTGTAAAGAGGACATCGGCTGGTATCCTGAAGAACTCTGTTTACCTAATTCTATGTGAAGGGACTCTGCTCTAAAAAAGAATCTTTTGTGCTTGTAACTGCTCCTAATTAAAAGCCAAGCCATTGTTTTAATTTCATGGCTTAAAATATATGTGTACCCTCACCTTGTAAAACAACCCATTTAGTTTAAAATAGAAATTAAAAGGTATATAATCAAATAAATGTTGAAATCATTTCACCATTTACGTTAAGCACATTGTTCATTATGGTTTAGTATGAGCTAACTTTATTTCTTGCATACAGATTTTTGTATTTATCACTACAGAGATATTGGTTTTGTGCACCTTTTAAATTAATTATTAATGGGAAATATGAACAGATGGACACGTCACTTTTAGGTGAAACACGACATCATGGGAGAAAGGTTATAAATGCTAATGTTAAAGAAGAACTTTGCACTTCATATGTCACAGCACAGGAAAGGTGCTTAAAGTTGAATCCAACTCTCCTGTATTTAGAATACCTCTGTGGACAATGTACTCAGTGACCATCTTCCTTTAGTATTTCTTTTCCTTTTAGTCAACCAGCACCAACTGGGACACCCTCCTAATCCTTATCTTCTGCAAATCACCAAGCATCTATGGGACTTCATCCTGCTTCCAGACACGGTCAGCGTCTATATCCAGACACACTCAGGCCTCCTCCGGCAGACCGACTGAACAGGCAGTTCCAAACACATGCATCCTCCCCAGGCCACAGGCTGGGGGGTAGAGGGGCTACCCCAAATATTTATACCCTTTCCTGTGATGCACCACTGGCGATAACACTGGGAAGGGATATAAATATTCATAACCCAAACCCATTGTGTGACCCCAACACTATTGCCAGGGGTGCCAGTGCCACCTACTGATAGAAAGAAGAATTGACAGCTAGGCTGAGCTTAGGGGGAGCTCAACACAAGACACTCCTGTTTATAGAAGGGTGGCTACAATTGTAAGGTGTATTGCCTGAGTGGTGACATCTTTATCAAATGGTTGTTGAAGATTCCACTGTGGCTATGCACTCTCGACTAAAGAAGGAAACACATTAGTCTGATGCTGGATAGATTTATAACAAAGGTTTTTCTTGATGTCTGTTCCCTCTGTCATTGAGAGAACCCCTCTCTATTTGTAAAGTTTACTATTAACACCAAAAGTGGAGGTGGAAGAAAATCTCAAATTTGTGTTTTCTTCAGAAAAATAACAGGGGGGGGGGGGCACTAGCTGTGGTGACCTTGGTGGCAACCAGGGATTCTGTCCTCCTTCTTACTGTGACTAAGGGACAGGACATTAAGGGAACTCTCAGTAAAGGGACACAGTTAAAATCCTGACAGGGATTATAATCCTCCATTACTCTATCCAAAATGTAAAAGAAGTTTTGCCTGTAGTTCTAATTTAAGATCTGCAAACCCAAATGGCATGTCAAGACAAACCTAAGCGGAGCCAGATTACAAATATTCATATCCTGCAGGTTTTGTAATAATACCCATTTCTGTGATAAATTCCGAAAATTTCAATAACATATTACAGTAGTGAGGGCATGCTGCCAACCAAAAAGAAATAACAGTGCATTTTTCATCTTTAAGTCCCACACATTAAAGACCAGCCCTCTGAGGGCAATGAGTAGTTGTTTCCACCTAAAAAACAGTAAAGGAGGCTGAAGATTACCTATGTGTAACATTTTCAGCAAAGCTATGCCTTCCAGCTGCAGGCTTGAGTTGTCAGCCTTGATTTGTGTTCATTAATCACGCCAGCAAATACAAGAGCGCACAGTTATGTTTTCCAAGACCTGGTTTGCAGTTGTTACTAATCATCTCTGATTGACATTTTAACTCCTTCTTGCCTGCCTGACTATGAATGCAGATGCCAGCTTGGAATACATGAATACAGGAGCCAGAAGTGCTTCCATTATTGGCAAGTACACACACAAAAACAGGTCAAAAATTATAACTGTTTGGGGAGATGAGAAACCAATTATGCAAATGTAGACATTTACAAATTCAAGCACTTTCAGTGAGTGCTGCACCCATGAGCCAATTTCACGAATACGGTTAAAGAATCACCACGGATGTTTAGCTTGCGCTTCCTATCTGAAGAAACTGCTAAAGCTTTTCCCTTTACATCTAGGCTAGGTGTAAGCTAATCTTGTTTAATGCACTCTTCTAAGAAGCTTTGTGCGCTAATTACAGCTCCCTTGTTTACATAAATTTAACCAACATTAAAATCGCGCGCCATGAAAGCTGAAAGCTGGTAGTCCAAACATGTACATAAAAAGATTTTTTTATTTTTTTTTACTTTAAGGATATATCTGATGTTTAATTATTCTGTTACATAAATGATTATCACCTAGGATTAATCATGTATGCAGCAAAACCTGTAACCTGTCATTGATTTAGCACTTTTCCCTAAACTGGCCATACAGGGTCAACAAGATTGATGGGCCATGAGACACCTCTCTGTTCTCCATTGCATTACCTCAGTTTTAAACACATGTGTGGTACAATCACGATTTACACATGAGTGCTGGGCCTATGTGTTCATTTGCATTTTCCCAGGATGTATTCATTTTTAATTTTTTTACCTTTTTTCACTTAGCTTTATTGCTGTCACAAGGGGTGTACAAGCCCCTTGTGATAGCTTTGGGCAGTGACAGGTACTCTTTATGGAGATATCAGGGGTCTTTTGATGTCTCCCCTGCCCTCCAAGGCATCTGACCAAACACCAAGGCAGCTCATCAAACACAGATCTGTTTGATTAGCTGTTTCACTGGCTGTAACAGGGTATGACAGCTCTGAAACTAGAAGTGAGAAAATCTATGTCACTTCTGGCTTCATTAAGGACAGAAAATATGGGAGAAAAACAAATATTCCTCCACCCCCTCTATAAACAGCTGACCTAGTGGAATGGAGGAGCCCGGGAAAGACAGCTGCCAGTGGTGAGAGGGGGCACAGTTTTGCAGCGGTGTAGCAGCTACAGCCATGATCCAGGTCTAACCGTTTGCTGCCCATGATGTTTATATATGTATACTGGGAAGCAAGTGGGTAATAAATATTGGGACATGGTGCTTTGCAAGGGAAGGAGGCTTTGCCCCCTCCCCAGGCAAGGTACCCATCTTATGTTGAGTTGTTGCGTGCATGTGTCCTCAGATACATCACGGGGGTGAATAAGGTTCAGGAAGACAGTCTTTTCAATATGAAATCAAAATCAAGAACAAAGGGACATGACCTCAAACAAACTGGAGGAAATTTCTAAATTAATCTAATGCCACATACACACGACGGGACTTTTTGAAAGCAAAGGTCTGATGGAACGAGTCTGTCAGACAATTCGATCGTGTGTGGGCTCCATCGGACCTTTGCTTGCAAAAAATCCAGCGGACTTTAGAAATAGATTAAAGAATAAATTTTGTCACCAGAACTCTGCTAGACCGAGAAATCCGTTTGTGTGTATGCTAGTCCAACGGACAAAAACCAACGCTAGGGCAGCTATTGGCTACTGGCTATGAACTTCCTTATTCTAGTCCGGTCGTACATCATCACGTTCGAATCCATCGGACTTTGGTGTGATTGTGTGTGGCCAAGTCCGTTCATTCGGAAAGTCTGTCAGAACTCTGCCGAAAGTCCGTCGGAAAGACCGTTGGACCTAGCCCCTCGAAAAGGTTGTGTGTACGCGCCATTAGAAAGTATTATTTTACTGAAAGGGTGGTTGGTGATTTAAATAAACTGCCAACAGAGGTAGTGAGACAGTCAACTGTAAATGGCTTCAAACATGCTTGGGATAAACATAGATCTATAGTCAGACAGCAAAGTTAATGGAAAAAAAAACACAAAAATAAATAACTAAATAAAATGGGCAGGCTTGATGGACTACTCTGGCTTTTTCTGCCATCACTTTTCTATGTTTCTACATTTCTATGGTATGGTTCAGGAAGGTAGAAATATATATTCACTGTCCAGCATTTCCTTGTCAACCTGGCTGCCTAGCTGCATGCCTGGATAAGGGTCATTTTTTTAATTTTCAAAGGGACTCTATACCTTTGTTGTTGTTAATTTCTTTAAGAAAAGAAAAAAGCAAAAAAATAATTATGGGATCCCGTAAAAATTATTTAATAGAAACCTTATCCATGTGTGCATCCCGAACCACACCAGGTCCAATGCCCTTAACATTTGGAGGGAACCTTGCAGAACAGTCTTTGTTGATTTTCTCCTGAAAAACACAGTTTGTAGGCATTGCTTCTAAAAATACTGTAACAATATTATTGTTACAATTAGTGTTTATTAGTTATTTTAGTTATTTTATATGCAGATACTAGGCATTTGACCTGCACATAATTCCAGTTAGACTCCTTTCATACTGGTTTACTTCAAACTGCCAGTAAAACACTGAGCAATTTTGCAGAACTTTGCGGCACTTTTGAGGCGCTTTTGAGGCGCTTTTGAGGGCACGTGACTCAAAAACTGTACCACAAACACTGTTTTGAGTTGTTTCCCATAAATTTTGATAGGGAGGAGCTTTTTTGGTGTGGTGGCTTTACTTCCCCACACATGCTCCAAAGATACTGCAAAAAAGATTTTTTTCACCGCACCACAAGTGCACCGCCCCAGTGTGAAAGCATTCATTGATTTTAAAGGAACATGCTCTTCTTGAGCTTTTCAGGTGCCTTTTTTAACACAAATAACAAACAGTTGGCCCCTGCACCCACCTATAACTGGACTTCCCAGCAAGGAGCACATGGAAGGGCAACACAATGCACAATGCATTTGCAAATGTGTGCTTACCAAACCTGTTTATAATGCATACTGTTGGACAGGTTAATTTGGTTGGTAAGCAGACTGGTTGGTGAGTTAAGCTGTGAATTTTCTTTGTTTTTTAACACAAAAGGGCTTGAAAAAAATCCTTATTGTGAAAGGGGGCCTTAAAACAACCTGGCAACTGAAAAAAAAATTTTGATAAAAATTGTACCTGGAAACAAGGGGAGCGCCACACTCCCAACCCAAGTTTAAGATGTTAAACAGCCTCAGCCAGTGCTGCTCCACAAACCACGCCCCCTGACTAATTTCATCCCACCTACTGGGGCTTACTCATGACTCTGACTAAGCCCCAAGTGGGCAGGGCAAAATGTGTAAGGAAGTATGGTTTGCGGACCAGCACTGGCTGAAGCCATTTAACTTCTATATTTACACTCCGGCCGGGTTGGGAGTGTGGCATTCCCCATGTTTAAGGATTCTATCAGTGAGTGAGCTTGCATGCCAGCACCCCTACTTCTGAGGACCAGGGGGATTGTATTTTTCCTTGCACTCAGAGCGGCACTCTAAGCCTCATTTCAGGTCACAAAAATTGGATCTATTTATCCCTTTGGTTAACCCTTATGCCCTGTAAACACGGTCGGACTTTCAGACGGAAAATGTGTGATTGGATCTTGTTGTCGGAAAATCCGATCGTGTGTGGGCTCCATCTGACTTTTTCTGTCAGAATTTCTAACACACAAAGTTTGAGAGCAGGATCTAAAATTTTCCAACAACAAAATCCGATCATTTAAATTACGATCGTGTGTAGACAATTCCGAGGGACAAAGTGCCACGCATGCTCAGAATAAATTATGGGACGAAAGTTACTAGCTACTGCCCTCTTTATAGTCCTGTCGTAAGTGTTCTACGCCACCGCGTTCTGAATGATCGGATTTTCTGTCAACTTTGTGCAACCATGTGTATGCTAGACAAGTTTGGGCAAAAATCCGTCAGAAAAAATCTAATTTTGTAGTTGGAATGTCCGACCGTGTGTATGGGGCACTAAACTTTTTTCAGCCATAATTACTTTGTCCTCCATTCTCCCCTTACCTATTAATATTTTTGCTTTTCTTAGCCTTTTTTTTTTAAAAAACATTTTTACCATTTACAGTATATTTGAGCTTTTTTTTGGTTTTGCCCCTATTGTTCATCTGTATGTGATGTATTAAAACACAAAAAATATTTTTTAAAGTTTCTATTTCATCTGTATAAGTCTTCGCTATGTTCTGCACCAAAACATAATGTTACTGTCATCACAACAAATAATACGCACAAGTAATTACATGGTTATCAATATGACCATAGCTAAAATGTAGAAGTTGCTCTGATCCACAAGATGTGTAAAGGTGGAGCATCTGAAATGGGTAAACCCACCTGCTTATCGATTTGTTGAATTTGTTACTTTGGCTGGCTTATAGGTTTGCCTCAAACACTATAACCTGTTCATAGTATGAGCTGTACATTGCTTAGACAGTTTTTTTCTGTATACAGACTTTTTTTTTGTGAAAACAGAACATTTAATCAGAATTTTTTTTCTCAATATTTAGATCAAATTTTTAGATGAATAGATTATGGGAATAAACCTTTTTTATATCAATTTTGAAACAAATTACAAAGACATAAAACAAAGGTCCTTTTTCATTGTGACTGATATCTTGCTTTATATGAGCACAGCACTTCTGCTAAGGGCTGATTGGAACTTAACTGAATCAACCTTATTTTTCAATATGTCTGGTGGCCTCCAGCACACAAAACCCTGTAATAACATCTCAGCCGGTAAGCATTGTCACCACTAGCAAGAAAATAAAAATATGCCATAAAAATGATTGACGCTGTAAATGTACTTCTTGGGACATGTCAAATGACAAAATATAATCTATATACATTGTATTTGCACACATGACATTTGAATGACTCTAGCATTCATTATAAAGAAGTTATCATATAACAACAATATGTGCCTATCTATAGCTGAGTTGAAGAGAGAGTTGCTTTTTCAATTGAAAACATCCAATTCTAAATAAATGACATTTCTTATTATTAGTTATGATTCCCTTTGGGACATATACAGTGCCCTTAAAAAGTATTCATACCCCTTGCCATTTTCCACTATTTGTCATGTTACAACCAAAAACGTAAATGTATTTTATTGGGATTTTATGTGATAGACCAACACAATGTGGCACATAATTGGGAGGTGAAAGGAAAATGATAAATTGTTTTACATTTTTTTTTACAAATAAATATGTGAAAAGTATGGTTTGCATACCGAGTCAATACTTTTTAGAAACACCTTTCGCTGCAATTACAGCTGCAAGTCTTTTTGGGTATGTCTCTACCAGCTTTGCACAACTAGCTAGTGACATTTTTGCCCATTCTTCTTTGCAAAATAGCTCAGGCTCTGTCAGATTGAATGGACAGTGTCTGTGTACAGCAATTTTCAAGTCTTGCTTGCCACAGATTCTCAATTGGATTTAGGTCTGTGCTTTGAATGGACTATTCTTTACACATGAATATGCTTTGATCTAAACCATGCCATTGTAGCTCTGGCTGTATGTTTAGGGTCGATGTCCTGCTGGAAGGTGAACCTCCGTCCCAGTCTCAAGTCTTTTGAAAACTACGACAGGTTTTTTTCTAAGATTGCCCTGTGTTTGGCTCTATCCATCTCCCCATCAATTCTGGCCAACTCCCCTGTCCCTGCTGAAGAAAAGCATCCCCACAACATGATGCTGCCACCACCATGTTTCACAGTGGGGGATGGTGTGTCCAGGGGGATGTGCAGTGTTAGTTTTCCGCCAAACACAAAAAGTTCAATTTTGGTCTCATCTGACCCAAGCACCTTCTTCCACATCCTTCTTTGCCATGTCCCCCACATGGTTTCTCACAAACTGCAAACAAGACTTTCTTCTTGCCACTCTTCCATAAAGGCCAGATTTGTGGAGTGCATGACTAATAGTCCTGTGGACAGATTCTCCCACTTGAGCTGTGGATCTCTGCAGCTCCTCCAGAATTACCATGGGCCTCTTGGCTGCTTCTCTGATTCATGCTCTCCTTGCCTGGCCAATCAGTTTAGGTGGACGGCCATGTCTTGGTAGGTTTGCAGTTGTGCTATACTCTTTCCATTTTCGGATTACGAATTGAACAGTGCTCCGTGAGATGTTTAAAGCTTGGGAGGGTTTCACAGAACAGCTGTATTTATACCGAGCTTAAATTACACACAGGTAGACTCTATTTACGAATGAGGTGACTTCTGAAGGCAATTGGTTTCACTAGATTTTAGTTAGGGGTATTAGAGTGAAGGGGGCTGAATACAAATGCACGCCACATTTTTCAGATATTTATTTATAAAAAAAATTGAAAAACATTTATCATTTTCCTTTCGCTTCACAATTATGTGTTTTTTGTGTTGGTCTATCACATAAAATCCCAATAAAATAAATTTACGTTTTTGGTTGTAACATGACAAAATGTGGAAAATATCAAGTGGTAAGAATACTTTTTCAAGGCACTATATATAAAGCAGAGAATGTTATATTCCCCAAACATTTACTGCAGGTGAATTGTCTCCTGCAATTTAAACCACATACACCAGAAAGTTACAACTGGAGGGAGTGCATGGTGAATGTCAAATGTACTTCTCCATAAATAGTTTATCCTTTTATATTTCTTTTCTTGGAGAATAACTAACAGTTATCTAACTAACTGCTTTTACATTGTGTTAGGAATGCAGAAATTATTTTACATTACATACCATTATTTTTGTAGAATGAAAATATCCACTTTAATTCCCCCCCCTAACCATGTCCTGTTTTTTCAGCACCTGAAGTACATTTTGGTGCAAATGTCTGAAATAATTATGCTACAGACAGGGACAGGAAATGGCAATTCCTACACTTGCTCATAGATATGTCATGACAGGGACACATTTTTGATCCAAAGCAACTCAGTAAAGAGGGAGTGAAATATTCAAGAAATGCTGAGGCTTCATTAAGCTCTAACAGTAGCACCTTTAGAAAAAGACGGTCAGTATTTTAAGAACTTGTTTGACAATAACTGGATGTCTAGATATATAACCATATATCAAACAGCAATAAAGAAAGATGTTGAGGAAGATTTAATGATCTGAAGACCACATTGCTAGCTATATGTCTATATGTCTCATACATAGAATTTTTCCCATAAACAATTAGACAATGGATAATTCCATACTTACCTGACGGTTATTTTCCTTTGCTGATGCATAAGCATGACTGCATACACGTATGGGTTAGGCTCTGCCCCTTGCCCAATCAGGACTAGTTATACTATATATAAATGAGTCGCCTCCCCCCAGGCTGACTGGCACTAAGAGGGATGGGAGAGGCTCCATTCCTGAACAGGTGGTTACCAATCAATTCCCAGGCAGCCGCCTGGGGCTCCCGGATGGCTACTACAGCAGGCAAGCAGTTACCCCAACATCATCTTGCTGTTCCCTATCGACTGAAAGCCTGTAGTCCAGCCACAGGAAGCAGACAAGGAGCCATCTTGGAAGGGGGCAGCCCTGACAAAAATTCCAGCATCTTTGCAAGGGAAACCAACATACCCAAAGCCAGACTAACGGGTGTGTGGGACAACAACTCACCAGGGAGGAGAAACTGGATCAGTCCCAACCAACCACAAGGCAGAACTGTTTCACCTGCATCCAGAGACCAGTATCCCGGCCTGGGGGGGTCTCCCTCATATGGAAGTTTTAAACTGAACAGATGGGTTTTGTCAAAGGTAAGAGGCTGAACCTGTACGACTGGCCAGGTGAATCTGGCAAGGTGAGGGCAAAAATAAAAATCTCCTTTATTCACAGCCATAATTACTTTTGCTGGATGGGGATTGCTCTCAAGCTGTAACCTGCCCTTTACCAATTGCAGATTCTTTTATCATAGAAGTGCAGGAATCTAAAAAACAAACATATATACTTACCTACCTACTGCTGCATCAGCCCTGTCAGCTCTAAGCCAGAGAACTGAGCAATCAAGTAAACAATAAGTGACCACTGACCCCTGAGTTCTCAGTCCTCAATGAGCAGAGAGCAATGCCTGTCAGTCACTGACTCTCTGCTCTGCCCCTCCAGTGGCCACTGGATGGCACAGGGGATGGGAGAGGCTGACTCAGTGTGCTGAGAGATTGAGGCAGACACTATTGTCAGGAACAATCCAAAGTCTGGAGCAGGTCTATGATGTCAGCCACTATTGGGTGATTTGGGGTCACAGGAGAGCATAAGTAAGTGAAAAAAGAGATTTGGCCATACTTATCCTTTAAATATCTTAGCATTTGTAATAAGGGCCACCAATAGGGTAGCAAAAGCAGCCTTCCTGTACAGGACCTGGGCCCCATCAGGTCAGCAGGAGGGCACTGTAGAGGTGGTCTATGGGCATCTCACAGTTCACAAACATGGGTCCCCCCTTTCTCTGCTACTCATCCCTAATCCCTGACTACAATATGCAAAATCCCTGGCAGGTAAGGTTGAGGCAAGGTGAAACTCGCTGCATGCAAACTTTAGAGGATCTGCTGTGAGCCATGTGACATCACTACAGAAGGGGCCCCAAGGGCCAATAGGTGCACAAACAACAGGCACATATTATCTAGATGAAGCTTCACTCTAAATCCTGAAGACAGGCATTCCCCTAAAATATGGCAGGGGGTGTTGTGTGTCAGGGGAATACAAGGGATGCAGAATGAGGCATATTGGAGAATGCAGGGATTTCAGGGTAGTGGGGGAAGCAAGGGATGCAGAGTGTGGTATAATAGGTGCAGAGAGCAGGGTAATGGAGGATGCAGACTGCAGAAGTGTAATAGGGTATGCAGTGGGTGCAGAGTGTGGTGTATTAGGGATTTGTAGGCGGTGCAGAGACAGGTGTATTAGGGGGTTGCAGGGGATGCAGAGTGAGATGTAATGGGGATAAAGTGGGTGCAGGGTGAAGGGTAATCTGGGGATGCAGTGTGGGGTAATAGGGAATGCAGAATGTGGAATAAAATGAGGGATGCAAAATGCAGGGTATTGGGGGACACAGGGGCTGCAGATTGCAGGGTAATGGGGGGTGGACAGTGATAAAAGTGCAGTGTACTCTTGGTACAGATAAAATATTGGGAGAGGGTGCAGAGAACTGGGTAATAGGGAATGTAGGGTAAGGTGAAAGGGGTGCTGCAAGTGTTGAAGAGTGTGGAGTAATAGGTAGGGGCACTGATAAGGGATACCAGGGGTGGGGTCCCTGCCAAGAAGACTGCACCAGTTCCCTATTATTTCTAATAATGGCCCTGTTCATATTACCCTAAATCCAAATACTGTCTTTACTTTTTCATTTTAGGGAAATATAAATAATGTATGTTGCACTAAAATAAGCAACTCTGTGCTACTTGTTATACATATTCACCACCTTCTTGTGATAATCAATACCACATGTGCCATAAACGGGTGAAGACATGAAAATGTATGTGTGTAGAAGTGTTAAAAAACAAAGGTGTCCATAAATATATATCCTTCCGAAATTCACACAAATAGAAATAACTTCTACAAAACATCTCCACCGCCTATTATGGGTATGCTCTCAACTTATCTTCTTGACCTCTAGAATAAAAGGTCTTATGCGAATATCCCTTTTAGAGTCTGGCCAGGGCTGTCACTTCCCTGATATTTGCAGATCTGAAAACAAGTCTGGTACAAGCTACCTCTATTGTTTGTGGGAAGAACAAATCAAAATTATTCTCATGCTGAAATTATTGTATTTTCTCCACAACACTCCAGTTGCAACTCCACTGAATGTTTTTTTAATATGTTAAATAGTATCTGAGAGTTGTTTGTGTTATAAAAATGCAGTAGCTTAGAGTTGAAGTGGAACAGTAACAATGCCCATAAGATTGAGGAGGCATGGCGTTGAGTGTATTACATTGCAGCACGACTACAACACATGGTATGCGGCCTACTACAGCCTACCTATTCAAGTGGAAGTCTGGCCTACTCTACAGTTTCTACTCTGCCTCATTTTACTGCATTACAGGATTTTAGCTCAGGACTAGAGCCCCAATATGTTTATAAGTCCAACAACTAAAATCTGGTATAAGGCAAAGCAACTGCAAAATGTTACAGGATTTACGAATTGTACCCTATATGGGCAAATGCCTTCTTTGCAGAACTACAATATTCTCATATTCTCATACATGGAAGACTTTTGGAGTCATTCATCTATACCAAATATTTGGGAATTGCACTATCAAGACCTTTTTCGCTGTTGCAGGTTTAATTTGACATACTTTCTGCATCTTTATGTTCATATTCACCACACGATACAGGCTCAAGTGGATGCAAAGGACTGGCGCTTCAATCCTACTCTTATATTTAATTCTATGCAAAACACTACTTTCCCTAAAAATGTTGCAAACAACTGCTAAAGTATGTCACTAATGAATTACCTTAAGGCCTGTTCCTGTAGGGCTGTAGATAAGTGGGAGAGAGATGTGTGATCTATTACTGGGGAGCAGTGGAAAGGTACCCTGAATTTGTGACAAAAGTTCACTTTATGTATCTCAGAGGTTTGTGTCAACTGTATGTCACATTGAGAGGCCATTATGTACCTCTGAAATTATTTTAAATAGGTAAACTGGGTAAGCCCACATCCAGCAGGTGCAGAACAGATGACAGAAATCATATTCATATTAGAGGTGCCTAAAAAAAAAGATAATAGCACTCTGTTATCACCACACTAGATACAATCTTGCACTTACTATTCCACTAGACCTAAGGTAGTTTGAATGAGTTGGCTGTAGATGAGGCTACAAAATCCACCAAGAAACTTATTTTGACAGCACTGAAAATCAATCCTCCATTGAAAAAACAATGGTTACATCATATGAATGATCCATTGAGACTTGAATGCATTTTTTTTCGAATATGGAGCCCATATGACGGAACTGTCCTTCATACAGGACTTCCCTGATATGGAGGGAGTGTCCCTCTTTTGCAACAAAGTCCTTTTGTCCCTCTTTCCTCATCATATGTCCCTAATTTTGGTCTGATTTACTGTATATACAGTATTGTGCAAAAGTTTTAGGCAGGTGTGAAGAATTGCTGTGAAGTATGAATGCTTTTAAAAATATATATTTTAATTGTTTATTTTTTTCAAATTACAAAATGCTAGCTGATTAAACAGAAGAAAAATCTAAATCAAATCAATATTTGGTGTGACTACCCTTTGGCTTCAAACCAGCATCTATTCTTACACTTGCACAAAGTCAGGGATTTTGTAGGAGTCACGTGTATGATAACCATATATACCAAGCAGGTGCTGGTGATCATAAATTTCATATGCAGGTTGAAACACAGTCATTGACTGAAACAGAAACGACTGTGAAGGAAGCTTAAAACTGGGCAAGGAACATCCAATCTCTGCTATTAAGGTGAGGTTGTGAAAGCTAGTTTCATATCACAAGTCACACACCATGGCAAGACTGAGCACAGAAACAAGACACAAGGTATTTATACTGCATCAGCAATGTCTCTCCCAGGCAAAGATTTCAAAGCAGACTGGGAGTTTCAAGATGTGATGTTCAAGCTCTTTTGAAGAAACGGGCAACGTTGAGTATCGTAGATGCAGTGATTAGCCATGTAAATGTAATACAGTAGATGAAAGACACATCATGCTTACTTCCCTTCGACATCAGAAGATGTCCAGCAGTGCCATCAGCATAGAACTGGAGGAAACCAGTGGGGCCCAGATACACCCATCTACTGTCTAGAGAAGTCTGGCCAGAAGTGGTCTTCATGGAAGAACTGTGACCAAAAAGCCATACCTGCGACGTTAAAACAAGGCTTAACTATGCACAAAAACATAGGAACTGGGGTGCAGAAAAATGGCAACAGGTGCTCTGGACTGATGAGTCAAAATGTATAAATATTTGGCTGTAGCAGGTAACAGTTTGTTTACCAAAGGGCTGGAGTGCGGTTCAATAATGAGTGTCTGCAGGCAACAGTGAAGCATGGTGGAGGTTCCTTGCAAGTTTGGGGCTGCATTTCTGCAAATGGATTGGAGATGGTCAGGTCCAATAGTGTCCCCATTAGTGAGAAATATAGGGAGATACTTATCCATCATGCCATACCATCAAGGAGGCATGTGATTGGCCCTAAATGCATTCTGCAGCAAGACAATGACCCCAAACATACAGCAAAGAACTATCTTTAACATAAAGAGAAAAACAGAGTCTGGGAAATTATGGTTTAACCCCCAACAGAGCCCTGATCTCAACATCATTGAGTCTGTCTGGGATTACATGAAGAGGAAGAAGGATTTAAGGTAGTCTACATCCACAAAAGGTGGTCTGTGATAAGTTCTCCAAGATATTTGGAACAACCTACGAGCCAAGTTTCTTCAAAAACTGTGTGCAAGTGTACCTAGAAGAATTGATGATCCTTTGCCTACATGCTTTTTGCCAAGAGGTGTCTCTCTTTCCCATCTCAGAAAGTTGCAAGGTATTTAGGCTGCAGTACTAAATTTAAAAAAAATATAGGGCAGATGGTGAGATGAACCAGGTATATTCTCATTAGATTTAATATCCTATTTAGACTATTACAAGCATAGAAGTTATTCGCCTCATTTGATGGACTTAACCTCCGTGGATGTTGCTAGACTATAGGGGTGCTTCCACTCTCTCCCTTTCACCTTTACTACTCTCAGGCAAACCCTGGTTAAAGCAAGTATTAGGTCTTGATCTATGTTTATTGTGCAATTAGAAGTTATGGTATAACTATGCCTAAATGCTGTGTTGATATGTATTGATGATATACTCTTTTCTTATGCGTATCCTGGGCTTGGACCTATGGTGGGTGGGTATGCTGAAAAGTCGAACATGCTGGGGAAAGGTACGAATGCAGTTTGTAAATTTGTATTGTTTTTCCATGTATTGTAAATGGTGATTTTTCAATAGAGGACTTTTCTAATAAAACAAAATAAAAAATAAAATGTAGGATTCTATGTCATATAATACAAACCTTGTTAGTAATTTCCATAAAGCTTAGCTAATTGTATTAATTGAATGCTGCTTTAAAAGGTTATTAATGATTCATAGCAAATATTTGTGTGGTTTGGTTGATAATATGAGGTTGCATGTGGCATCTGAAAGGCTAGGTGACAGTGGAGTTTCTGGAAGTGGAAATATAGCATGTCTAGACAGAATATAAGCACATTCAGCATGTCTACGATCATATGATCCAAGGAGTCTCTGGAGATAAGCTATTATTTGCTATGCCAGATGCCAGCACATGTGTGGGACAGCAAAGAAGGAAAGTAGAGCGATGTTAAAGATGGATGAACAGCCTGTAGCAGTCTACTAAGATACTGGACACCTTTTTCTTCAATACATTTAATATTGTTGCAATAACCTAAGATTATGCTACAGAAGAAAAGAGTTACATGTAGATCCCCTGTGATGTGCATATATATACACGTTCAGATTCATGGTAAAAAATAAAAAATGGCTTTGCTTTGTAGGGCTCATAATTAGGCAACTGCTCATTTAAGGAGATAACATTTTAAAGCAGCATCATTCTACAAAACCATCACAATCCTAAACCTTTTCTTCTGCGTGAAAATCAGAATGTTTATATATATATATATATATATATATATATATATATATATATATATATATATATATATATATATATATATATATATATATATATATATATATATATATCGGTTGCACTCTCTGAAAATTATCTATTATGTTGATATCAAACTCTTCTTTTTATTTGCATGCCACTATTTACTAAAGTGGTACTTCACTGCCACCTAATGGTTACATACAAATATGCACTGTACAATTAAGTTAATGAATGTAATATAGATTCGAATATAGGTAATGTCTGTCCAAAATATAATTAAAAAACAAAACACAAGCAAACACAACAATGCAACCTATCTATATAATTTATTTATATATATTTATATAGTTTATACCTTTATTTATTATTTGCAGATGTTTTTGGTGACATCACAGTTCATTGTATTTTAAAATATAGTTTACATCTTTACTTCTTGTTTTTTTCATGCTTTTAAACCTACTTAGAGTTCAACTTAGAAGTTGGTAGTATTTTTCTCCAGTCTAAAGCTGGCCATACCACCATACTTTATACTTTTTTTGTTCAATTTACTTTAGATTTACCTTCAACTATGTGGTGTAAGGGCCTGCCTGATTGCATACAATTTGAAAGTGTATAGGTTTGACCTCATATTAAATGGTTTTGATAAATCTAAAGGAAATTGTACAATTGTATAATGTATGGATGTACAGTCTGGTCTCTGCTGAAAAAAGAGAATTGGACTCAGGCTGGCTAACCCTCCTTTCCAAAATAGATCATATGACCAGCTTCCAAGGGTTTAAAGGAGAAGTACAGCCAAAGCTTGTTTAGCTGTACTTCTCCTGGAGATCACAGGAGTACAGTTCGTTCTGCACTCCTGTGACCCGTTTTCAGCAGACAGCTGGCTGAAACCCGCTGTCAGCTGACGTCACAGAGCCAGGCCAGGCTTGGGCACGATAGAGACAATGAAGTGGGGATCCGTCCACATGCCTGGACCGGCACTCAGTTCAGCCTCTCAGCGAGCAGCTGAGAGCCTGAGCCAGCCGCTACCTGCCCCATCCACAGCCCAGCACTTCAGTGAGCGAGGGGGGAGGGGGTGGCAGAGCAGAGAGTAGGGACTGACAGCATATACCTCATACTTCTCTTTTAAATAATCTCAAATTTAAATTATTTCGGTCCTTTTCTTTATTGCTCTTATTTATTCATTCCAGCAAGATTAGTGCAAAAATGTGAATGCTCCTGAAAATATTCAAATGTTCTTTATATGATGCTAATAAACATTAAAATAATACAGTTTTTATTTTATTGTTTAGTCCTTTACTTTAAGCTCTGTCTCACATTCTTTACCAGATAAATCTTACATATGAAGGAAATTACTTAATAAAGCAGCCTAAAGAAAAGTCATTCACCATTATGTATATGAACCAATCACATTTCAGTATTGTTTAGATAGAACAGTAAAAAAAATATTTGTGAATGTGTGCTATGAATGTGCTATGAAATACTTGCTACACTTTTTTAAATTGGCTATGTATCAGATATACAGAAAGTTTTGGCATAAAAAAAAAATGTCATCTAATGTAGTATAGGATATCAAGGGAAGGGTTGTTATTAGCAGCACAGATCTTTATTTGTCCACACACTTTGAAATGCTATTTGCTCTTTATAAATATTGTCTTAAAAACCCTTCCTTGCAGAATGGACCACACTGCAAGGGTTAATGGCTTGTTTCCATCTAGTGGACTGAAAAGCAGTTTTACTGTTCTACTGGACAACTCTACAGCAAGGGAGGAATTTTAGGTTTCCAGAGTTCAGCTTTAAGGTAGTAACACCACCAGTATTATAAGATGCATTCTGCAAGACCTTTAAATACAGCGGCCCTTTTTCACATGTCTTAAACCACGTCGGTTATTTGATAATACGTCAAGCCACAACCTAAACACAACCTAAATAGGCTGAGCTTATTGTGCAGTTTAGTTTTGCATAATGTAGAATGTCATCTAAAAGCTCTTACCTTACACACAGCAGGTAAACTCCTGGAGATGTTATCCAACTGTTTTAGACAGCGACTAAACTTCTTTTGGTATTCCAAAACTATTAGTTGTATTTCATTCTCAGCTGTTAGAAGCTGGGACATGAGATATCTTTCTCTTTTATTCCATCTGCTATATTGATATTTGAATTCTTGCTCCATTCGGGTGATTTTTTCAAATAGTGATGCATTTTCATTCTTTAGTAACGTGAGACAGCAATGAGGTTCCAAGGTTTGTTCTTGCTGTACCAGTTCCAATCCACATCCCTTCTGGCAAACATCCCCCACCATGGCATCACAACGCTCTACCAAGTCACTATCCATGTTACATGTAGCCCTTTGCTATAGTCTCCTTGGTCCATATAGACTGTAAGCAAATATTTTACTCTTAGTATGGCCCTAGTAATTCTTCTGCAGTCCTTTGTTTTCTGGCCACAACAGGCTCTGTATGTAGTTCCTTGAACTTTGCAGGGTTAACCAGTGATAGGTTGCCACTGAAGGGAGTAATGTCTTCCAATAACCAATTAAAGTAAAGCACACCTGACAAAAAAGTTCCGCTTTTTAAAAATTCTTTCCTATAGCTGTTTGTTGGAGCACATTTCAAATCTGTGATCATTATGTAGAACCGTCTTCAGGCCCATGGCAGAAGTATTAGAAAGTTTTCAATCTTTAGCTGCTGGATGTAGGAATTCAGTGGGTTTGACCGATGATGAAAGCAAGCGGCGGGACAGTGGTTGCTGGCTGTTGTTCACCATAAGTCTTTTTACTTACCACAAAGTATCTAATATAAGCTCTCCTGCATGTTTTCATTTCATAAGCAACTGGGTATTCATTATGTTAAGTGTATGTTTCCTTTATTATCATGCAAGCTGACAGCAGTTCTGCATTCAAGAAATAACAATTTAAAATAAATATACAGCTGAAATTGTGATGTTACATGGGCAGCATTTACCAGACTTTTCGACATTCCCTGTATTTATTGTAAAAAAAAAAAAAAAAAAGAGACCTTGATTTCACTTGAAAGGGTTCTTAATGGAAATTCAGCAAGGTAGTAATGTGATGGATAACAGTATTTATATTTAATTTACTTCCTTGTCCCTGATCTTCCAGTCTGATTGATTGCCAAATCATGTCACGCTGTAACTTGGTCTCATTTCATAAGTTGTCAGCCTACATGGATCTATAGAGAACTTTCCAAATCACCACTGGTGTACTTGGCTTTGAAAATCAGTAAAAGTCAGCATGACATCAGTTTGTGGTTTGCTTTTATTTGTCTATTCATGTCCATGTTATTGCAAGGTAAATACATCTCACATGCATCTCAGATGTCCATGTATGTTAGCCCTTAAAGTGGACTTTGTTGTAAAATTCAAGGTCTGCTCATACTGTGTGGGCCTGCTGTTAGTAGGTGTAAAATGTACCTGTAAAAAAAAGTTAGAATTATACTTGTTCTCCACATCCCTGGGCATGAAGTCATCATTGGTGTGTTGCTAGGATTGTGAGAGACCTGGGGCATTTTAAGAAGAGGAACGATGTGGTGCATGTTATGCACTGTAGTGAATTGTGGATGCAGCCAAATTACACTAATTGAGGGAGGAACTTAAAGAGTATTGCTAAATAAAGTGAAGCACAGAGTACAGAGCTCAGGAGTAAGTAACACACAAATGCAGGGATCAGGTGTCTGTAAGGCACAGAGCGCATGGGTCAGTAGTGCATAACGCACAGAGTGCAGTGGTCAGAAATGCACAAAGCACAGAATGCAGTGCTCAGGAGAGCACAATACATAGGGTGTGGGGGTCAAGAGTGCATAAGACATAAAGTACAGTGATCAGGAGTGCATAAAGCACAGAGTACAGTGCTCAGAAGTGCATAATACAAGTGTGGGGGTCAAGGGTGCATAAAGCACAGAGTGCAGTGCTCAGGAGTGCTCAATACATAGGGTATGGGTGTCAAGCGTGCATAAAACGCAGACTGCAGGGGTCAGGAGTGAGTACAGCTGTCCTGAGGTCAATAGTGCATAACACACAATGTGCAAGAGTTTAGGAGTACATAAAGCACAGAGTGCAGGGTTCAGCAGTAACTAACAGACTGCAGGAGTAAATAATAAACAGAGCACAATGTTCAAAAGTAAGTTATGCCATGACTGCCCTGAGTGCAGAATTTAGGAGTAAGTAACACATAGTGTACAAGGCTCAGGGGTGTGTAACACACAGTGTGGGGGCAGCACAGGATGCATAGATCAGAATTGTGGAATGCACAGGATATGGGGATCAGGAGTGCATAATACTATGAGTGCAGGGCTCACCAGTAAGTAAAACACAGAGCACGAGGCTCAGGTGTAAGTAATGCACAAAGTGCAGGACACAAGGGTAAGTAACGCACAGAATGCAGGCTCGGCAGTGAGTAATGCATAGGGTGTAGGGATCAGAATTTTGTAATGCACAGAATGTATAATGCAGTGAGTGCGGGACTCAGGAGTGCAAAATGCAATGAGTGCAAGGCCCAGCACTAAGTAACACACATAGTGCAGGGCTCAAGGGCAAGTAACATACAGACTGCTGGGCTCAGGTGTAAGTAACAGGATTCAAAGCTATGCAATGCAGGTTTCAGGAGTTCATAATGAACAGAATGCAGGGCTCAGGAATAAGTAATACATAGAGTGCAGAGCACAAGACTGTGTAATGCACAGAGTGCAAGGCTTAGGAGAAAATAATGCACAAATGGCAAGTAAGTAATGCACCATGTTGTATTTGCAGTGTTTAGGATTGCATAGCACACAGAGTGCATGAGAATGCATAATGCACAAGTGCCAGGGTAAGGAGCAAATGCCTTCCTGAGTGCAGGGCTCAGGAGTAGGTAACACATAGAGTGCAGGCCTCAGAATTAAATAACACACAGAGTGCATGGTGTAAGGAGTAGGTAACACCCAGAGTGCAGAGCTCATGAGTAAGGCACAAAGTGCAGGGCTCAGGAGTAAGTAACACAGAATGCAGGACTCAGAAATAAAAAAAGCAGAGTGCAGCTCTCTGTAGTGAGTAGCTGTCAGGAAGGGCATGCCAGTAGAAAACATGGTTCCTCTAGGTTAACTCTTGTTCCTCATCACGGGCTAAATTATGCTTCCTTTCGTACACATAGGCATTTGGCTAATACTTATGTGCATGCATATGGGCACGTGCAGAGTTGTGCACACACATTTGCATCAGTGTATTCACATGCACAGGTGACAGATGTTGCCTGCTCCTCTGTACCTCATTCATTTTTCAAGTGCATGACCCGGCTTGTCTGAATGCTTCCTGACACATC
This sequence comes from Lithobates pipiens, assembly GCF_037356315.1. Taxonomy (NCBI): domain Eukaryota; kingdom Metazoa; phylum Chordata; class Amphibia; order Anura; family Ranidae; genus Lithobates; species Lithobates pipiens. The sequence goes on along the minus strand of NW_027507903.1, from coordinate 220,481,090 downwards.
CCGCTGTGCCTGCTGTTCAATAGTCTGTTACCAGTGCATGCCTCACCTGCCTGCTGTCGTCAGTATCAGCCTGATTCAGTCTGCCATCCACCATCTGTCTACAAGCGCACCTGCTTCACTAAAGACTACTGACAACTTCTACTGCCTGCCATGGATACCCACTCTGCTACTGGCAAGACCTAAAGGCTCGAGTCAGAGGTGTAAGCCAGAGCTTCCTCATCATTTCTACCAGGTACGTGATAGTAGCACACATAATTCAGGAATCAAGAATGTGTAGCACACAAAATGCAGGGATCTGAAGTAACACACAGAATGCAGAGCTCTGTAGTAAGTAACATACAATAATGCATATAGTGCAGAGATCTGAAATAGGTAACCCATAGAATGCAAGCATCTGGAGTAAGAAACACAGAATACAAGGCACAGGAGCAAGTAATGCAGAGAGTGCAGGGAGCAGGAGCAAGTAACACAGAGTAGGTAAAACAACAAGTTCAGTGGTCTGGAGTCCAAGGGTGCATAAGGCATGGATTGCTGTACTCAGAAATTGCATAACGCTCAGTGTGCAGGACTCGGGATTAAATAACACACAGAGTTCATGGAGTTAGGAGTAGGTAACCCTCCAAGTGCAGGGTTGATAAGTGAGGCACAAAGTGCAGGGCTCAGGAGTAAGTAAGCAAGTAACACACAAAGTGCAGGATGCAAGATAAAAAAATGCAGGGGTTAGTAGTAAGTAGTATACAGAGTGCAGGGCCCAGGAATGCATATCACATATAATAAAAGGGTCAGAAGTGCATAACACACAAATCAAAGAGGTCAGAAGTAACACACAGAATGCAAGACACAGGAGTAAGTAGTGCAGGGATCAGGAGCAAGTAACATAGAAAATGTAGGTCTCATAAATGTGTAGTGCACAGGGTGCAGGAGTCAGGAGTTTGTAGTGCACAGAGTGCAAAGCTCAAGAGAAAGTAAACAAATCTGTGCAGGGGTTAGTTGTAAGTAATATACAGAGTGAGCTTGGGAATGCATAACACACAGAATGAAAGGATCAGAAGTGCAAACTGCACAGGGTGCATAGGTCAGGGGTGCATAATACACAGAGCAAAGGGGACAAAGATGACACAAAGAGTACAGAGGTCACTAATAAGTAACCAAGTGAATTAGTAATGATTGTGTTATGAACAAAGTGCAGAGTTCAAGAGTGAGTAATGCACACATTGCAATGGTAATGAGAAAGGAATATATTAAACAAAGCTATCGCACAGAGTATTCTAATGGGCAACAAATATAGAAGAGCTAAGGCTAATCCTGGGTGGCTAAACCAAAACATAAAAATTTTTATTAAAGTGGAGTTCCACCCTAAAAAAAAGAAAATTTATTTTATGTGCATAAAAAAAAATGTGGAGAATTTTTTTTTTTACTCAACTCTAAATGCCTGTTGCTAGGGTGTCCCCCGCAGTCTGCCTCCTTCAGCGCCTGGACACTTGAGGTTACTTCCCTCTGCACAGGAAGGGAGATGAGCTCTGCCCCCTCCCTCTTGTCAATCATCTGGGACAAGTCTCAGCTCCCAGATGATTCTGCAGTCAATCACGGCACGCGACGCAGCTTGCACGTGCACAGTGGGTGCCCGGCTGTGAAGCCACAGCCGGGCACCCACAATTACAATGGCGGTGCCGCCAAGAGGAGGGGGAGATGAGTGGGGCTTTGATCGCCTGCATCACTGGACCCTGGGACAGGTAAGTGTCCGATTATTAAAAGTCAGTAGCTGTAGTATTTGTAGCTGCTGACTTTTATTTTTTTAAGCGGAATACCGCTTTAAAGATAAAAAATGGCCCTTAAAAATATAAGGCTGGGGGGTCATTGTCAGTATTCCAACACTACAAGGAATGCAATAAGAAGTGTAAGAACGCAACCAATGCAGCTAAAAAAGACTACAAGAGACACATAGCAGGGGAGAGTAAAAATAAATCCGAAGAAAATATATTAACAGTAAAAAAGCAAGATCAGAGCGCATTGCCCACATAAAAGATGATGAAGGAAGGATGACACAGAGAAGGCAACTGTACTAAATGCTTTCTTCTCCTCAGTCTTTACACAGGAAAAGGAGGGGTATACTGACCACAACTGTATTGTTAGTAACATGGAGCAGGGCAGAGCCCTGTGGCTAACAGTGGCCAGAGTAAAAAAAAGACTAGAAAAGCTTAACACAAATAAATCTCCAGAACTGCTTACACCTGAGAGTCCTCAAAGAACTCAGCCAGGTTATAGCTTGACCATTATTCCGAATCTTTGGGGACAACATATGGACAGGAATTGTACCAGCTGATTGGAAAAATGCCAATGTCGGACCAATATTTAAAAAAGGGCAGAGACAAATTCCTGGAAACTACAGACCAGTCAGCCAAACATCAATAGTAGGTAAATTATTGGAGGGGATGATAAGGGACTATATCCAAGAATTTGCTGATGAAAACAGTATCATTAGTAGTAATCAGTAGGGATGGGCCGAACACTTCCCGGTTCGGTTTGTACCAGAACACACGAACACTGTTAAAGTCTATGGGACACAAACATGAATAATCAAAAGTGATAATTTTAAAGGCTTATATGCAAGTTATTGTCATCCAAAGTGTTTGGCGACCCAAGTTCTGCCCCAGGGGACATGTATCAATGCGATTTTTTTTTTTAAACGGACGTTTTTTTGGGAGCAGTGATTTTTTTCATGCTTAAAGTGAAACAATTAAAATTAAATATTCCTTTAAATATTGTGCCAGGGGGATGTCTATAATATGCCTGTAAAGTGGTGCATTTTTCCAGTGTTTAGAACAGTACCACAGCAAAATATAATTTCTAAAGGAAAAATTGTCAGAATTATTATCAGAATCTGGAAGCCCCCTTTAACAAGGGGGTTGATTTATCCCCGGGGGTTGATATATGTCCCCTGGGGCAGGACCTGGGTCCCCAAACACTTTATTACAATAACTTGTATATAAGCATATAATATATATTTAAAATTAGCACTTTTGATTTTTCATGTTAGTGTCCCATAGACATTGACGGTGTTCCGGCAGCTTTCAAATTTGCTGCGAACACCGCATATTGTTCGGCGAACAGGCGAACACCCGATGTTCGGACTCATCCCTACTCACTAGGGGGAAAACCTCTGAGAGAATCAAGGATGGAGAAAGATCTGGGGGTTCTGGTAGAAGACAGACTGTGCAATAACATGTAATGGCAAGCTGCGACTACCAAAGCGTGCAGGATATTAGCATGCATAAAAAAGGGATATACTCCAGAGACAGTGGCGGAATTATAGGGGTCGCCAAGATCGCCATGGCGACCGGGCCCCTTGCTGCAGGGGGCCCTTGAGGGCCCCCTGTACTCTTCCATAGGAGGGGAGGCTGAGAGGAGCTCCCCCGATCATCAGCCAAACTGAAATCGGCACTGTGCGGGAGCTCCTCACATTAGCCTTTAGTGAAAGCACAGTGTGTGCTCTTTGTCTCCCCCTAGAGTGCAGTACCCGGCAGGAAGAGCCAAGGTAAATGGCTGCCTTTTTTTTAATAAGACTAGTTACTGTATTTGTGTTTGTATGTGTGTGTGTGTGAGCATGCTTGTGTGTGTGTGCAAGCATGCTTGTATGTGTGTGTGAGCATGCTTGTATGTGTGTGTGAGCATGCTTGTATGTGCGTGTGTGTGAGCATGCTTGTATGTGTGTGAGCATGCATGCATGTATGTGTGTGTGAGCATGCGTGTGTGTGTGTGAGAGCATGCGTGTGTGTGAGCATGCTTGTGTGTGTGTGTGAGCGAGCATGCTGGTATGTGTGCGTGTGAGCATGCGTGTATGTGTGTGTGTGTGTGTGAGCATGTTTGTATGTGCATGTGTGTGTGTGAGCATGCTTGTATGTGCATGTGTGTGTGTGAGCATGCTTGTGTGTGTGTGTGTGTGTGTGTAAGCAGGCTTGTATGTGCGTGTGAACATGCTTGTATGTGCGTGTGAGCATACTTGTATGTGTGTGTGTGTGTGTGTGAACATGCTTGTATGTGCGTGTGAGCATGCTTGTATCTGCGTGTGTGAGCATGCTTGTATGTGCATGTGTGTGTGTGAGCATGCGTGTATGTGCATGTGTGTGTGTGTGAGCATACTTGTATGTGCGTGTGTGTGTGTGAACATGCTTGTATGTGTGTGTGTGTGTGTGTGTGTGTGTGTGAGCATACTTGTATATGCGTGTGTGAGCATGCTTGTATGTGTGTGTGTGAGAGCATGCATGTGTGTGTTCATATATGTATGTGTATGTATGCATGTGTGTGTGCATGTATGTGAGTGTGCATGTATGCATATGTATGTATGTGAATGTGCATGTGTTTATCAGTGGCGGTGCATCCAAAAGCGTGCACAGATTCCACCCCCTCTATGACCAATATATAGATTCATGCATAGCATGAATCTATCCATGGCCACCGCTGTCACCCCCATATTTAGGTGTCTGGTCCCTTTTGTGGTGCTGGGTGCCTGAATTACAGCGGTGGGGGGTTGCAGCACCTGATTAGAGCCATGGGCTCTAATAGGCTTCAAAATAGGTGAACTGCGAGCACCATGCTTGACGCTCACAGTCTACCCAGGTGTGTTAGAAAAGTGAATTAATATTCACTTTCCTAACACTGAACCACCTTTCCACCAATCAGGTGTGCGGGTCTGTTACCCATCACCCGATTGGCTGAAACGATAGACACAGCTATTGGACGCCCATCAGGAGGAGAAGACGGGAGATGAGGATGGCAGGAGATGCATGGAGGACCCTGCTCATGGCCGTTACCCACTGCCCCACCAAGACAGGGTAAGTGGCGGGCAGACAGCGAGTGGGCAGTGGGGATTCACAGTGGCAGCATTTGATGGGCACACCAACAGCATTTGATGTGCACAGTAACGGCATTTGATGGGCACAGTGGCAGCATTTGATGGGTACACTGGCAGCATTTGATGGGCACAGCGGTGGCATTTGATGGGCACAGCGGCAGAGCTTGATGGGCACAGCGGCAGAGTTTGATGGCACAGCGGTAGAGTTTGATGGGCACAGTGGTGACATTTGGTGGGCACAGTAGTGACATTTGATGGGCACAGTAGTGACATTTGATGGTACAGTGGTGGCATTTGATGGGCACAGTGGCTGTAATTGATGTTTTTTAAATCGGTTCCTTTATATGCGGCCACCCACTTGGGACTGGGCCCTGGTGTTCCACCATCGGGCTCGGAGAAAAGAGCCCTGTCCGGAGGTCGGGGGGAGGCCCACCATGGTTTCCTGCATCGGGGCCCTGAAGGTTCTAGTTACGCCACTGTCCAGAGATAAAACAATAATCCTGACACTTTAACTGGTCAGGCCACATCTGGAATATTCTATCGAGTTTTGGTCACCAGTTCTCAAAAGGGATGTGTTGGAGCTGGAAAGAGTTCAGAGAAGGGTAACAAAATGAATAAGGGGACTGGATGATCTTAATTATGAGGAACGACTACAAACCCTAAACTTGTTCTCGCTGGAGAAGAGATGCTTGAGAGGGGAAATGATAGCGATTTACAGATATCTCAATAGTAATCTCAGTGTACTAAAAAGCTATTCAGTCTCAGGGAATGTAAGAGGACACAGGGCCACACAATGAGATTGGTGGCGAAGCGGTTTGACCTAAATCTGTGTAGGGGGCTTTTAACTGTCAGGGGAATAAGCATGCGGAACTCCCTTCCACAATTAGTGGCGCCAGCCGGGAGTATTGCTGTTTTTAAAAGACTCTTGGATGTGCATCTTAGGCCGCGTACACACGGGCGGATTGTCTGCCCAACTAAGTTCGTCAGACAATCCGACAGACAGTCCGTTCAAACTTTTGAATGAACGGACTTGCCCACACACGGCACTTTTTGAGCGGACTAATACGGCGGACTAAGTCCGCCATACAATCCGCTCTACTTTTGAAATGAACGGACTCGCCCACACACGCGGAGGAAAGTCCGCTCATTTCGAGCGCGTCTCCAGGTAGGCGGGGCCCGCGAAGGAGACGTCGCTGGTCCCGCCGCCTGGAATGGACTTAAAGGGGAACCCCAACGCCGAAAAAAATCGGCGTGGGGGTCCCCCCCAAGTCCACAACAGACCCTTGTCCGAGCACGCTACCCAGCCGGCCAGGAAAGGGGGGCGAGCGAGCGCCCCCCCTCCTGAGTCGTACCAGGCCGCGTGCCCTCAACATGGGGGGTGCCTTGGGGAAGGGGGGGCCGCGCGGCCCCCCCACCCCAAAGCACCTTGTCCCCATGTTGATGAGGACAAGGGCCTCTTCCCGACAACCCTGGCCGTTGGTTGTCGGGGTCTGCGGGCGGGGGGCTTATCGGAATCCGGGAGCCCCCTTTAATAAGGGGGCCCCCGGATACCGGCCCCCCACCCTATGTGAATGAGTATGGGGTACAATGTACCCCTACCCATTCACCTGTGAAAAAAAAGTACAAAAAAAACACAACACAGGGTTAAAATATTTTATTGCACAGCTCCGGGGGTCTTCCGTCTTCGGGGGTCTTCTCGCCGGACTCCTCCACTATCTTCTTGTAGCTCTTTTGCTAGCGGAGGAGTCCGGCTTTCTTCCTCCCCGCCGCCGGCCTCTTCTCCCGACTTCGGGGGTCTTGTCCCCCTCTTCGGTTCTTCTGCCGGGCCACCGCGCCTTCTTCTAGCTCTTTTACAGGCGGTGGCCCGGTCTTCTGTCGCCGTCGTCGCCGCCGCCTTCCGTTCTTCTTCTTCTTCTTCTTCTTCTCCCGGAGATGTTGCCTCGATGATCTCTCCGGCCGGAATGCCAGAGCCGCGCTGCGCGGCCACTTATATAGTGACAATGGGGCGGTGTCACATGGTATATGTCACATGGGTTGGTGTCACATGGTGACCCCGCCCCCTCACGATGTCATAGTCCCCATGTGACATTAACCCATGTGACCAACCCATGTGACATAAAGCCATGTGACACCGCCCCATTGTCACTATATAAGTGGCCGCGCAGCGCGGCTCTGGCATTCCGGCCGGAAAGATCGTCGAGGCAACATCTCCTGGAGAAGAAGAAGAAGAAGAAGAACAGAAGGCGGCGGCGACGGCGGCGACAGAAGACCGGGCCACCGCCTGTAAAAGAGCTAGAAGAAGGCGCGGTGGCCCGGCAGAAAAACCGAAGAGGGGGACAAGACCCCCGAAGTCGGGAGAAGAGGCCGGCGGCGGGGAGGAAGAAAGCCGGACTCCTCCGCTAGCAAAAGAGCTACAAGAAGATAGCGGAGGAGTCCGGCGAGAAGACCCCCGAAGACGGAAGACCCCCGGAGCTGTGCAATGAAATATTTTAACTCTGTGTTGTGTTTTTTTTTGTACTTTTTTTCACAGGTGAATGGGTAGGGGTACATTGTACCCCATACTCATTCACATAGGGTGGGGGGCCGGTATCCGGGGGCCCCCTTATTAAAGGGGGCTCCCGGATTCCGATAAGCCCCCCGCCCGCAGACCCCGACAACCAACGGCCAGGGTTGTCAGGAAGAGGCCCTTGTCCTCATCAACATGGGGACAAGGTGCTTTGGGGTGGGGGGGCCGCGCGGCCCCCCCTTCCCTGAGGCACCCCCCCATGTTGAGGGCACGCGGCCTGGTAAGGCTCAGGAGGGGGGCGCTCGCTCGCCCCCCTTTCCTGGCCGGCCAAGTAGCGTGCTCGGACAAGGGTCTGTTGTGGACTTCGGGGGGCACCCCCACGCCGATTTTTTTCGGCGTTGGGGTTCCCCTTTAAGTCCATACCAGGCGGCGGGGCCCGCGACGTCTCCATCACGTGCCCCGCCTACCTGGAGACGCGCTCGGAATGAGCGGACTTTTCTCCGGGCGGGAAAAGTCCGCTCATTTCGAAAGTACAGCGGACTGGCACACACACGGGCGGACTGTCCGCTCAAACCAAGTTTGGACGGACAATCTTACGGAAATTCCGAAAGACTTAGTCCGCCAGACTGTCCGCTGAAAAAGTCAGCTGAAGCCCACACACGAGCGGACTGTCCGCTCAAATGTGTTTCGGCGGACTAAGTTGGGCAGACAGTCCGCCCGTGTGTACGCGGCCTTAAAGACACAACATACGGGATGTGGGAAATGATTATCGACACTGATACACCCACACAGGTTGAACTTGATGGCCTATTGTCTTTATTCAACCTTACCTACTATGTAAAGATTTGCACAGTGATCCTTTTAAGCAAAAATGTCCCCCTCCCCCCTAAAATGTACTCAGCAGACCTTGTGATTCTGCTGCATTTGCTGGTGACTGTCCCTAGTCTCTTCCTACTGTAGTACTTTGTAATATGACAGTCTTTTCTTCTATAGTGCTTTGTAGGAAAACACTCTTCTTTCTGTATTGCTTTGAAACTTGACAGGATTTTCCCCAGTACTGTTTTGTAACACAACAGTCACTTTTCCCTGTACTGCTCATTAACATAACATTCTCTACTCCATGTAGAGAAACCCTTCTCACTGTATTGCTCTAAAACCTGACAGCCTCTTTTACTGGGCTTTTTTACATGGCAGTCTCTCTCACCCGTAGAGCTCAGTAACACACATTTTCCTCTAACAGTAGTGCTTTACAACATGACATTTTCTTCCCTCTGTAATGTCCTGTAACCTCAGTCTCTTCCCCCAGTAGGGTTCTGTAACATGACAGTCTCCTCCCTCTGTATTGTTCTGTGGATGCGGATCACATTTCCACATAAGTGACCACAGATAAGTTAAAGAAAAAAAAAACAATACTGCGCTTGTGCAAAGGTGATGAAATCAATTGAATAAAATAAAAATAAGTAGCAACACTGTAATGTGAGATGTGACACAACAATTACATGGAAAAATGGGAAAAAGTTGCGCTAGATATACATTAATAAGTGATCATAGTCCAACAAGTGATCCAAATGATCCATTAAGATCAACAATGAGTGTTGAAGTTTCCAAAAATATGTGGTGCCCAATAGGGATGAGCTGGGTGTTCGATGGCGAAACCAGAACTTTATGGGCCGTTCGTGCCAAATTCGAGTGGCGCTCATGGCCCATAATGCACTGTGGCATCGCAGTGCATTGCTGGCTGATGATCGGCCAAGCATGCACTATGACCCACATGCTTGGCCAATCACAGCGTCGTCAGCGAGGAGAGCCATAATTGGCCACAGGCAGGATGCCTGTGGCCAATTATGGCTCAGGGGGTTTAGTACATGCCCCACACTATATAAGGCCTCCTGCACTGCGGCCTTGCACACTGTGTTGCAGGTGGCTCATAGAGACAGATAGACGCAGAGACTCGGTCTTCATTTCCTTTGAACCTAGTGCAGTTACAGTCAGTGTATTGTGCCCATGCACAGTTTACATCTGAACCTACCCCAATTGCTGTTGTTCTGGTCCTATACCATAGGCAGCTGCAGCAATTACAGTCAGTGTATTGTGCCCCCTGCACAGTGTACACCTGAAGCTACCCCAATTGCTGGTGTTGTTCTGGTCCTATATCACAGGCAGCTGTAGCAGTTACATTCGGTGTATTGTGCCCCCTGCACAGTGTACACCTGAAGCTACCCCAATTTGGTCCAGATGATGCCATCCTATTTTAAGGATACAAAACAAGTTATCAATATACAAGTTGAATTTCAAGGCTAGTCTAGAAGAAATCACCTTTCTTGACTTGAATATTAAAATAGTGGGCGGCAGTTTTGTCACTTCAACCCATTTCAAGTCAACAGACAGAAACTCATATATCCCTCTGGACAGTTGTCATTACGGACCGTTACTAAAGGCTGTCCCTTTGGGACAGTTTACACGTTTGAGGCGTAATTGCACAGGAATTGAAAACTTGTGGGTTGATCCGCGCAATGGAACTGCTGTAATGCTAAAACCAATAGGAGCAAAGCAGCCAGAAACTGCTGCCCATACTTGCCACCACCCTAAGGTGGGGTAGAAGTGTAGAGAAAAGATATGATACAGTAGGTTTTGTCGCTGTTCCTTAAGCTTGTAAAACAATATAAATATATGCAATATTCCTTATAGCTGACAATTTTTACAAGGGAAAAATACTTTATACTAGGCTAGAAAAAGCTTAATAAATGGTGACTTATCCCAAGACTCCGTGTGCCCTTATCTTATTTTAAAAAAAAAAAAAAAAAAGAAGAAAAAAGAAAAAAAGAACAAAATGTATTCTAAAAATAAATAAAAATAAATAAATGTATATTTATATTTGTGTTAGAGCCTCTGCCTGCATTTAATCTTCCACCCCTCCATGACAACATCACTGAGCTGGTGGATGTTAGAGACCTTGTACTCCTCCACCTTCCATTTGAGGATGTTCTTTAGGGTTTAGGTCTGGAGACATGCCTAACCAGTCCATCACCTTTACCCTCAGCTTCTTTAGCAAGGCAGTGGTTGTCTTGGAGGTGTGTTAGGGGTCTTTATCATGTTGGAATACTGCCATGCAGCCCAGTCTCCAAAGGGAGGGGATCATGCTCTGCTTCAGCATGTCACAGTACATGTTGACATTCATGGTTCCCTCAATAAACTGTAGCTCCCCAGTGTCGGCAGCACTCATGCAGCCCCAGACCATGACACTCTCACCACCATGCTTGACTGTAGGCAAGACACACTTGTCTTTGTACTCCTCACCTGGTTGCTGCCACACACGCTTTACACCCTCTGAAAAAAATACATTTATCTTGGTCTCATCAGGCCATAGGACATAGTTTTAGTAATCCTTAGTATGCTTGTCTTCAGCAAACTGTTTGTGGGCTTTCTTGTGCATCATCTTTAGAAGAGGCTTCCTTCTGGGACAGCAGCCATGCAGGCTATTTCATGCAGTGTGCAGCATATGTTCTGAGCATTGATTGGCTGACCCCCCCACCCCTTCATCCTCTGTAGAAATGCTGACAGCACTCATACGTCTATTTCACAAAGACAGCTTCTGGATATGAGGCTAAGCACGTGCACTCAACTTCTTGGGTCGTTCATGTCAAGGTCTGTTCTGAGTGGAACCCGTCCTGTTTAACCGCTGTATGGTCTTGGCCACCGTGTTGCAGCTCAGTTTTAGGGTCTTGGCAATTTTCTTATAGCGTAGGCCATGTTTATGTAGAGCAACAATTCTTTTTTTCAGATCCTCAGAGAGTTCTTTGCCATGAGGTGCCATGTTGAACTTTCAGTGACCTAGAGTGAGAACGATAACAGTGACCAACAATGACCAAGAGTGAGAGCGATAACACCAAATTTAACACACCTGCTCCTCATTCACACCTGAGACCTTGTAACACTAACAAGTCACGTGACATTGGGGAGGGAAAATGGTTAATTGGGCCCAATTTGGACATTTCTACTTAGAGGTGTACTCACTTTTGTTGCCAGCGGTTTAGAAATTAATGGCTGTGTGTTGAATTATTTTGAGGGGACAGCAAATGTACATTGTTATACAAGCTGTACACTCACTACTTTACATTGTAGCAAAGTGTAATTTCTTCAGTGTTGTCACATGAAAACATGATATATTAAAATATTTACAAAAATGCGAGGGGTATACTCACTTTTGTGAGATACTGCAGGTTCATATTATTCAGTATACATCTAATTTCCTATTGTCCTTTTTATATATTTTTTTATTATTATTTTAATTTTATATATGCATGTACATTTATACATTTTGCAAAGATTTCTCCAGTACACGTGGATATTTTAATAACTTTATTAAGATTTCCTTGGTAGAAACATATTAAGTATATATGTATAGGTCTAATAAGCCCAGTGGCTCGCCACTTCGCTCTATATCATGACTACAAATCGAATCATCCTACAATGCAAATGCAGATGGATTTATAACTTAAAGGCTTGTAAAAAACTGGGTCTGAATGACAAACTCAGTTTTACCCATTTTTTGCATGTTTAGATTGTTGAGTTTCAAAAATATTTTTCTTTTGATCCGTTCACAACATAGTATTGACCCCCTTTTGTTTTTTTGTCTTTTTATTTTGACTCCCTTCCTTCTTTTTCCTTTTCTGTTTATTATTATTCAATTCATCATCTTCTACCTATCTGTGCAGATTTAACTTGATTATTTTTCTTGTGTGTACCTGTAGAACTGTAGGTTGGATATGTATTTATGGAGTATATTCCTATTCAGAGTTATTGTTACATCTATTTGTATGTAACCTATTTTTTAACAATTTTGATATTTTAGAAATACGTTTTACGGTAATACTTCTTTTTGTTGTTTCTGTGTGTCTTATGCCGCGTACACACGGTCGCAGAATCCGTCGGAATGCGTCTTATCGGACCGTGTCGTCAGATAATCCAACTGTGTGTGGTATGCATCGGACTGATTCCGTCCGAATCTCCGTGGGACCCAATTTTCCAACATGTTGGAAATATTTCCCGACCAACTGGGCCGGTCGGACGTAATCCGATCATGTGTAGAGAATTTTGATCGGACCAAGTGCCACGCATGCTCAGATCAAATTCCTACATCAAAGCTATTGGCTACTAGCCTGAATCTAGTCCCATCGTAGCGAAATTACGTCATCACGTTCTGAAAGATCGGATTTTTCGACAACTTAGTCCGACCATGTGTAACAGTTTCGGACACAATCCGTCAGACTAAATCTGACGGACAAAATCCGACGGATTTGGTTGGCAGAATCTCCAACCGTGTGTACAGGGGCTTATTCTTGATTCTAGTGCCAGCTCAGCTGACTGTCTCCCATGTATTTTTTTTAGCCTTTTTTTTGGGTTGTTGTTTCTATTTGGGTGTGTGTGTGGTGTCCCTGGTTTTCTTTTTGCTGTTTTTATGGGCTGGGGCCACTCTGGCAATGTGCTTCGTAGTCTGCTTGGATTCCAGGATGGACTGTTTTGTGTATAAGGACGTTACCCTCAGTTCTATGGCCAGAAGTGTGCCATATACATGGTCGAACACCCGGTGCCTTGTTAGCTGCGGCTCCTTGCCTCTAATATATGCGCCCGGCGTGGGGGACGTGAGGCATTGCAGAGTCACCTCATGACACACATATGAAGCCCCATATCTGGCATGTTGCTATTTCCTGGTCTCTGGCCAGTCCAAGAGTACTATTTTTCTGATTACAGGGTAAGTGCTATTATGCAATGTATGTGTTTTATATTTGTGTGGGATTGCCATTATATACCTCCTTGGCCTTTTTTCGGATTTTACTTATATAGGTTTTGTTTTTGGCTGGTTTATCTTTTTTCCTTTATTCCAGTTGTTGGCTTTTCTTTGGCTGATTCATGTGGATGTCATGCAGGGTTTCCATCTGAGATTGTGCTTACTATCCTTTTTCTTCATATTACCCTGATGCATGAGGCTGTATTTGGACCATTCCCTTATACAAGGCAAATTATCACTTTGTTTGGTATGTTTGGTAAGTTGGCTTCCTTGGGGCAATTGTTTGCATCCCCTTTTTCTTTTCGTTTGGGTTAGTATGTTATATATATATATATATATATTTTTTTTGGATAGATAACCTTTGGCTTACATGATTTTTTGAACTTGCCTCTTCCTCTATGATTTTTTCTTCCGTATTAAGTGTTTCATGGAGTTGTGAGCTTTTGCTTTTCTTGCCTCTGCCCCACCCAGTCTGCTGATCCTATTTACTATTTTCAAATTGATTCACATTTTATATAATTTATTTTATATATTTTTTCCCCCTTCCTTTCTGCGGATGTTCATATGTGACACCTCGGTGCTCGCAGGCCTCTCACCTTACTGCTGTAAGGTAACAGCATTAGATAAATATCTTTGGGGGATCCTTATATCTCCTCTTTACTTTAGGGATCCACTCTGTAATGAATGCTTTCTCTGGGAACTGGATGTATGGCGATACTTCCTTAGATGTAATTCTGGGATGTCCACCTAATCTCCTCTGTGGTGGCAGTAACAAACAAAAGGGGCTCTGATAGCGTAATATAGTTTTTTAGGGGTATTTTATTTAAAAAAACATATTGTAACTCACATTAAAAACAATACAGCAAGGTACTTACTAAACAGCAAACTCGTATTTGTACGTCACTTCCGGTTAATCTGCCGCCCAATCCCGACATGTATTGTCACGTGTCACATGTTTTCAATTCTGAAGCATCCGTATTTCCCCCATTCACTGGCCAACCCGGAGTTCAGGTGCTAACATCTGATTTAACTCCCCTTGGTTTTTTGAGTTGTTTTTTCATAGAACATCTGTATGGATCTATTGTGGACCAAAGCAATTTATATGCCAATAAATGTATCACTGCAAACCCAAATTTGACCCTTGCCAGACAATTTGCATGGAAACCTATCACAGTTTCTGAATTTAAAACTTTTCTGGGCACATCCCTCAACATGGGCGTTACTAAAATGAACGAGTTGTGGTCATGTTGGTCCACTGACCCAATTCATCGTATGCCAGGGCTCTCTACTGTCATGGTCAAGACTAGATACGAGAAAAATCTTGTGGTTTATGTACTTCAACGACAATGAACTCTGTCGTCCTCAGGTAGGCCCTGGATATGATCGGCTCCACAAAATGTTGCCCCTTGTAAATTATTAGAACCAAAAATGTGCAGCCTTTTTGAGACGCCCCAGCAAACTGTCTGCATAGATGGGTCCCTGATTAAGTTTTCTGGCCGCCTTGCTTTCAGTTTATCAGTTGCAAGCATGCCAGATATGAGGTCAAAATGTATAAGCTCTATGACTGAGAAAAATGTATAAGGCTCTATGAGGGAAAAGTTAGCAGCAGCAATCCCCCTGACTGCCCAGACAGCATAGGGAGCAGTGGCAAGATTGTTTGGGACTCAGTGTCACCCTTATTTGGAAAGGAGTACCACTTGTACGTTGACAATTATTATACAAGTATGCCCCTTTTTTGATACATTTTTGAATTTGGAATTGGCGCATGTAGCACCATGCAACCTAATCACTGGGGTCTCCCTCGATGGCTTGTAAATGCTCCACTTAGAAGGGGGGGAGAAGTTTGAAATGTTATAAATTGCTTGCAGTGAAGTGGAAGGACAAATGGAACATGTATTCATGCAGATACGACAGTCCAAACTGCAACGGCGACTGGTGTTGAGAAGCTCCTCTGTGTCCACGAATATAACCTTAACATGGGAGGGGTGGACTTCAAAGACCAGATAATGGGGTCATACTTAGTTGCCTGTAAGGCCAGATGCTGGTACAAGAAAGTGTCTGTATACTTATTACAATTAGCTCAGTTCAACACTTATGTACTATACAAAGCTTCAGGAAGAAGTGGATCCTTCCTAAAATTCCAGGAATAGATCATCACAGGCCTTTTGTTTCCAGAAGGTGCTGTGGCCCAATTTCCCAATCCAGATGCAGTGAGCCGGCTGCATGAGAGGCATTTTCCAAATGTCTTTCCTGGTAACCCTACCCAAAGAGCACCTCAAAAAATATTTTGTGTCTGTAGCAAATGTGGATATAGGCGTGACATGCTATTTTTGTCCCTCCTGTCCTGGCCAACCTGATCTCTGCATCCGGTTTCCATCGCTACCACACACTAGTGGATCATTAGTATAGGGTACAGCATGGCACGGTCTAGGGCACACATTCACACAGGGTCTCGAAAGATGTTAGATGGCTATTACATTTAGAGAGACCCTAGCCTGGAACTTTTATAGTTACAAAAAAAGTGTAAAAAAAGAAAACAAACACATAAAAGATAAATAAATAATTAGAAAAGCCAAAAATAATTGTCATTTTATTGAGTTGATGTTCTGTTCTTACTTTTTCACTGTACTTTATACCATACTGCTATACTGTAATGTTTTATTATTGTTACTGTGTTTTATTGTTAACTATTGTTTGCTTTGCAGGTATGCCATTCTACTGTTTTACTGTACCGTATAATATACTGCTATACTGTAATGTTTAATTATTGCTGTGTTTCATTGTTAACCATTGTTTGCCTTGCAGGTATGCCATTCAGCTGCAGCACTGATCAATTTATTCTGGCAGCAACAGGGTTTGCTTTCAGTATACGTAAATCAGTGACTACCACTGCAGTTAAAAAAAGAGCATATATGGCGAAACATAGGGGCTGGGGTGGTCAGAGAGTGAACTGCCCTTATGCTTCGCCTTATATTTGAACTCTTTTTGGCACAAATTGCAATAAATAAGTTGTTATTTTATTGATACTGTGTATTATTGTTAACCATTGTTTGCTTTGCAGGTATGCCATTCAGCTGAAGCACTGATCCGTTTATTCTAATAGCAACAAGGTTTGCTTTCAGCATACGTAAATCAGTGACTACCACTGCAGTTAAAAAAAGAGCATATTTGGCGAAACATAGGTGGTCAGAGGGTAAACTGCCCCTATGCTTCGCCTCATATTTGAACTCTTTTTTAGCACAGATTGCAATAAAAAAGTTGTTGTTTTAGTGAGTTAAGGTTTTATTGACACTGTGTTTTATCATTAACCATTGTTTGCTTTGCAGGTATGCCATTCAGCTGCAGCACTGATCTGTTTATTCTGACAGCAACAGGGTTTGCTTTCAGCATACATAAATCAGTGATTACAGAGCTGTAAAAGGTGATTTCCCCACTGCAGTTAAAAAAAAAAAGCATATATGCTGAAGCATAGGGGCTGGTGTGGACAGAGGGCAGATCGCCCCTACGCTTCAGCATATATATTTTTTTTCCCTTTTCTTTGCAGAGATTTCTTCATCCACATTGATCAATGTGAATAGAGGAATCTGTTAGTTTGCGGTTTGTCCATTATTAGAAGTGAGTGGATATAGGGCAGTATATTCTAATGGTGGATATACCACACACCTTCTGGCAGAGCTTTCTTCATACACATTGATTGATGTAAATGGAGGAACCTATTAGGTTCTCTTTTTTCATTCAGCCAACAACAGGCTGCATGAAAAAAAAGAGAACATTACAACATATGTCCAACAAGGACCAGCAACATACTGGTACGTCGCTGGACTTTGAGTGGTTATATTGGGATAATGCCTGCATGTTTAGGCATCAGTCTGGTAACTTTTTTCAGCCAGCGGTCATCTTTCATGTAAAAGCAATCCCAGCTGCATACAGGAACCCAAAAACCAAGCACAGTGTTCAGGCTTTCTAAGGGCGTAAATGACTCATTTCACTTCCTCGCTACCTATCACAGTTTTGAAGGCACTGAAATGCCAAGATAGCACAACCCGCCCCTCCCCCCCCCAAATGACCCCTTTTCAGGAAGTAGACACCCCAGGCTATTTGCTGAGAGGCATGTTGAGTTATATTAATAATATTTATAATATTTAATGTTTTGCCACATTTCTGGAAAATGACAAATGTTATTTTTCAAATTTTCTGTCTTTTTCCATATATATTTCAAAAAATAAAAAAATCACAAAGGCAATCAAATACCATCAAAATAAAGCTCTATTTGTGGGAAAAAAAGGACTCAAATTCCATTTGGGTACAACATTGCATGACCACGCAATTACCAGTTTAAGAAGCGCCGTGCCAAATTGTAAAAAGTGCTCTGGTCATTGAGCAGCCAAATCTTCCAGGGCTGAAGTGGTTAAAAGCCCAAAATATTCACATAGACAATATTTTACAAATCTGCTTTTAGCCATTTTCCCAGAATGCCTCACTAAGCGCCAAAGTATGAACAAATTACTAAATATAAAACATAGTTTGTCAAACGCCTTTATTTTGGTGATTTTTTTAACAAAACAAAACATTTTGGTAACTTTAAAAGCCAGCTGTTACATTGTGAGTAATACTGATATTTAATCTGAACCAAGGTCACTCATAAAAAAATGATAACATAAAATCCCTGCCTATTTCAATTAGAAATAACAAATATAAACAGACAAAGCAAATAAAAAAAAAAACAACACTGTGCATTGTCACTTTAGTCTTGCAATTAAATAATAAAAAATTCATTGTTATAATCAACAGCTTTAGTTCTGAATAGGTGATATATATTTTACGTTTGCTTGAAGCTAATTGGAAATAAAATAGTTTTTGACATAAGGCTCAAAGCACAAATTTGTTACATATCCAAATCAAACTTTTACTATTGAATGCCTAACTTACTGTAGTAAACAAGTATTTTGCTAAAGGATTTGCAACCAAAACTCAGAACATAAAAAAAAATAGAAAAAAGGCCATCATGCATTTGGCAAAATAGCATTTAAGACTGTACATACTTGTAGTAAAATGAGCATGAGTATCATGCCAACTAAAACTTGTGCCTGTGCTTGAGTGTTCTGCTAAAAGAGGATGAATCACTCTTTTAAGTAACCCCAGTACTGCAAGTCCCAAGTTCTAGATGTATGACCAGCAGATTTATGAACCTGTATCCATAACATATCAATAATTTCCATTTGCTTTTCTTACAGCGTAGCAAGCCACGAATGTCCAGTTTTAGGTTCTTCAAAGGAACAAGAGGAACATGTTTTCATTCTTTCTCTTGCTACTTTACACTGCCACTGTCAAGAGATATTTGCACCGGGTCCTGGAAAATTAGTAGTTAGTACTAGGGATGTGGGCAGCCACCAATTTACTTGTCTCAGGCAGCTTAAAGGAATTAAACCCTCCTTGCAAGAAACTCCATTTGCATTCTGTGTTTGTTTAAAAACCAGTGATGCATCACATTTTAGCATTTTAGCATATTTTAGGCTCTAATGTAATCACCAATTAATAAGCAAAGTATTACATGAATTAAAGCACATTAAGATATTTTAATGCTTGTATGAAATACAAAAAAAAAAATACAATAAAAAATAAAGAGAGGAGTACATAGAAGTATCTGAGCTTTATCCTTGCTAGTTTAATAAAGACCTCTATGATATTAACTCTATAAAGATAAAATAACTCTACCCAATCAGCTAACTAGGTTGTGCTACCAATAAAAAAGAATACAATTTCAGATTTCTTTTAAAGAAATTTAAACATTGCACTATTACTGGACCCAGTTGTATAATACTGTGTTTACCATTCACACATGAACTGAAATACCAAAGCACAACTTTAAAATAATGATTGAACAGTACAAAAAAAATATATAGGTAGACAAAGTCAGAACAAACACATTCATTAATTTCAGAAGCGTCAGTAACACAACAATTTCATACCTCCCAACTGTCCTTAATTTGGAGAGTCAGTTGTGGTTTATGAGCCCAAAAGGGTGGTAGACCTTAGTAGATCATAGATATTGCTAAATAATAGACAAATGCGGAGAGGGGAGGACTTAAATTTCAAAAATGCTTACATATTGTAAGATGTTGGGAGGTATGTATTTCAGATTATGTTGTGCTTATCATCATTCACTTGTTTCCTCCTATTTTACTGTTTCAACGTATACATCACTGTAACACAAGCTGAACCACATCTTCACGCCATTCACTGTTACACAACTATTGTGAAGTAAGGTCACATTAACAATTACCATACCATACCATACCAAATGAACAGCTATTCTTTGTGATATTATGTTTTTCTTCATTCAAGGGTGATTAGACCTGTGTCCATGAGAACATTGATAAACAAAATCATAAAAAAAAGTTCTGGCTTAACAGACATGACCAATGCAGGTTCATTTGGGAAATGTCACAAATATGAGTCATGGCACAATGTGGGCAGTTTTTTTTGTTTTTTTTTTACATTAAAGACATAATAAAGTATTAAAACCCAGATCTGTACATGAAATTTTAATTTACAATAGTTTTTTTATATGTAGCTGGTTGGCTTGCTTCATCTGAAATAGTGTTTTGAATGTAAGGTTTGGGGAATCCCATTGCCAGCAATGGGTGTTGCAAAAGCACCGCTAGCATTTTTTTATTTCTTCCAACATATGCATTATGTTTTGCTATAGCTATATACTTTATAAATTACAGTTTCAAAATGCTTACTCTTTAGGAGCCACCTGTGTTAACCTTATTGTAATAAATAAAAGATTTATCAAACAGATTCAAATATTTATTGATAGTAATGCAGTGATGTTCCATAGAATAACCATACTCAAAATGGCTATAATTTTCTTTAAAAAATAAGTCAGACTTGATTGGCTGCTGTGGACAATACTTCCAATTTTCATTGCATGAACTTTCATCATAATTTTTGATGTGTGTTTTGTACATGCAACTTTGGCAGGAAGTATGCCCACTGTATTGGAAAGTGTCTCTCCTGTACTTACCTATGTAAGTTATTATTCTCCAGTCTGTTGTTAGGGACAATTATTATTATTTATTAATGGTTCAGTGTCAGTCCTTGATACCTGTTCATTTCAGTGTTCCCATGCTCCTAAAAATATCTTATTGTATTAATCACATGGATTCATGTGTTTTCCTATAATATATCTTGGTGCTTTGAAATATTTTAATGTTTACTACTTTTCCTAAGCACAGCTTATTTGCTATAAATATACTTTACATTCATAAGTGGGCCATTTATTGCACTATTTACACCGTGTCAAAACAATCGCATGTGCAAAATTTCACATAATGGAAATCGATCACTCTGGATTTTATCCCATGTCTGCACCTGAAACCACTCAGTGATATGTGTACATTTCAGAGTTCTTATATTCAGTTGTCATATTCAGCATACTGAATCTACATTCATTTATTGAAGACATGAAGTTCTGTCTATTACAATGACTGTTTTTGATCTGACTGTCGGTCCAGAGGCCTCACCAAGGCTCGAATAAAAATAACAAAAATATGCAGCACACAAAACAGTTAATACAGACAGATGTAGTTACTCTTACACATACCATATACAACATTTGTAACTCTATTATATTTCACAATTTGTTATTAAAGTTGAATCACCTATGGATGGTGACTTTAATTCCACTGTACAGTCTAAGTTATTGTAATTTAACACTGTAACTTGCCCCATTTGATCATGCAACCGTCACAGATTGGCGAAAGTGTTTCATAAGGCATATTGGAACAAGTTAAAAATGATCTATTATCCTTGAAAACAATTCCTCGGAGGAGTTCCTGAATGCCTTAATTCCTATTTAAAGTTCATAATAACTCTGTTGGGTATATATAGGTTTATATTTTTTTTCTTTTTTTGGCTTTAGATGTTATTACAATAGTCAGAGAATGATGGTATCCTCCAGAGATGAGAAGCGAGTACACTGCACTCAGACCTACATTCAGAATTCAAGGTAAAACAGGAGGCCAAATGTTGGTAGCAGTATACCAAGAATACTGGGTAATATTCCTGCTGTGTCACCTGTAATGAAAACAACTGGATATTAATTATCTTGTTAACAACAATTCTCAGCCACCAAAAATATGTTCCTAAATTATAGCATCATCCAGCAGTGTGGGTTATAGAACTTGTACAAGTAGAACAGGATTTTTTACGTGCATAAATATTGACACAATTACATTTTACAAAATCATTTATGATTTTCATTAAAATATTTGATAAAATCAATACATATGATATGCTTTCCTCTCACGTTAATTGATCCATTCAACTTGTGCTCAGTTACATATGGTGCATCTGGAAAGTATTCACAGCACTTCACTTTTTCAATTTTTTTTTTATGTTACAGCCTTATTCTAAAATGGATTAAATTCATTATTTTCTTAAGATTCTACAAACAATGCCCTATAACAGTGATGGCGAACCTTGGCACCCCAGATGTTTTGGAACTACATTTCCCATGATGCTCCACTACACTGCAGAGTGCCAGGGCATCATGGGAAATGTAGTTGTAAAACATCTGGGGTGCCAAGGTCCGCCATCACTGCCCTATAATGACAACGTGAAATAAGTTTGAAAATTTATTAGAAATAAAAAAACAAAAAAAATCACAGTTACATAAGTACTGAAAGCCTTTGCCATGACACTCAAAATTTAGCTCAGGTGCATCCTGTTTCCACTGATCATCCTTGAGATGTGTCTCCAACTTGATTGGAGTCTACCTGTGGTAAATTAAGTTGATTGGACATGATTTGGAAAGGCACACACTTGTCTATATAAGGTCCCACGGTTAATAGTGTATATCAGAGCACAAATCAAGCAATGAAGTCCAAGGAATTGTCTGTAGACCTCAGATACAGGATTGTATTGAAGTACAGATCTGGGGAAGGGAACAGAAACATTTCTGCATCATTGAAAGTAACAGTGAGCACAGTGGCCTCCATAAATGGAAGAAGTTTGGAACCACCAGGACAGTTCCTAGAGTGGGCAGCCCAGCCAAACTGAGAAATCAAGGGAGAAGGGCCTTAGTCAGGGAGGTCACAACAAAGAAAAGGGGGTCCCCTGGGGGTGGACTTTTAAGGCACGTACAAATTATAATAGTATACAAATTATTTTATTACATAAAACCAACAGAAGGTAATTGAATATACAGTATACATTAAAAAGTACACCAACAGGTATATATACAACCAGTATTAATGCTATGTCGTATCATTCATTTGAACAAAAACACCCTACGTGTTTCGGAGCTTGGAAAAGCGTGTCCTTCTTCAGGGGTGTGTGGATACAATGTTTCTGTAGAATAATACTGTTAACATATATTATATTTTGTACGTGCCTTAAAAGTCCACCCCCAGGGGACCCCCTCTTCTTTGTTGTGATGTTTTAGGATGTGGCACAACAAATTTACGTGACCCTGTCATACCCTCTCTTTTGTTTAGTCAGTACCAAGAATGCGATGGTCCCTCTGACAGAGCTTCAGCATTTCTCTGTGGAGAGAGGAGAACCTTCCAGAAGAACAACCATCTCTGCAGCACTCCACCAATCAGGCCTGTATGGTAGAGTGGCCAGACAGAAGCCACTCCTCAGTAAAAGGCACATGGCAGCCCACCTGAAGTATGCCAAAAGGTACCTGAAGGACTCTCAGACCATGAGAAACAAAATTCTCTGGTCTGATGAGACAAAGATTAAACTTTTTGGCCTGAATGGTAAGCGTCATGTCTGGAGGATACCAGGCACCGCTCATCACCTGGCCAATACCATCCCTACAGTGAAGCATCATGCTGTGGGGATGTTTTCAGTGGCAGGAACTGGAACACTAGTCAGGATCAAGGGAAAGATTAATGCAGCAATGTACAGAGACATGCTAGATGAAAACCTGCTTCAGAGCGTTCTGGACCTCAGGCTCGGGCGAAGGTTCACCTTCCAACATGAAAATGACCCTAAGCACGCAGCCAAGATAACAAAGCAGTGGCTATGGGACAACTCTGTGAATGTCCTTGAGTTGCCCAGTGAGAGCCAAGACTTGAACCCTATTGAACATCTCTGGAGAGATCTGAAAATGGCTGTGCACAAACACTCCCCATCCAACCTGATGGAGCTTGAGAGGTCCTGCAAAGAAGAATGGTAGAAACTGCTCAAAAATAGGTGTGTCAAGCTTGCAGTATCATACTCAAAAAGACTTGAGGCTGTAATTGGTGCCAAAGGTGCTTCAACAAATCATTAAGCAAAGGCTGTGAATACTTACTGTATGTGCATGTGATTTTTTGTTTTTTTATTTTTAATAAATTTGCAATGATTTCAAACAAACTTCTTTCTCATTGCCAATATGGGATGTTGTTTGTAGAATTTTGAGGACAATAATAAATGTAACCCATTTTGGAATAAGGCTGTAACATAACACAAAAATGAAGCGCTGTGAATACTTTCCGGATGCGCTGAATATTGTTTGGTGAACCCGATAATCACAGTATAGTATCGTAAAACAGTATTTGATACAATTTATACAGATGTTACATTCTCTACATGTTTTGCCATAAACATGGCTTCTTCAGGAAATGTTGTAGCAAAATACAGTAACTGTGTACAGACAACTCCTGAAAAAGCTATATTTATGGCAAAACATGTACAGAATGTAACATTTGTGGCTTGATCAATTGAATCAAATACTGATGATTATCGGGTTGACTGGATTAATTGACGGGAGAGAAAACCATATCATGTGTATGGATTTTATCAAACATTTTAATTAAAATAAATAATTTTGTAAACTTTAAGTGTGTTAATATTTGTGCACTTAAAAAATTCCATTCTACTTGTACAATTTCTATTTGAATATTGGGGATGTTCTGCACTGTGTGAGCCATCTTCTAACCCATATATAGTATAGAGTAAATCCCACCAGCGTGAGTTTTTTCATATGAAAGAAGATAATGCCATGTATGTGTGCAAAAAGAAGAGCTTGGACTGAAGACTTTTAAAGTTGTTTTGCTCCAAAGGAACAATGCAGTGAATAAAAGTGACCAATTAAATGTAAGGGAAAGTAGTTTTACTTTGCAAAATGAATGTTCCTTTAGTAAAGAGGTGAAGCTGGGCTAAAGTTTTTTCTTTCTAGGGTATTCTTTACAAAGTGAATTTTCACTTAGGTTCACTTCATTCACTAACTTAAGTGAATATTTTGCTCTACTCCTTTAGTAAATCAAATCAATCTCACCATCTGAAGTTTAGAATTACACTGTACAGGGCAGTGTTCAGATTGTATTGTTGCTTTAAATTAGGTTTCAAATCATACTGTATTTTTTTACTAAATGAGTCAACAACCTTCACAATCAAATTGTGTGCATAATCACTTACATTATTTCATCATGTACACAATAATTAAACAGGAATTTTATTTTTACACAATCGTAAAATTAAAGTGAATATTCACACAATTTTTGTAAATCAGCCTAAGTATGTTCTGTTGGCCTGTTTTTCAACCACTTTTATTCCAAACAAAAGCATTTAACGTCATACATCTCACAATAAAATGTAAGCTAGCACTTTCACATCAGCTTTAGTTTGCAACTACGTTTCCCAACTATGATGACAGCAAAATTTTCATAGAAACACTGAGCTTTGAACTTTAGTCTAAACATATGGTGCATATGTTCACATTTGTCCTGCTGTATATTGTGAGCTTTGTAAAGCATTATTTATTTGAGGAAAAGAAAATCTTACTAGTAGAAAGTTTGATGGAAGCCACAGCACCATCTCCTCCTTCACTGTGGGCCCGAACTTCCACAACATAGTCTCCTTCCTTTAGAACTGGTAGCTCTACTGAATGATGTCCGGTTGAATACAGCTTACCATCATTTTGTCCATTTGGTCTGTACAAAACCTTGGGAAAGAGAAATATTTAACCACTTAAAGACCAGGCCTCTTTTTCAGACTCGGTGTTTACAAGTTAAAAACAAGTTTTTTGCTAGAAAATTACTTAGAACCCCCAAACATTATCCTTTTTTTTTCTAATACCCTAGAGAATAAAATGGCAGTCATTGCAATACTTTTTGTCACACCGTATTTGTGAAGCGGTCTTACAAGCGCACTTTTTTGGGGGGAAAAAAATCACTTTTTTGAATAAAAAAATAAGACAACAGTAAAGTTATCAGAATTTTTTTTTATATTGTGAAAGATAATGTTACACCGAGTAAATTGATATCCAACATGCTTCAAAATTGTGCCCGCTTGTGGAAAGGCGTCAAACCTTTACCTTTAAAAATCTCCATAGGCAATATTTAAATAATTCTACAGGTTGCATGTTTTGAGTTACAGAGGAGGTCTAAGGCTAGAATTATTGCTCTAGCTCTAACAATTGTGGCGATACCTCACATGTGTGGTTTGAACACCGTTTTCATATGCAGGCGCTACTCACATATGCGTTCCCTTCAGCGTGCACACTCGTAGGGACGGGGTGCTTTAAAAAATTAAATTTTCTTTTCTCATTTATTTTACTGGATTCTATTTATTTTTTTCACTGTTTTTTAAAAAAATATATAAAATTGGTTAACAAAAAAATAAAAAATGTTGTCATTTGAAAAAATGACAACAGATAAATGGCCCTTTAAGACGTATGGGCGGAAGTGACGTTTTGACGTTGCTTCCGCCCTGCTATAGTATGGAGACGGGTGTGGGTCATCTTCCCCTCACTCGTCTCAATACCCAGCCATGGATAGGTCCAAATCGCTGCTGATGGCTCTGGTAAGCAGCGGAGGGCACGAGAAGCGGCGAGAGGGGGGGTGGCCCCTCTCCCGCTGGCGATAACGGTAATCTCACAGCGAATCCGTAAACAGGACTGCCGGCTCAAAAGATGGATACCTCGGTTGTGGCACCGGCTGCTGCCGTTAATGAGATATCCATCTTTAAACTGCCAACATATATGTACAGGAGTCAGTCGGCAAGTGGTTCTAAAGGAACATATATAAATAAATGGAAGATCAAACTTGATCTGTGTTTTTTTTTTTTACGTTCAGTTCTGGTAGTCCTCAGCACCAGGGTTTTTGGGGTTATGTAATATTTAGTGTTTACATGCATGTCCTTGAGCCCTAACTTTATCCTAACCCTTGATCCTACCCTTACCCAAACCCCTACACTCATCCTAACCCCTAAAATGATCTATTAATATTTAACCACCCGCGATCAAATAACCCTTTCTCTTACTATATCCTTAACCTAATATTTTAAATTCTTGACCTGAATATAAAACATAACTCAAGGTTTAGCACTCTAAATTCTTAACTTTAATCCCACCTCAAACCCTAACATGAAATTAACCTCTGAAAACCAACACTAACATTTCAGGTACTGAAACAATTGGCACCAAAATCATTCTTTTTAGCACTAACAGTTACCTATAAATGTGGTTAACTTACTTTATATCCGTTAACAGCAGATTCATTGGATAATGGTGTCACATGTTCCCAAGTGATAATATATTGAGATCCAGACTTTACAGCACTAATGATTCGAGGTATCTGACTAGGAGCTAAAGAAAACAAAGCAAAAGCTATATGTAATTCTTCACATTGCAATAATATATGCAAAATATCCTAAACTGCCCATTTACATCTAAAGTCCCATTCACACCTGAGCGTTTTGTAGTTCAAATCTTGAGGATCCAACCAACTCAATATCCAAAATCCCATGTTTTACAACAGTAACTGTTCACATATGAACAAATGTCTATAGCTTTTCTGCATATTTAAGGGATATTTCAGCTTATACGAACTGGTCTCTTTCCCCATTGTTTTTACTTGGCTAAAACAACAATTTTGTCATGTAACAACCAAAAACATAAATATATTTTATTGGGATTTAATGAGATAGACCAACACAAAGAGGCACATAATTGTGAAGTGGAAGAAAAATGATAAATGGTTTTCAATTTTTTTTACAAAGTTTACTACTAAGTTTAAAGCAGGGTTAGGTTATAAAAAATATCCCAAGCTTTGAACATCTCACAGAGAACTGTTCAATTATCATCCGAAAATAGAAAGACTATAGCACAACAGCAAGCCTACCAAGACATGGCTGCCCACCTAAACTGACTTGCCAGGCAAGGAGAGCATGAATTAGTCCAGCACTCCACAAATTTAGCTTTTATGGAAGAGTAACAAGAAGAAAGCCAGTGTTGAAAGGAAGCCATAAGAAGTCCTGCCCATTTGTAGTTTGTGAGAAATCATGTGGGGGACACAGCAAACACGTGGAAGAAGGTGCTTTGATCAGATGAGACCAAAATGGAACTTTTTGGCCTAAAAGCAAAATTTGTGTGGCGGAGCTAACACTGCACATTACCCTAAACACACCATCCCCATCCTAAAACATGGTGGTGGCAGCATCTTGTTGTGGGGATACCTTTCTTCAGCAGGGACAGGGAAGCTGGTCAGAGTTGATGGGAAGATGGATGGAGCCAAATACAGGGTAATCTTAGAAGAAAACCTGTTGAGACTGCAAACGACTTGAGACTGGCAGAGGTTCACCTTCCAGCAGCAAAACAACCATAAACATACAGTTGGAGCTACAATGGAATGGTTTAGATCAAAGCATGTTCATGTGTTAGAATGGCCCAGCCAACGTCCAGACCTAAATCCAATTGAGAATCTGTGGCAAGACTTGAAAATTGCTGTTCACTGATGCTCTCCATCCAATTTCACAGAGCTTGATTTATTTTGCAAAGAAGAATGGGCAAAAGTGTCACTCTAGATGTTCACAGCTGGTAGAGAAACACCCCAAAAGACTTGCAGTTGTAATTGCAGAGAAAGGTGGTTCTACAAAGTATTGATTTGGGGGGGGGGGGGGGTGAATACAAATGCACGCCATGCTTTTCACATATTTATTTGTAAAAAAATTGGAAAACCAATTAGAATTTTCCTTCCACTTCACAATTATGTGCCACTTTGTGTTGGTCTATCACATGAAATCCCAAAACATACATTTATGTTTTTGGTTGTAACATGACAAAATGTGGAAAATGTCAAGGGTATGAATACTTTCTCAAGGCACTGAATAAGAAGCTTCAGCAGTTTATTGTCTCCAGTATTTTGTTTTACTAAACAGATATCATAACAAAACGATCTTTCCTAATTGGTTTCACAATTCATAAAATAAAGTTGTAGATGATCTAAACTGCTCTTTTTAGTTCCTCATGTCGGCTTACTTTACCCACATGTTGCTTCTCTTAAAATAAACCTGTGTTTTATTTTAACATGTCTAAATCTTAGGCTGATACATGAAGCAGGCACCTAGACCATTTAGATATTGGAGAGAACTCTAATATGCAAATGGAGACTTCTGTTCCTAAAGCTGTTCTTGCTCCACCCACTCACACCTATATTTATTGGTTCATCATAGTGACGGTACGATGGTGAGGTATGTGAATAGGTCAAAAACTAATTTAGAAACTGAAGGCACAATTTGTTTAATAGCGCTTCATTCATTTTGGGGCTCATGGGAAGGTCTACAAGGTATGTCAACATACATGCATGTTTGATTTCTTTACATACCCATATAAGGTTTGTTTTTTAATGTGAACAGAGATTAACTTCAAATTAATCAACAAGGAAAGCAATTTGAAAATGTGTACTTACGTGCTTTCTTAGTCTCAAATTCTGTAGTATGACTTTTAGGCCCATCCCCTGCACTGTTGAATGCACAAACATCTAGTTTATAGTGAGTATTGGGCATTAATCCTTCCAGTTTGATGGTTTCTAAGGTTTCAACTTGTAGTCTGTGGGCTGCTGCTTCTTTGTCTTGAATGCGCCAGTACCGGACCTTTAAAGGGAAGTGGTTTTGTACATTATTTCTTTATTTATTATGGTCAGGAACAAAAATAAAATAATTAAAAATGTTTTTTAGTCAAGCATGTATTAAATATTGAATATTAATGATTAACGGTTTTATTTTGAGATTTAGGCTCCTTTTGACATTGGTTGTTCCTTTGAAATTAAGCCTGTTTACAATAGCTTAGGCAGAAATTTACACGCAAATGAAGTAGTAAGAAGAGTGATTCAGGGCAATGACTTATCCCTTACAAATAGTTAAGTCCAGAGTTTCAAACAAAGGCTCAAAGCAGTCAGCATTCACTATGCTCTCTCTTTAGCTAACCCACAGTGCACTGGGAAGTATCTATACAGGTAAGAAAATAGGATTTTTTGTACTCAAAATCCTCTTCTCTGTAATTCACCAACCGATACAGCTCCTCTCATAACCATTGGGTTGCTATGCCCTATTACTAGGAGATACTAGGCATTAGTTGTAACACAACACTCAGAACTCTTAGTTCCACCCAGGGGGCGGTCCCTTGGGCAACAACCCTCCACCCTGCCATGCAGTCATCAGTACGTCAACAAGCAGTATAACATAATGATAAAAAGGAGGGGCAGGTGCTGTGTCAGTCGTTGAATTACAGAGAAAAGGATTTTACGGTAAGTACAACCATCATACTTAATGTGATTGTAGCTGTATTAGTGCAATTGTGACAGAGAAAATTGAGTACTGTCCGTGATACTTTTTTTATTTGCACTAACATACAATTTTTCAGGACAAGCTTTCGGGGTATGTTCCCTTCTTCAAGGTCCAAGCAGTACTGCTTGGACCTTGAAGAAGGGAACATACCCCGAAAGCTTGTCCTGAAAAATTGTATGTTAGTGCAAATAAAAAAAGTATCACGGACAGTACTCAATTTTCACGGTAAGTACAAAAAATCCTATTTTCTCTTGTATTCACCGACCGACACAGCTCCTCTCATAACCATTGGGACACCCCCAAGCAGTGCCAAACGAGGGGTGGGAAAACAGCATAAAAACTTCATCCCCCATGCCAAGTGGGAACTTGTGAAACTTTACCCACAAAAAACAACAATGTGTGGAGAAATCCACCACAAAACCAGGGTACCCTCAACAGGAGTGACTACCCACAACCGCACAAAAACTGTGGAATGTAAGGCAACAACACATTAACTTAACGGTACTGTGTTTTTTTATCGAAAAACCAGGGAAAAAAGGAAATACCATAACTAGCGGCGTATAACACGTGCCGCCGTATAACACGCACCCCAGGTTTAGAAGGGAATTTTAAAGAAAAAAACTTTTAGGAGGGAAGTTTAAGGAAAAAAAACTTACATTTTAATGCCCATCAATGCAGCCTTGTCAGTGTCATTTGCAGCCTTGCATTGTAGCCTTGTCAGTCATTTGCAGCCTTCCATTGCAGCCTTGCATGTCATTTGCAGCCTTCCATTGCAGCCTTGCATGTCATTAGCAGCCTTCCATTGCAGCCTTGCATGTCATTAGCAGCCTTCCATTGCAGCCTTCCATGTCATTAGCAGCCTTCCATGTCATTAGCAGCCTTCCATTGCAGCCTTCCGTGTCATTTGCAGCCTTCCCAGTCATTTGCAGCCTTCCATTGCAGCCTTGTCAGTCATTTGCAGCCTTGTTAGTTTCTTTTGCAGGCTTTCCGTTTAAAAATGGCGCAGTCGAGATACAGAGCAGATGTCCTGTGTATCTCGGCGGCGCTCGGTAGCTCTCGGCCGTTCTCGGCTATTTTCGGCCACACTCAGCCATTCTCGGCTATTCTTGGCGGCTTTCAGCCGAAAATAGCCGAGAGTGGACGAAAATAGCCAAAAGCTGCCGGGATCGGCAGAAAAGGCAGAAGATCTCACGATCGGTGAGAACAGTGAGTCTGACTTCCAAAAGGGAGCAGTGGCAGAAAAATACACCTTCAGAGCCCAAACCACGTCCAGAGCGTGAAGGGCCACCTCCTTAGGGTGCTTCTGCTTAGGACACAGAGATGGTAATACAATGTCCTCATTAATATGAAAAGCCGAGACCACTTTCGGTAGAAAGGACGGTTGCGGACGCAACACCACCTTATCCTTGTGGATAACCAGATAGGGTGACTTGCAAGACAAGGTCGCCAGTTCCAAAACCCTCCTGGCCGATGTGATGGCCACTAGAAAGACCACTTTCTGGGAAAGAGTCAAGCGGGGAATCTCCCTGATATTCTCAAACGACGGTTTTTGAAGCGCTGATAACACCAGGTTCAAATCCCATGGGGGTAACGGTGGACGCTCCGGAGGGACTACATGTCGTACCCCCTGAACAAAGGTACTCACTAATCAGTGAGACACCAGGGGCCGCTGAAAAAAGACAGCCAAGGCTGATATTTGCCCCTTAATGGTGCTTAATGCCAATTTCTGGTCTACTCCTTGCTGAAGAAACAGCAGGATCCTGGATATAGAAAAGGAGCGCGGATACCATCCTTTCTCCTCACATGGAAGGCCTTCCAGGTACGATGGTATATCTTCTGAGAAGAAGATTTTCGTGCTCTCAGCATAGTTGGAATCACAGAGTCCGACAGACCCCGGTTCCTCAACACCTGGCTCTTAATAGCCATGCCGTTAAAGCCAGTGATGGTAAAGCAGGATGGAGAATCGGACCTTGAGACAGAAGGTCCTCTCGCAAGGGCAGTCACCAGGGAGCATCTGCCACCATGCACCCTAGGTCTGCGTACCAAGGACGCTGGGGCCAATCTGCGGCACCCAGTATTACTGGGATCTCCTCGGCTTCCACTCTGTGAAGCAGACGTGGTAACAGTTTCAGTGGAGGAAAGGTGTAGATCAGCTGGACACGAATCTTGGCACCTTCTGATTGAGACGGGAGACCAGAAGATCCACACCTGGTGTGCCCCACCTCAGGCGCAGTAACCTGAATATCTCCGGATGCAACGCCCATTCTCCTGGGTCCATCATCTGGCGACTCATAGTCCGCCTGCCAGTTCTCCACTCCCGGGATGTAAATGGCCGACAGGGCCGGTACGTGTCACTCGAAGTGTCACTCGAAGTATGTGAGTGACCTCCTGTGCAGCGGCTGAGCTTCTTGTTCCCCCTTGGTGATTGACGTATTCCACAGCTGTGGCGTTGTCTGACTGGATCCTGATCGGATGCCCCTGAATTCTCATCGACCATGTGGAGAGGCACAGCCTGATCGCTCTCAATTCGAGCAGATTTATTGGCAACTTGGATTCTTCCATCGACCAGAGGCCCTGAGCCGACTGAACCCTCATCACTCCACCCAAGCCGGATAGGCTGGCGTCCGTTGTGATCACTGTCCACTTCAGAGGTAGGAACGATTTCCCGGACTGAATCACTGGGGACCTCAGCCACCAGATCAGTGAATCTCTGACTGACTGGCTCACCTGAATCTATCGAACCAGGGACAACTGAGATGTGTCCACTTTGTCAAAATCGCCTTCTGCAGGACTCTGGTGTGGAACTGGGCATAAAGTACTGCCTCGAAGGAGGCTACCATGAGTCCCAGGACTCGCATGCAAAAGCGGAGTGACAACCAGTTCAAAAGCAGTTTTACCGCGGATCTGAGAGTCTGGCTTCCATGGAGTCCAGCAGCCAGCCTAGGTACTCCAGACGCTGTGCTAAATCATTAGCACAGGGCACCCCTGTGCTAATGATTTCAATTGTAGGTTGAAACAGTCATTAACTGAAACAGAAACAGCTGTGTAGAAGGCTTTAAACTGGGTGAGGAACAGCCTAACTCTGCTGCTAAGGTGGGGTTGTGGAAGGCAGTTTCATGTCACTATGGCAAGACTGAGCACAGAAACAAGACACAAGGTAGTTATACTGCATCAGCAAGGTCTTTCCCAAGAAATAATTTCAAAGCAGACTGGGGTTTAAAGATGTGCTGTTCACGCTACTTTAAAGAAGCACAAAGAAGCAGACAATGATGAGGACCATAGGCACAATGGTTGACCAAGGAAACCTAATGCAGCAGATGAAACACACATCATGCTTACTTTGTCTGGATAAGGCTGGCCAGAAGTGGTCTTCATGGATGAACTGCAGACAAAAAGTTATATCTCTGACGTGGCTAAGTGACTCAATGCACAAAAACATAGGAACTTAGGTGCAGAAAGATGGCAGTAGGTGCTCTAGACTGATGATTCAAAATTTAAAATATTTAAATATTTGGCTGTAGCAGGAGGTAGTTTGTTCACCGTAGGGCTGGAGAGTGGAACAATAATGTGTCTGCAGGAAACATTGAAGCATGGTGGAATTTCCCTGCAAGTTTAGGGCTGCATTTCTGCAACTGGAGATAGAGATTTGGTTATGATCAATGGTGTCCCCAATGCTGAGAAACACAAACATATACTTATCCATCATGCTATACCTTCAGGGAGGTGTGTAATTAGCTCCACATTTATTCTGCAGCAGGACAATGACCCTAAACATACAGTCATTAAGAACTATCTTCAGAGCGAAGAAAAAAATAGCCCTGGAAGTGATGTTTAGCCCCCATAGAGCCCTGATTTCAACATCACCAAGTCTGTTTAGGATTACATGAAGAGATTGAAGTATTTAAGGCAGCCTACATCCAAAGAAGATCTGTGGTTAGTCATCCAAGATTTTTGGAACAACCTACCTGCCGAGTTCCTTCAAAAACTGAGTGCAAGTGTACCAAGAAGAATTTATGGTGTTTTGAAGGCAAAGGTTGGCCACATTAAATATTGATTTGATTTGGATTTTTCTTCTGTTCATTTGCTTTCCATTTTGTTAATTGATCAAAATAAACTATTAACACATCTATTTCTTAAAGCATTCTTAATTGACAGCATTGCATTGTAGTGTATAAAAATATCTCCCCCTGGGGTGCGTGGTCGGGACAAACAAGATGTACAATCCCTGTCAGTTCGGTAGGTGGCAGGAGAGTCATCTGCGGCAACCCCGGGTGTCTGTCCTGGAGTCTCTGCAGGACTCCCATGTTGACGCTGCTGTTACTCTACAGCTGCACATCAAAGGACCTGGCTCGTCATTTGGGTATCTCTTACAGATGGGGTTTCCCCCTTTCCTGCTGGCCGCCCAAACTCATCAGCACCCTGGAGGAATCCTCCCCCCAGACTGCAGAGGAGGCATAAATCCTGTGTGTCTTCTCCAGCGGGTTCACTTGAGTCCTAAGTGACATTCTCTGGCAGCTCTCCTTTCTGCATACACCTTCCTTGCCTTACATGCCTAAGTGCCTTACTAAATTTCTACAACTTAACAACAGTTCCACTTGCTGACTGTTTGTACACTTCCCTCATTGACACGCTCATATGACCCTGGAGCTGCTATACATCTTCAGAACTTACCCATTGAAGGGCTTTGAGCCTTAATATTTTTCCTTCCACAAGAAGGTACATGTACTACCAGTTTACATTTCCCTCATGGAGCCTGATGTTACTAACTCCTCTGTTGGAGTCATTTATTGCTTGGGTGCTGCTCTCCTGCTCACATCCATGGTGCTCCTACTACCCTGGGCATCTCTCCCTATCCTCCTGCTCTGAAAACAGCACCCACAGGTTGTGGCCCATGGTGGTGGGGCGGTATGCGGAGAACCCCTATGGGTGATTTTTTTTATAGCTTGACTTGCACTACATTATATGAGTGTTAC